>NC_066581.1:465028110-465366194 GCF_024323335.1 Lathyrus oleraceus | reverse complement strand
ATATATATATATATACACAAGATAAGAGACACTAAAAAGAATAACGAGAAAAAAGCAAACCCTTCGTAACACATAAATATTGAAAAACACAGAAAAAGAGATAACATAATTAGAAAAATCCTCGTAGAAATAACTTAACCAGTTCTAGTTGTACTTTACGAGTTATTCATTGAAATAGTAGACAAATTATTAAAAAATGATTTAAATATCATCTATGGCTTATTCATATTTGATTCTTATACAAGATAATGATACACTAAAAAGAATAAGAGGGAAAAAAGAAACCCTACATAACACATAACTATTAAGAAACACAGAAAAAGAGATAATCTAAATAGAAAACTCAACCTAGAAATAACTTAACTAGTTTTAGTTGTATTTTACGAGTTATTCATTGAAATCGTAGAGAAATTGTTTAAAAATGTTTTAAATCACATGTATGGGTTATTCATATTTGATTCTTATATATGTGTTTATATATATACAAGATAATGACACACTAAAAAGAATAAGAGGGAAAACAGAAACCCTACATAACACATAACTATTAAAAAACATAGAAAAAGAGATAACCTAAATAGAAAAATCAACCTAGAAATAACTTAACCAGTTTTAGTTGTATTTTACGAGCTATTCATTGAAATCATAGAGAAATTGTTTTAAAATGTTTTAAATCGCATGTATGGGTTATTCATATTTGATTCTTATATATGTCTTTATATATACAAGATATCAAGGGCCGGATTGCCATAAACATCAAGATGGTTGATCCTAAGATCAACACATTCTTCCAAACCCATAATACAGACCTCATACTCCACCATATTATTCATGCATTTGAAAGTTAGCCTTGCTGTAAAAGGAAAATGTGTGCCTTGAGGAGTAATAATCACTACCCTAATGTCATTTCCATACTGATTGACAGCGCCATCGAACACCATACCCCATCAGGAACCAGACTTTGGCCCTTCATCGAGCGTATGCTCATCATGATCTTTCATTTTCAAATACAGAATCTCCTCATCAGGGAAGTCGTATTGAACATACTGATAATCTTAAATTGGTTGATGCGTCAAATGGTCAGCCAAGATACTACCTTTAATAGCTTTTTGAGCTCGATACTCAATATCATACTCAGATAACAGCTTCTGCCAACGGGCAATTCTCCCAGTTAAAGCAGGCTTCTCAAAGATATACTTGATCGAATCCATTTTGGATATCAACCAAGTTGTATGATTCAACATATATTGGCATAAACGCTTAGCATCCCAAGCCAAAGCACAACATGTCTTCTCAAGCATTGAGTACCTAGACTCACAGTCGGTGAACTTCTTACTCAAGTAGTATATTTCATATTCTTTCTTTCCTGATTCATCTTGCTGACCAAGGACACAACCCATGGAATCATCAAGCACAGTCAAGTACATAATCAATGGTCTCCCTTCAACAGACGGAGATAGAATCAGAGGCTCGGACAGATACTCTTTGATACTGTCAAAGGCCTTTTGGAAATCCTCGGTCCAATCATGACGCTGATCTTTCCGGAGGAGCTTGAATATATGCGCACATGTGGCAGTCATGTGGGATATAAATCTTGAAATGTAATTCAAGCGGCTAAGAAAACCTCGGACTTGCTTCTCAGTTTTAGGCGCAGGCATCTCTTGTATTGCTTTGACCTTGGCAGTATCAACTTCAATACCTCTCTTGCTGACAATAAAGCCCAATAAATTGCTGGAACAGACTCCAAATGTACACTTGCTCGGATTCAAGCGGAGTTTGTACTTCCTCAAACGCTGGAAAAGCTTCAACAAGTGTTCTACATGTTCAACTTCCGTTTTCGACTTTGCAATCATATCGTCAACATACACCTTGATATCCTTGTGCATCATGTCATGAAACAAGGTAGTCATAGCACGTTGATACGTGGCTCCAACGTTCTTCAAACCGAAGGGCATCACTCGATAAAAGAATATTCCCCAAGGTATGATGAATGTTGTCTTCTCCATATCCTCGGGTGCCATTTTAATTGATCATCTTGAAAAGATATACAACTTTGGTGTTGGAGGTTTTTTAATTTGAGGCTTGTATCATGCAAACAGAGGGGCTTGAAGAGGCTTGCTTTTGATGCAAATTTTCAAAGGGTGACTTAGACATGTTTTGGGCCCAAACTTTCACAACCATTTTTCACTAATTTCAAAATTCCAAATGAATTTTTGCCCAACATGACTTTTGTTCCTTATTTCAAGGGCTTTCCAACCATTACTCACATTACTTTTTTGGACTTTTCATGTGTGAGTTTCGAAGAGCTTTCTCTTTATGTTCATTTTTTGCATTTCATGTTGAGACTTCATGTGCAAGCCAATTCCACTTCAATTACACGTCCAATTCATTTCCAGTTGATCTCAGCATGGTTTATCACCCATCATTGGGCCTTACATGCGCCTGTACAGGCCCATGCAAGGAAGATTCAAATCCCATGCACACGAGGGAAGCATGATCTCAGCCACATTTCAGTTATAAAATAAGAGCTCAATCCCATTCATTTTTGAACCAAGTGGAGACCTGAAGTGCTGCAGAATTGAAATCCCAACCCTCACTAAAGGAATTTTCAGATTTTTTCTCTCTTTTTCAAGCTTGAAATTCAACATCATTAGTTGATTTTCAAAGCTCAATTCCTTAACCTATCATCTCCATCACACTTCCAGAGCAAAAGCAGATCAAGATCTTGAAGAATTCGTGGCATTAGAAGCTTCATTTCAGAGGTAGAACCTCAAACTTTTTGGATCTAGATCTTGCAATTCAATGTGATTTTCTTTGGTTTATGTGGTTTTCTGAAGTCCTCTCACTTGAGGCAGGCCAGTGGTGGTCTCAATTGTTCATTTCGTGCAATTTCAGTTGACACACCATGATCTTCCATATCACGTTTCTCTCTAAATAGGAAGAGTGAGGATGATCCATGGATACAGTGGTGATGTACATTACCTGAGCTTCATTTTGATGTTCTTGTTTTTCATTTTCGTGATAATTTTTTTCTCTGCAACTGGTGGTCGGAGATTGTTGGATCACCGGAGAAGATGGTGTTTTCCACCACGTGTGCATCTTCAGAACCATTGGATCATGCTTCCATGTTATAATCCTGGCCATTCTTTGTGTTTACTTATTTTAAATCATCATGTCGCGCGCTTGACTTAAGTCCACCATGCATCCGCGCCTCTGAGCCGTTGATCCATGCCACGTCAACTAATGAATGTGATCTGGTGGCTGCGCTTTTTTCTATTTATCCTATTTTCTTTTAATTTCAATTAATTCCATTTATTTTCAAAAATTCATAGAAAATTTATTTGAAGTCACAAAAATGAGACCAATTCCAAAAATTTTCGTGAAAAATCTAGTTTCATATTTTGATTTTTAATTATTTTTGTGATTTCATTTAATATTTTTTGTGAATTATTTTGGTTTTTAATAGTTTTAATTCATTTTTAATTACTTTCTGATATTTGAAAAATCCAAAAATATTTTCCTAACACCTATGGATCATGATAAGTCAATGAAAAATAGTCTCATTAATTTCTTATTTGATTTGAGATTTATTTGAGATTTTAATTCATATTGTGTTATTTTTTATTGCTTTTAATTGTTTTAAAATAGTTTCTGATTTCAAAAATTATTGAGAAAATTTGTCAAAGCTTGTTTGACCATGTTAGACCTATGAGAATTTAATTGGACTTGTTGAAGTTGATTTGAATTAAATTTGAGGTTTGACCATATCTTGTTCATTTTATTTTGCATTTATTTTTAATTCAAAAATTACCAAAAAAATTATGTTTGACTTGTTGACTTGGGATCTTTATTACTTTTCTGTTTGGCATTGATTGATGATGACTTGGTTCACATTTGATCAATTGAATTTGATACTTGAATTCTCTTTCCCTCCATTCCATCTTCATCCCATTCTTTTCATAATTTGGCCAATGAGTTAATGTGTTATGGTTGGTCTTGACAAATGAGAGGTTTAACCTTCTTTGATCCAAACCAAACTCAACTTGATCCAAGATCAAGTGAGTTGTTTTGTGTCCAAGATAGGTTGCTTCTTGGTCAAGCAAAAAACCTAAAGTCCATACAAGGCCCTTCCCCTTTTGTTTTGGCATGGCAAGTTTGTGGAGCTTGGCTTACTAGTCATGACCTCTAACTTGTGTTTATTTACCTATAGTTTTATTGACCGGCCTCAGATAGGTGTGACTACTACATTAGTCCACTTACGATTGCTTAACATAGCGCTGCATTGTCTTATGACAAACTAACATAACCATACTAATTACTAACTTTAATTTGAGCATTTAATTTCTTGCCCTTTACTTTAATGCAATTTATTTCTTGCTCATTTATTCATATTACTTTTCACTTTGCTCACTTGAGCATATATTTTATGTTTATGTCATTTTTCTTTTGCTCATTTTGAGCTCATTATTGTATAGAAACATATATTTGTTGTCTTGTGTTTGTCTTGTGTTTGTTTTGTGTTTGCTTTGTGTGAACCAATTGCAAAAGGAGAAAGGACTTAGAATTAGGGCATACCCATGCTTAAAGGAGTTCAAGAGCAACTAGGCCTCATGCCTTTAGAATGCTAGACTTGTTGAAGAGCAACTAGGCCTCATGCCTTTAGAATGCTAAGTTCCCAAGTTGATCTTTAAAGGACTTTCTCATCTAAACTCATTCTTGGTCCATTCCTCTTATTGTATGGTGAACATTTTGATGTTTGTTCTTGTGTGATATGGATTCCACCTTGAGATTGTGTAAGAGGACCATTGTCATGAGTAGCCAAGTTAAGAGAGATAAGTCAAATGGATATCCTAGGAGCTTGAATCAATTGTGTGATTGCTTGTTTGTTTGCTAAGTCCAAAGGAAAGGAGCATTTGGAGTCATCTCTATGACTTCAAGAAAAGGACCTCCAAGGGTTTATCTTTTCTATCTTACCTTTGTATGCTTTAGGACTAGCCTTTCTCTTCTTCTCCTCACTCTAACCCAAGCCAAAATCTTTTCTCTTCAAACTTTGACTCTTGTTTCAAACTAGAAACCTAGGCCTTATGCCTTTGACTTTTTAAACTCTTTTCATAAATACTCATTGTGAATAAATTTTAATCCAACTTTGACTTCATTTTGTAAATACATCTAACTTGTAAATATAACTCACTTCAAGTTGATTTTGTGGTTCCAATGGCCACCTTATTAAAACCTTTTCAAAAGCATTAGTCATAGGTTTGAGTTATCATAGTGGTTGATGTAAATCTCACCTCATCCTTAGTGATTGGATTATTAGTCTTCCATACTTATTATAGGGTTAACGCCTCACTAGTATGTTGAAGCCTTCCTCACATGGTGGATTGTTGGTTTAGGTTGAGTTTTCTCCCTTTGATAACAAAAGACCTTAAGACTTTTGGTCAAAATAATTCACCAATCTTTGTGATTTTTACCCCGAACTACGAGGTTTTGATCCTACCTTTGTGATGGTATGTAGGCAATGGGTTCATCTATTCAAACAACAAAATTTGTAAATATAATATATTCTCTTCTCATCCCTCCAATCTTTTGCACAAATCTTTTCACAAATACCAACCTACAACACATATTTGCAAAAAGAGGTTCCCTTAGAGTACTAAGGATGTTTTTGGTGCATAAAACCTTCCCATTTCATAACCAACCCCCTTACCTAGATTTCTGACATTTTTATCAGTTTTTGATTTGAAAAACTTCTTACTTGGCTTTTGTTCACTTTTTAGCCTTTCCTTTGGACAAATAAAGTGCGGTGGCGACTCGAATTGTATGTTTACTTTTGGTTTAGTCAATAAACCTAAAGGTAACGAAAACCCCGCTACACAAAGCCATATCCACGTTGTACTTGTACTGCCTTACGAAAGCCTCGCCGAGGTTATTGAAAGTGTGCACATAACCACAGTTAAGACCCATATACCATTTCAAGGCAGCGCCAGACAAGTTGTCTTGAAAATAATGGATGAGCAATTGGTCATTGTCGGTATGCGTAGACATTTTTCTAGCATACATGACCAAATGGCTGAGTGGATAGCTATTCCCCTTATATTTTATAAAGTCAGAGACCTTGAACTTTATCAGAATCTTTACATTCAGGACCAAACAGAGCTCAGAGGCGCTCTTCCCAAACAAGTCCTTCCCTCAAAGGGCCTTCATTTCCTTCCTCAAGTCAGAGAACTGGTCTCTCATCTCGTCTAATTTTCCATACACATCCAGGTTCTCAGAGCCTCAGAATGGTAGATAATATCATTAACACGGACTTGAGGAATGGGAGCTGGAATAGGAACAGAATTAACCATCGGGGGTGGCACCACAGGGATCGGGCTAGATGCCGGCTGAGCTTGCACTTGCGGATGATATCCTTCGGGCATGAAATTATGGGGCATCCCCCAAGGGTAACCGGAAGGCATAACATTGACTGATCCCATAGCAGGGGCTGGTATAGAGGTAGGAGCTACTTCAGGTGCTTGATTAGACGCAGACGCTTGCACATTTACAACTTACTTTTAAGCTTGGAGCAGAGACTCCACTAGAGCAGATAACCGACTGACTTCTTCTTTGAGTTCTCTGTTCTCGTTCTCTAGTTGTTCGACCATTGCTTTGACGTTTGCGCGAGTGCGGTATGGATGCATCAGCTTGTCTTCAAAATAAATGAAGAGCAAAGAGTTAGACCACTGTATCAAGAGCTCGAAACCAAAACATGCTTATGCATATGATGCATGCAATGCTCGTGCATATGCTTTTGTTTTTTATCAGAGGAACTTTATAAGGATCTATTTGCAAATATTTTGAAAATATTGAACTTTTTGAGACATATGTGGAATACAATATAATATTTGGAAACTTTTTACACCAAAGAAGTAGTACAGTCTCGGTAACCAAATATAATACAAGAGAAAAGGAGAGTAAACATCCTATGGAGCCCTAGAAGCAGTCGTCTAAAGCCTTCGAGATCAGAAAATACTTCGCATGAAGCTTCTTCACCTCTCTCTCATAAGCTGCTTCCATGTCGGCATTCTCCTTGGCGAGCTGATCATATCTCTTCTTCCAAAACCTAGACGAGTGAGGCAGGAGAGAAGTAACCACATCATCGGGCTCATCAACAACCTGATGCTCTAGAAACTCGATCAATGCATCCTTATCCTTGAGTTACTGAAGAAGCTCCTCACGCTCACGAACCCAAGCACGCGAACGGTCTTCGTCTCTCAACTCCTCTACTCCTTGATTAGGGAGGGTTGAAGGCCTAACCATAACAATAGGGGTAGGTCTCGGATACTCATACGGCATGTGGTACTCGAGGGCTCTCTTCCTTACCCAAGAAGTGTAAGGCTCCAAAGCAACACAGATCCTCAGACCAAGTTCATTCCTCCCTTTCCTATGAACCTTGCGCCAGGTGTGGACTATCCTATCCTTCAAGTTTTGGGGATCTTTACCCTCTTGAAAGAATAAGCCTTCCAACAAAGTGTTGTTAGGTTTATCATTTAAGGGGAACCCAAGCTAACGGCGAGCCAAAGCAGGGTTGTAGTTAATTCCACCACATGTACCAAGAAGAGGTACATTGGAGAACTCACCACAAGAATCAATAATCTTAATGCCATCATAAACATGATTATACCAAGAGATATCATCATTAGTGAGAGACATAAGTCTCGTGGACCACCGTAGACATCCCTTGTTCTCCTTGAAGGCAAGCGTCTAAGGCAAGTGCGAAATAAACCACTTGTACAACAGAGGCAGACAACATACAATGGAACCACCACCCTTTGCATTCCTCATATGCAAATAGAAATAAGTGTCACCCAACAGAGTCGGAACATGATTAAGAGAAGAGAAAATCCTAATAGCGTTCACATCCACGAAGTTGTCGATGTTGGGAAATAACACTAGCCCATAGATGAGGAGTACAAATATGGCTTGAAAAGCTTCCTTACTCATGGCCTTCCCAAACAAGGTAGCTTTGGCAATCAGAAAATCAGACGGGAGACCTTGAATTCCACCCTTGGTAGTCATATTGGCAATAATGTCGGATACCTCCACGTGAAGCATGTCAACAATCTCTTGAGAAGACGGAATCTTCTCCAAACCACTGAACGGAAATCGGTCAAGAATAGGTATACCCACATGATAAGCGTACTCCTCCAATGTAGGCAAAAGCTGGAAATCCAAAAAAAGTGAAGCACCGATATAGATGATCGTAGAACTGCACCAACACACTCATCAGACCCTCATCCACCTTGGTAGAGAGAATAGCTAGAAGCTTCCCATGGCGAGCCTTGAACTCCAAGGGCTCTAATATATAAGATGTCAGACGCCTTAACTCTCTCAAGTCGGGTTGTCTGAAACTGTACTTCTTCATATTCCTTCTTTGCTTATCCATGTCTGAAAATTTGCAAATAGACCTTTTAAGTTCCTTGCAAAAATCTTATTGTCGATGACATGAATGCGGATGAATGCATGGATGCATGGATGCAACAAACACACTCAAGGATCAAGTAAGTCACACCACACAGAGGTCACGGGATGGCTCAAGTCATCGTCAATATCAATCATCTATTGATGCGTGCTTATCGCAAGTATACGAACGCGTCAGAGTAATATAAAAGATTGTCGAATCCACAGAGACCAAGTGTCAATCTATCGTTATCTATTGTTATGGTGTTTATCTAAGGTAATCAAAATAGGGGTTTTTAGAGTGTGCAATGAAAAGTAAAGTATTAAATTAAGTTCAATTGATAAAGACAGGCTCGAATGTAATTCTCATAATCAATTAATAATCCAAGTACTTGCTAATAGAACTACTTATGGGCAGTGTTTTCTACTTTGAAAAGAACCAATTTAACAGGAACTGTCGCTTTCGCGTATTTAGAACCTAGTTGTACTCCCTAATCAAACCCTCTTATTGTCACTTATAAAAAGGCGTGCATTGCGTTAGAGTAGTAAACCTATTTTTAAGAAATATAGTATCTTGACTAAGTTAAAAAGTATTTTAACCTGGATTTCCTAACCAAAAGAGGTTCTCACGAACCAGACTCTAAACTTATAAACGCATCAGAAAATAGTTTTAAAATCACTTTTCTTTTTAAGTTAAAAACTCCTAATGAACTAAACAAAGCGCTTTCGCTGTATTTGAAATAGTTAAAAACAACTAAGTTTAAAAAGATGTTGGACGGCTTTCGATCTTACCCAACGGAAATTAAGTGCGGGAAAACTTAAGTTGAAAGTCAAAAGAGCCCTTAAGTGTTTCTACGAACAATTGTACAGATTATCGGTTCAATTACGATCCTTACATTCTAACCTTTGTAGATTTAGTTAGACATGGTAAAGTAAAGGTGCATTTTAATTTAAATAAAAGTAGTGCGAGTGCGGAAAGTAAATAAAAGTAGTGCGAGTGCAGAAAGTAAATAAAAGTAGTGCGAGTGCGAGAAATAAATAAAGTAAAGTGAGTGCGGGAAATAAATAAAGTAAGGAGAGTGCGAGAAAATAAATAAAGTAAAGACAGTGCGGGAAAGTAAATAAAGTAAAGACAGTGCGGGAAAGTAAAGTAGATAAAGGCAAAGTAATAAAAACCTGCTCCAATTGGAGGGTTGAATAAAATGCGAAACGGAAATGAAAATGGCGGCAGGATTAATTTCCTTCCAAAGTGCTCCAAACTCGATTACAGACTCGATCACAGACTTGATTACACAATTGTGGTAACACCTCGATGTTAAGCGATTACCACTTTAAAATACTGAATATATGCCTAAGTGAAACTAAGTTTGCTCTAAGTTTGCATCTGCTCTAAGTTTTGATGACTAAACAAATGAATTCGAGTCTCTATTTATAGGCAAGTAAAATAATGGAAAAGACAAGGATGCCCTTCAGTTTGAAATTGGGAGGGAAAACTTTTCTTCTTGTGGCGCCCGCCACAAGAGCAAAGTGCGGCGCCCAAGTGGAGGTAGTGGAGAACGTGGCAGTTGAGGGAAGTTGAGCTAGGACACATCATGGTTGGACCCATGGCGCCAACCACAATGGGAGCCACAAGTGTAAAATGCTGAATTTTAGGGTTTTTAGCTCGTTTTCACTCCTTTTCTCGACAGGGGCTCCGATTAGATTGAAAACCTGAAAACAAAGAGAAACATAGTAATAACATAACAAAATAACAATAAAACAACTAAAATGCATACGAAATCGGAGTCGAAAATATGGTGAATTTCAGTGTCATCAAATTCTCCCACACTTAAACCCTTGCTTGTTCTCAAGCAAAACACTAAAAAGCTCATAGAAGAAAAACTGGTGTCAACGAGTGATTCGGGCTAAAAGATTTCTAAGTTCAAGTCGGGATGCAGTGATAGGTACTAACTGAGTGAACTAAGGGTATCATGATGACACTTATCCGCAAACACGGACATAAACACCATTCCTATATTAACCAACCCATATTATCCCACAATACCTAGGCCTGCCTCTTCATCTCTTTTTGTGTCCTTTTCATTCAGGCGCAATCACATTAAGCCCGTTATCCGTACATGCTTCATAGCAGAGTGACCTGTTAGTGATTATGATCTAAACATGGGGTTCCTGGCACATAAATCTGTGTAAACCCTTTTATTTGACCCAACTGCAGTTGTGGGGGATTGGATCGTAATCCGCCCTACCGAGTTCAGCGCCAGATACCTCTGAACCAACTAACAGCGGATGAGCTTTTCTTTTTCTTTTTCTTTTGTAGCAAATTTTTATAACCTTTTTGGTTTAAATGACTTTGTGACGGTCACCTATACCGGAGTTGCCTTTTTGCTTTCTTTTCTTTTATTTATTTCACTAGATCATTCACTTATGTTCATCGGTCCCCTACGTATAGGATGTGTAGGCCGGAGCTGACTGCTGGAATAAACTACTGAGGACTTATACTGAAATGATGATTAAGGCCATGGTATATGGGGTTTCGAGAGTGATTCCTATATTCATGAAGTCTATGGTGCTAAAACAATACTGATGTTTCAAAAAGTTCTTCCAAGTCACCGCATCCTTACTCAAACCCGTCTTAAAACCCAAAAACTTTCAGAATAACACCGTTTTCTTTTGCAAAAATTTTGGGTAGGGCTAAAGGAATGGGGAGATTAGATTATACTAAAGATACACTATACTGATGACTCGTCAGACTCATGCATTATCTAAAACACTTAAACTAGAAGCAAAATGAAATAAACAACTAAAAGGCAATAAAAATAAATAAACTATCTAAAAAGAGCAAAGAAAAATAAACAAACTAACTGAAAATAGCAAAGAAAAGCGATAAAGTCTCATCCCACACTTAAATCGAACATTGTCCCCAATGTTTCGAAATAAGATAAGGGGAGAGTCACCTGACATCCTACTGCTGACCACTAGTGCCTTCGCCATCCTGAGGTGGACGATGGGTTCGGATGCGACGACGATCTCTTTGATCCATCCTGGCTTGTAAGGCATCCTGAGCAGTCCTCACCTCTCGAAGGTTACCCAAAATGGAACCTTGAGTGGCTTCTATGAGTGCAGTATGTCGACAGTGGTATTGTTGCTGACGGGCTTGCTGGTTTGTGATCGTAAGCAGGGACTGTACAACAGTCTCATAGGATCTATCTGTCCTCCGCTGCGATTCTTGCATGAAGCTCATGTTGTCCGCCAATTGTTGCTGAATGATAGAGAGTAGGTCATCACGCCTTTGCTCTCTAGCCATGTGGTTACGCCACATCTCCTTTGTAATATAGAAGCCAGGAGCAGAACCTGCAAAAGAAGAAGATGGCGCGGTGTGTGGTGGTGAAGGGTGATGGGGGGACACATGAGGTATGGGAGATTGCTTTCTTCGATCATATTCTTCATCAGTGTCGTGTCCCTCCTCATCAGGAACATTAGGAGGAAGAGGACCCAAAACAGGTGGAGCATCTAAAACATAGGTCCAATTCCTTTCATCACGTACATCAGTACGTCTAGTGCATGGTAAGACAACAGATGGGATAACTACACCATGAACCATAAGCACATAGCCTCCTTCTCTCCTCAATCGGCACAATTTCATATCTCTCAGAAATTTTAGGTTGATTGTGTGAGGAGCTAAGGGATCTAGGGTAGCTATCTCATTGTTCAGGTTAAGCGCCCGAGCAATAGACGTAATGAGTCCTCCGAAAACAATCGGTCCCGCTTTGTTAAGAGTTAAAGCCATATGAGCGAGCATAAACGGGACCGAATTAATTCTTCTATTTGTGAGGATTCCTTGCAAAAATAGAAGCTCTCGAGCATTGACCTTATTTGGATTCTCCCGACCAAAAATAGTACATGCCAACAGATATCTAAAAACTCTGATGGTCGGGTTATGGATGGTCGAGGCAAGAATTCCTTTAAAAGAATTTATTGAAGTGTTTGACAATCTCTGCCAGAAGGAAAATACCTCGACCGACCAATCTAAATCCAAAGGGGCCTCACAAATAGCACCGTCCCCATGAGGAATACCTAACAGGCCTGCTAGTTCGTCGGTACTGAATTCATATTCAATAGCAAACATTCTAAATCGGACAGTACCAAATGTGCTAGCAGTGTTAGGATTGACAATATAGATTAAAGAACTTAAAAATTCGATTGTCAATCGCTCAAAGGTAGGTTCTTTGTTTGAAAAGATAGTATGCAAGCCTAAATTATCTAATAAATAAAAAATGCTATGGTAGATACCCAAAGTGTAAAGACAATTTTCATCCACATACCTTGTCGGGAGGATCTCTCGATTTCGCAACCGTTCAATAATTTTCCTTTGCCTATCTCCCGGTTTCCCTCCTCGAAGAATAAATCCATTGAACTCCATTTTTCGGCTCTTGGAATGTGATGAAGAAGATGAAGATGGGTATGTAAGAAAGGTGTGATTTTTATGAGATTTGACTGATGAAAATGAAAATGGAAGTTGGGAAAATGATTTGTATGGTGTGAAGATGAGAAAGGTGGGAGCTTTTGTGGGGTTCAAGGGCGTTTTTGCAAGGTGGAAAAATGGATTTTTGAGGTTTGAAGGTATGAAAATGGTGAAAAATGGGAGTCTGCCCTGAGCTTATACAGACGCTGTGGCGGGCGCCACAAGGTCTATGGCGGGTGCCACAAGGCTAAATTCGGCTGGGCCAGATTTTGGTCATTTGGCTTGGGCTTCTCGTCCTCTTTTTGGTTGGGGGGTCCGGATAACGTTTGCATTGTATTTTCCTAGTGACATAAGGCTTGCATAATTTTATAAAAATAAAATTTAAACATTAGACTAAAAAATAAATGAACAATTAATATAATTAGACTATAATAAAAATATAATAAACAAACATAAAAAACACACACACACACACACACACACACACACATATATATATATATATATATATATATATATTTATATATATATATATATATATATATATATATATAATATATATATATATATATATATATATATATATATATATATATATATATATATATATATATATATATTATATATATATATATATATATATATATATATATATATATATATATATATATATATATATATATATATATATATATATATATATATATATATATAGATGTAGAAATATCAATGTGCTAACATAGTTAAGAAAAATATCCCAAATACAATGATATAAAATAAGTTAGGTAAATGCGAGAAATATAAGCATAAATGAGACTAAATAAAATGAGATGGTAAGATCAAATAGTAGGTGGTCCGTCTTTCTGAGTAGATCCACGGAGCATGGCTATCTCCTGCCTAAGCTCTGCGATCTCCTGGTATAAACAGTCAGCCTCGGTAGCGTGTGTGAGGTCGGATACTCCCATCTGTAAGGTGAGGTCAGCCACCTCCTGTCTATGCCCGACGATCTCTCTACGACACTCTGCAATATGGGTGCGGATGTTTGGGGTCTGCAATGATAAATTGTTAGAGAATACAGTGATCTTGGGTGAAGGTGGTGTAGGCGTATACTCGGTAATAGGTGGTGATCTCGGCTCCTCGATAGTCTCTCCCTGACCCTCCAAGGCATAACTCCAGTTCGTTGGGTCATGAACGCTAGTCATCATAGGATCAGGCAGTGCAAAATAATGAATCGCCTCGCTATCGATCAGCAGTCTGAACTGTCTTGGATTGAACGAGGATCTCCTCATCAACCCTCTAGTCAAGCAAAAGTCGATATCCATGGTAGTGTACCCACAGTAGGTCCGGAGATGTAACAGCTTGCGAGATAGACCTAGGGCGATGGCAATCTGTGTGATGATCCCTCCTACATGAATGACTCCTTCGGACGATCTGGAAACACCGTTGAGGCCACATAACAGAAAGTTCCCACATTCCACTGGGCGAGACTGGGATGCACAAAATAGTAGGAATATCTCCTCCTCACTTAGTAACGTCTCAGCATCCGGTCTTCCTAGGAAGGAATGTGCCAGTATCATCTGGAAGTATCTAAAAGCAGGGTTATGTATAGCCTGGGATAACTGAGTAAAAGGATCCTGACTCCCTCCACCTAAGATGTCACTCCAAAAATTTTCCACTTCCTTCCCCAGAAAGTATCCCATCGGTGTCTCAGGGATAGCGTCAGGGGTGGTCTGGAAGCCTAATAGGTCACCGAACTCCTTCTAGATGAAAGAGTACTCAACCCCAAAAAGTCTGAAAGCAGCATACCCATCCGGTCCAGAGTAAGGGTCATAGTCAAATAAACTGAGGAACTCCAATGTCAAGTTCCTATAGGTGTTGCTCAGATCATCAGCGAACTCGTCCCAATGGAGTTGGTGGCTCAGAAATCGAATACTTGACTCAATGCCCAGTGCTTCCATGGAGTGCTGATCTGGATAACGTGTGGGCGCCATAGGGCGCTGATAAAGAGCTATGTAGCGCTCTCTCTAGGCATCATCCCTATAGGCTACGTGTATATCGTCGAAGTCCTGTATCTTGTAAAAGTTAGGAAAAGGGATCCTGAAAATACAGACATTTCAAATATTTAGTCTCGGTGAAAATATGATAAAAATTAAAAATTAAAAATAAAATAAAGTAAATGCAAAAAAGTAAAACAAGGTAAGAAAACCATGGGTTGCCTCCCAAGCAGTGCTTGTTTAACGTCATTAGCTTGACGATCGGAATTTATACACTTGTAGTAGGGATCGGTGGATCAATCAGTGTGTGGCTTGAGTAGTCTGTTGGAATGTCTCCTCCTTCATATAGCTTCAGTCTTTGTCCATTTTCAATGAATGGACTACAAGTTTTGTTCTTGATTTCTACGGCTCCGGATCTCAGAATCTTGGATACTCTGAAAGGGCCAGTCCATCTCGAGCGCAGCTTCCCAGGAAAAAGTCGTAACCTAGAGTTAAACAAGAGAACATGGTCTCCTATATTGAAATCTTTCTTTACTATTCTTTTGTCGTGCCAGGCTTTTGTTCTTTCTTTGTATATTTTTGCATTCTCGTAGGCAGATTGCCTGAGTTCTTCTAGTTTGTGAATGTCGAGGATACGCTTTTCACCAGCGGTCGGGTAGTTTAAATTCAAAGTTTTAATGGCCCAATAAGCCTTATGCTCTAATTCGAAAGGTAAGTGACAGGATTTTCCATAAACTAGTTGGTAGGGAGTAGTTCCTATAGGGGTTTTGAAAGCGGTTCTATAGGCCCATAATGCTTATTGAAGCTTCTGAGACCAGTCTCTCCTAGATATTGAAACTGTTTTTTCTAGGATTTGTTTTATCTCCCTATTGGATACTTCTACCTGGCCACTAGTCTGTGGGTGGTATGGTGTTGCTATTCTATGCCTAACTCCATATTTTCTTAAAAGTTTATCAAATATTCTCGATATGAAGTGTGATTCTCCATCGCTTATGACTAAATGGGGTGTTCCAAATCTAGGGAATATATAGTTCTTAAATAACTTGATCACTACCCTAGTATCGTTTGTGGGTGCAGCTATAGCTTCAATCCACTTAGACACGTAGTCTACTGCTACTAAGATATACCTGTTTCCTAAGGATGGTGGGAAAGGTCCCATGAAATCTATACCCCATACTTCGAAGAGTTCTACTTCCTGAATGTTTCTTAGAGGCATTTCGTCACGCCTTGAAATATTTCCAGTGCGTTGGCATCTATCACATTTGACAATGCAAGCATGGACATCACGCCACATGGTGGGCCAGAATAGGACAGCTTGAAGAATCTTGGTGTATGTCTTAGAGGTGCTCGCATGTCCACCATAGGGTGAAGAGTGACAATGCTCAATTATACTCTTTACCTCCTCTTCTGGAACGCAACGGAGAAAAATGCCATCTTTACCCCTTTTGAAAAGGAGTGGTTCATCCCAATAAAAGTTTCTTACATCGTTGAAGAACTTCTTCTTGCGGTGGCAGTCAAGATCAGGGGGTACGACATCAACAGCTAGGTAATTAACAAAGTCTGCATACCATGGTATGTTACTTACTGCTAAGGATTTTTGGAAGTGCTCATGAGGGCCTAGGCTATCGTCTTCAATGGTTTCTAGTCTAGCTATCAGCCTATCATAGGCAAAATCATCATTTATGGGTACTAAGTCTAGTTTTAGGTGTTCTAGCCTAGAAAGGTGATCGGCTACTACATTTTCAGTGCCTTTTTTTTATCTCTTATATCTAAATCAAACTCTTGTAGTAACAGGATCCATCGGAGTAACCTAGGCTTGACATCTTTTTTACTTAATAGGTAACGAATGGCAACATGATTGGTGTAAACTATAATTTTGGCTCCTACTAGATAAGATCTAAATTTGTCTATAGCGAAAACTACAGCGAGTAATTCCTTTTCATTTGTTGCGTAGTTGAGTTGGGCAACGTCTAGGGTTCTACTGGCATAATAAATGGCATGTAATTTTTTATCTTTCCTTTGTCCTAGAACGGCTCCAACGGCATAATCACTAGCGTCACACATTATCTCAAAAGGTTCTGACCAATCAGGGGGTTTCATAATAGGTGCAGATATTAATGCTTGCTTTAAAAGATTAAATGCGTCATTACATTTTCCATCGAAAATGAATTCAGCATCTTTCATTAAAAGGCCAGTTAAAGGTTTAGTTATTTTGGAGAAGTCCTTGATAAAACGCCGGTAGAATCCAATGTGTCCAAGAAAACTTCGGATTTCTCTGATAGTTTTGGGTGGTTTTAGGTTCTCTATAACTTCTATCTTAGCTCTATCTACCTCTATACCTTTTTCGGAGACTATATGTCCTAAAACAATTCCTTTGGTCACCATGAAATGACACTTTGCCCAGTTTAGCACGAGGTTCACCTCCACGCATCTCTCCAGGATTTTCTCAAGGTTAGCAAGACAATTGTGGAAATCAAATCCGCAAACTGAGAAATCATCCATAAATACTTCCATGATACCATCTAGGTTATCTGCAAAGATTGACATCATGCAGCGTTGGAAAGTAGCTAGGGCGTTACAGAGGCCGAATGGCATTCGTCTGTAGGCAAAAGTTCCATAAGGGCATGTAAAGGTAGTTTTATCTTGATCTTCGAGGTGGATAGGTATTTGGAATAATCCAGAGTATCCATCTAGATAGTAGAAATAAGAGTGTCTAGCTAGACGCTCCAACATCTGGTCTATAAATGGTAAAGGGAAATGATCCTTCCGGGTTGCTTTATTTAATTTTCTATAGTCTATACACATCCGACATCTTCCTTCTATCCGTTTTGCTACATGTTCGCCTTTATCGTTTTGCACGACTGTGATGCCTCCCTTTTTAGGTACTACATGCACAGGGCTTACCCACTTACTATCCGAGATTTGATATATTATACCTGCCTCAAGTAACTTAAGAACTTCTTTTTTAACAAAATCACTCATTATAGGGTTTATTCTTCTCTGATGTTCTCTGGAGGGTTTTGAATCTTCTTCGAGCAAAATCTGATGCATGCATACGGATGGGCTTATAACTTTCAGGTCAGAGATATTATATCCTAAGGCTGAGGGATATCTTCGTAAAACGTTTAAAAGTTGGTCTGTTTCCTCTTGGCTCAAGGTAGCACTGACTATAACTGGGTGGTTCATCTCTTCATCGAGGAACTCATATCTCAGGTTCTTAGGCAGTTCCTTAAGTTCTAAGGTTGGTTTCTTAGGGCATGGCATATGATCTGGGGTAAGGGATAAACATCCGTAAAGGTTATCATCGATGTAGGGTTTCCTAAAGTCATCATCTTTCAATATGAGAGTTGATGGCAACTTAATTGTTTTTATGATTTCTTCTTGTTCTAATTCCCTAACGTATTCATCAATGATATCCAAGGCATAACATGCGTCTCCCATCACAGGTGCCATAAGAAATTTCGAAAGTATAAATTCTATTTTCTCGTCACCTACCTCAAAGGTCAACTTTCCTCTCTTGACATCTATTATGGCTCCTGTAGTTGATAAGAACGGTCTACCTAGAAGGATTGGTATATCATTGTCCTTTTTGATGTCTGATCGGTCACCATTTCCATTGAATTCCCGCCGCTAATCCGACATATTTTCATCACCTTGGTAAGATTTATGTTTGTTTTTAGTTGCATTTGAGTCAAGTATCATGTTTTGTTGGTTTGGTATTACATTACATTCGATTACGAATTTATGTCAAAAAGATCTCGTTTATGCTTAGTTTGGGTAGTGTCATTGTTCCAGGTTTAAAAGCAAGAATGGTGAAGTTTTGAACACGCTGAAGGACGAAAATATGACAGAACAGCAGAACAACACGGCCACCCGTGTGCCACCACACGGCCGTGTTGTTAAGCAAGCAGGGCAAAAGATGAAGCAGAAAACAGAGATCAACACGGCCACCCGTGTGCCACCACACGGTCGTGTTGATTAAAACAGTGCATTAACACGGGCACCCGTGTTTAGGGACACGGCCCGTGTTGATGCTACTATAACTAATGCTGAAATAAATTAATCTTGAAGAACAACACGGCCACCCGTGTGCCACCACACGGCCGTGTTGATTGAACACAGCTTGGAAAACCTAATTTTTGCTGTTTGAACCGATTCTGCTCAGTAAGGGTAGTTTGGACCTTTAACTTGGAAGAGGGTCATCTGAAACTATAAGAAGGCTTGGAAGAGAAACAAGAAGGGACCTTTAGACAGACCAACGAAAGCATTGCATTGGAGAAGATAGCGAATACGACGGATTTGAAGACGACGAGATTCAAGGGTATCAACCATTGAAGATCAAACTCTCCTAATTCCTTGTAATGTCTAATCTTTACTTTATGAGTTCTTTAAGTACTATGAGAGGCTAAACCCCCTGATGCTAGGGGGGTGGTCCTGATGTTATCACATGTTATGAATTTGAACCTATGATTTCTTAATTACTATGTTACGTATTTCAATTCAATTGTGTGATGTTATTATGCTTTTGTATCGGACAAACACACATTGATCTATGACTTCCAATAACAGGATTGTGATTGGTAGGGTTTTCACACAATTGGGTTTATGAATGCATCATCTAGGACTAGTAACTTTCGTAAATCACCGTAAACCTTGATATTTTGTATGATTAAAACCAATGATTAATTGAATGGACATTTGAGTGAGAATTGGTAGTTTAATAGTTTCTTCCTTAAGGACTTAAGTAAGAACATACCAGAGGTTAGGTGATTGAATGTTTCATATGTATTAAAGAAATCGGGACTGAATTCATAACCGGTTACTTCAACCACTCACCCTAGCATCTTTTATCTAATTCAATTGTTTTTACTATTTCTGTGTTTACGATTATAAATTCCAAAACAACCAAACCATTATCTTTTTGTTCTGATAGAATCAAATTAAAATAAGTAATTCCTACGCAATCCTTGAGATCGATACTTGGAAATAAAACTCCTTATTACTACATCGGTAAAAATAGTACACTTGCTATTTTCCCGATCAAGTTTTTGGCGCCGTTGCCGGGGATTGCCAAACTACAGATTTTAATTTATATTCTATCGAAATTTTTGCTGCTTGACACCCAAAATAGTATCTGTGACAATTTTGTTATTCAAGTCTAATTTTTGTCTAACTTGTTTATGCGAGGTAAGGCCTCAGCGGATTTTCCTTTTGACGCAGATCCAGAAAGAACCCTTTGCGCCCGACTCCGACAAGCTAAGAGAAAGAAACTGGATTTAGAAGAGAAAGCGGAGGAAGAAGTTGTTTCAGTGCACTCAGAGAATTCGGATTCAGATACGGAAACAGTTCCTGAAATCATGGCTGCTAATCCACCACCACCAGAGAGACTCCTCGGTGACTATGGGGGAACCAACACCCCGGGTGGTCGTATGACAATTGTCAACCAACCAGTTACTGTGGAACAATTCCAGCTGCATCCCAGCATCATTAACCAACTCGAAAGAAGGTCCTTCTCTGGCAGAGTGAATGAAGATGCCAACAAGCATCTGCAAAGATTTCTAACCATGAGCACAACACTGAAAATGCCGGGACATAGTGAAGAAGCAGTCCGACTTCGTATGTTCCCTTTCACTTTAGCAGATGAGGCTGAAGAGTGGTTTTATTCCTTACCTGCTGGTAGTATCATTACATGGGAGCACATGGAAACAACATTCTTGCAAGAGTATTTTCCCGCATCTGTGTCATTGCGGAAAAGATATGAGATCCTAAACTTCAAACAGAAGGAGGGTGAGTCACTAGGAGATGCCTACAAACGATTCAAGAGAATCCTAGTGGCTTGTCCTACTCACAACATGGATGAAACTGAACAAATGCAAATGTTCGTCAATGGTCTTCGAATTCAAACAAGACAAATCCTTGATTCAGCAGCTGGTGGCTCAGCCAACTTTGCAACAGCCACCGGTATGAAGAAGATAATTGAAGCTATTGCTTCGAACGAGCATTTAGAGTTATATGACAGGGTGTCAAGCAAATCTGCAGTTATTGACTTGAAGCTTGAAATAAATAAACAGGTAAAAATTGAAGAAGCTGTTGCTGCAGAGGTAGAGAAAAGGCTGAGAGCACTAAACATAGGTGCTCAGAAAGTTGCTCAAGTGCAACAGGCACCGAATGAAGTGTGTGACATTTGCAATGGACCACACAATACTGTTCACTGTTTTGCAACACCGCAACAAATCGAAGATATAAAATTTTTAAAACAGAACAATCCCTACTCCAACACGTACAATCCGGGGTGGAAAAATCATCCCAACTTTGCATGGAAAGATCAAAGAGGGAACGTGCAACAGCCGGCACAGGGTCAATATCAAAATCAATATCAGCAGCCGCAACAACAGGTACCTAAGAAAGCAGATTGGGAGATCGCAATTGAAAAAATGGCAGCTCACAACATCCAATTCCAAGAAGAAACTCGAAATAATCAGAAGAACACCACAACATCAATAAAAAATCTTGAAATTCAGATGGGTCAAATTGCCCAATAGTTAGCGTCAAATTCCCATGCATCTGGCACGCTTCCTAGTGGGACAATCGTTAATCCCCGTGATCAAAGTCACATTAAAGCTGTAGTCACCAGAAAAGGAAGGGCTAAGGAACCACAAGTTGACGAACAGGTTGAAGAAGAGGGATTGTTGGAAGTTGACTTGGAGATTAGAGAAGAGCCAAAACAGACTGAAGAAGTGTTAGTCGAGCCGACAAGCCAGCAAGAGAAACAAAAACCAAAGATCATTCTCCCTTTTCCGACAAGAACAAAGAAGAAAGATCTCCATGAATTTTTTTGTTGAGAAATTCTTAGAATTATTCAAGAAGCTCGAGATCAACATACCTTTTGCCGAAGCTCTGGAACAGATGCCGATCTACGCCAAATTCATGAAAGACATCATATCAAAGAAAAGATCGATCAACAGCGAACCAGTCATGCTAACTGAAACTTGTAGTGCTATTTTGCAGGGCCTAAAAATTCCGATGAAGAAAAAAGATAGAGGTGCAGTCGCTATTCCTTGTAGCATTGGAGATAGATCCTTCAAGAAAGCACTGATAGATTTGGGAGCAAGTGTGAGTCTAATGCCCCTCTCAATTTACAAAAAACTTGGGTTAGGGGAGGTGCAGGATACTCGCATGACATTGCAGTTTGCGGATCATTCTATGAAGAGACCATATGGTATAGCAACAGATGTCCTGGTGAAGATTGATAAATTTGTATTTCCGGTTGATTTTGTGATACTTGAGATGCCGGAAGATGAGGAGATTCCTCTCATACTGGGAAGACCTTTCCTAGAAACTGGAAGATGCATGATAGACATTGAAGAAGGTACCATGACCCTCAAAGTTTATGATGAAAAACTCAAAATTGATGTGAGAGATACTATGAAATTCAAAGAAGACGAAGGGGCGAGTAAAAGTATTGAAGTGTTAGATACATTTTTTGCTCAGTCTATGCAGATTACAACACCCAGGCTTCCGTTGGAGAGAGTTTTGGGTTTATCTATTGTGGAGGATACTGAAGGAATTGATGAGGAAGAATCCGAAGTGGTAGCAATGTTAAAGGAACAACCGCCTTGGGCTCGTTCCCGACCGCAACGTTGGGAGGAGCTTCGACCTAAAACATCTTCAGAATCGAATCAGGATATAAAAAAGGGGATAGAGTTGAAACAATTACCGGAACATCTCAAATATGTTTTTCTTGACAATGAGGAGAAATGTCCAGTAATCATTAATTCAGGTTTGAGAGAAACACAAGAAGGAGAGCTAATCAAAGTCTTAAAAAAATACAAAGGTGATATTGGGTGGGCGATGGACGATTTGAAAGGAATCAGCCCGACAATGTGTATGCACAAGATTTTAATGGAGGATGATCAGAAACCGGTTGTCCAACCTCGGAGAAGGCTGAATCCAGCTATGAAAGAAGTTGTTCGCAAAGAGGTCGTGAAACTTTTAGATGCGGGGTTAATTTACCCAATATCTGACAGTTCATGGGTGAGCCTAGTTCACGTGGTACCAAAGAAGGGAGGGACAACTGTGATCAAAAATGAAAAAAATGAGTTGATCCCCACCCGTACTGTTACAGGATGGAGAGTTTGCATATACTATAGAAGACTAAACACTGCTACAAGGAAGGACCACTTTCCTATACCTTTTATCGATCAGATGTTGGAACGATTGGCAGGTCATGATTTCTACTGTTTTCTGGATGGGTACTCAGGGTACAACCAAATTGCAGTGGCACCGGAGGATCAAGAAAAAACAGCATTCACATGCCCATACGGAATCTTTGCTTATAGAAGAATGCCATTTGGGTTATGCAACGCACCTGCAACATTTCAGAGGTGCATGACATCCATATTTTCCGATATGCTTGAAAAGCACATGGAAGTATTTATGGATGATTTTTCGGTTTTTGGATCTTCCTTCGAAAATTGTTTGTATAATTTATCACTTGTGCTGGAAAGGTGCCGACAAACAAATCTAATTCTGAATTGGGAAAAGTGTCACTTCGTGGTGAGAGAAGGGATCGTACTAGGTCATAAAATTTCCCATCAAGGGATAGAAGTTGACAAGGCAAAAGTTGAAGTGATCGCCAATCTCCCTCATCCTGTGAACGAGAAAGGTATACGGAGTTTCTTGGGACATGCAGGATTCTATCGGCGGTTCATCAAAGATTTCTCCAAGATCGCAAAACCGTTGACTAGCCTGCTTGTGAAGGATACTCCGTTTCTGTTTGACAAGAAGTGTAACGAAGCCTTCGAGACTCTGAAAAATAAGTTGGTGTCTGCTCCTATAGTGATCTCGCCTGATTGGTCTCTACCCTTTGAGATAATGTGCGATGCGAGCGATATAGCAGTAGGGGCAGTCTTGGGGCAAAGAAAAGACAAACGCCTCCACGTCATCTACTATGCTAGCCATGTGTTGAATCCAGCCCAGATGAATTATGCAACCACAGAGAAGGAGTTACTGGCGGTGGTTTATGCCTTTGACAAATTTCGACAATACTTGTTGGGAACGAAGGTAATTGTTTATACTGACCATGTTGCGTTGAAATATCTCTTTTCTAAACAGGACTCGAAGCCAAGACTGCTCAGATGGATCTTGCTGTTGCAAGAATTTGACCTGGAAATTCGAGATAAAAAGGGGTGTGAAAACACCGTTGCTGACCATCTGTCTCGAATGTCTCCGATTGAAGAGACGGAAGAGGACTATCCCATAAAGGATGAGTTTATAGATGAAAGAATCCTCGCGGTGGTGGGTGTTCCTTGGTTTGTGGACTATGCAAACTACCTGGTAGGTGGTATAATTCCTGACGACTTTGATTATAACAAAAAGAAAAAGTTTCTTCATGATTGCAGGTTTTATTTGTGGGACGAACCATTCTTGTATAAGAAAGGGGTAGACGGACTAATTCGTCGATGTGTCCCTGAGGAAGAACAAAATGAAGTCTTAAAGGCTTGTCATGACTCAGATTATGGGGGACACTTTAGTGGAGACAGGACAGCCGCAAAAGTCCTCCAATCCGGGTTGTACTAGCCCACGTTGTTTAAGGATGCTCAAGTAGTGGTGAAAGAATGTGACAGATGTCAATGGACAGGAAATATCTCTAGAAAGAATCAGATGCCTCAAAAAGGCATGCTTGAGGTGGAATTATTTGATGTCTGGGGAATAGACTTTATGGGACCATTTCCACCCTCATTTGGGAAGAATTATATTCTGGTGGCTGTGGACTACGTCTCCAAATGGGTGGAAGCCGTAGCTCTCCCCTCTAATGACGCTAGAGCAGTGGTAAGCTTCCTTAAACAAAATATCTTCTCCAGGTTTGGTGTGCCTCGAGCACTTATCAGTGATGAAGGAACACATTTCTTGAATAAGCTCATGGAGAACTTATTAAAGAAATATAATGTGAAGCACAAAATTGCCACACCGTATCATCCCCAAACGAGTGGGCAAATTGAAGTGTCGAATAGGCAAATTAAAAAGATTTTGGAAAAAACAGTTAGTGCTTCACGGAAAGATTGGACAATCAAACTGGATGACGCGCTATGGGCGTACCGAACCGCTTTCAAAACACCAATTGGCATGTCTCCGTACCAGCTGATTTATGGTAAGGCTTGTCATATTCCTTTGAAATTGGAGCACAAAGCCTTTTGGGCATCCAAATTCTTAAATTGTGATCTTGCAAAAGCCGGTGAATCCCGAATTCTTCAACTTCATGAGTTAGAAGAATTTCGTAATCAGGCATATGAGAATGCAAAGATGTATAAGGAGCAAACTCGGAAGTGGCATGATCAGAGAATCATCAGGAAAGATTTCTGGGAAGGACAATTGGTGTTGTTGTTCAATTCGCGGCTCAAGTTGTTTTCTGGGAAATTAAAGTCCAGATGGTCCGGACCATTTGTCGTGCATAAGGTTTTCCACACAGGGCAATAGAGATTAGGAACCAAGACAATGGAGATATCTTCAAGGTAAATGGCCAAAGGCTGAAGCCATATTACAGAGGCCAACAACCGGGTTTGATTGACCAGATGCACCTCACCTAATGAGGTGGGCAACCGTCGAGCCGTGCGACGTTAAACGAAGCGCTTCGTGGGAGGCAACCCACGTGTTCGATTGCTAACTTATTTTGTTTTTGTTGTTTCTTTTTTTTGTAGGGGTGTGACATGTGTTGCAGGTAAGGAGAAAGAATACCATAGTCATACTCGCGTCGCAGTGACAGGATGCCAGACCAAAGAAGCATTTCCGAATTCTGAAAATGTGAAAAACAGGGGCATCAACACGGCCACCCGTGTGCTGACACACGGCCGTGTGAATTAAAACAGAAAATTCACACGGGTGCCCGTGTGGATTAACATGGACACCCGTGTGCTGACACACAGCCGTGTGAATTAAAACAGAAAATTCACACGGGTGCCCGTGTGGATAGACACGGTCGTGTTGTTGGTAACGGGTAAAAATTTCAAAAATTTTGGTTTTGGGTATTTTCAATAGTGGGCCCCACTTGCTTTTATATCTCTTCCACACCACTCATTCCTTCTTTTTCTGATTTTGGAAACCTCTTTCTACCTCTTCCTCCATTGTTAACCTAGGTTCCATCATACTAAGCTTCAAATTTCTCCTTGCTCCACTCACTTTCACATCAACTCACCTTCACAAAAAGTGTTCCCCTCGCCGTCCTCTACACAATGACGGTTGCAGATTTCACTAACCTTTTCGTTGAATTGTTGAGAAATTTTTGTCAGGTACATTATGCCTCCAAAGCATGCAAGCAAGGAAAAGGAGGTAGCCACGTCCTCTCGACCAAAGCAACGGGTTAGACGCTCTACAAACAATCATGGCATTTTGTTTGACCAACAGGAGCATCAAGAAAGGTATGCCATTCTAGCCAAACGTAAGCTTATTCCGACTAGATATATGTGTGATGCCACCCTGGATGAGTTAGGTTTGAAAGAGGAAGTGCACCGCATGTTCCACACCATTGGTATGTTGGAATACATGCAATTTGAGGCACCGACCTTCGCTCGGATAACCCTTGAATTTTTGAGTACGGTTGAGTTCAAGATGCGGAGAAGGTGGACAAGGTCGGAGTTGGAGTTTTATGGGCAAATTACTTTCCGCATGTTTGATGAAGATCATGAGCTGTCGGTTGCGGAACTGGGGAGTATTCTGAAACTCCCGGTATCTGGACCCGGATCCCCTCCGGACACTTTTTCTGCTGTTGATTTCTGGCAAGCTATTACAGGTAAAACGGGGTATAACCCCAGCTCAGGAAAGGCTTCTGGAATTCACAACCCATGCTTTCGGTATGCACAAAAAGGGTTGGCATACACCCTGTTCGGACGGGGGTGATAGTACTGGGGTTGCGGCAAAGAGAGAATTATATTTTTTGTATTGCATGGCTCACAATGAGCGAGTCAATGCAGCGGCTTTCACCGCCAATCATCTGAAACAGGTGGGCCATGCAACTACTGGGGATATTTCTGTAGGTGGTATGATCACACAGATAGCGGGCCACTTCGGATATGATCAACTGCTGATGGAAGAGACTGCAGGAATGGGCAAGACTAGGATTGACATGCACACGCTAGTCAATCAACAAATGATTGCCATCAGGCCAACTCATTACGCGTTGATGATTCACAATGCGGAAGTGCGAGCACTTCCGGCACCTGGATCCATTTGCATAGCCAATGCTGCTAATTGGTTGTACGCAGGTTCAGCCCAAGCGGGAGGGGAAGATGCATAGTTGGACCATGATCTCTCAGGTGAGAACATGGAAGAAGATGAGACCCACGGTATGCCGCCCCCACATGATTCGAGCCTACCGGGTGAAGGTTCTTACTTTATGTCGCAGGATCAGGGGGGTTGGATCCAGACGGAGATGGGAACTCTCCGCACCGAGCAGACCAGGCAAGATGCGAAACTTGATAGACAGAGTGTGGAACTGTTCCGGCAAGGGACAATCATGGATGATATGCAGGTCATGATGCAACGTCTGATGTTGCATTTTCCACACGATCCTCCGCCTCCTCCTCAACAGTGAGCACTGTAAGTCCCCTTCGTGTTTGAATTTAAACATTGAGGTCAATGTTTAGTTCAAGTGTGGGGGGGGGGGGGGGTTTCGCTTTTCATGTTTTATTTTCTTTCAATTTATTTTGTTTTTGTTATGTTATCATTATATTAGTATGTTTGTTTGTTTTGTTTGTTTTCTGTTCTTTTGGACCTACTGTGTGTACAGGGTGATGAGAAACGGTTGGACGAACCCGGGGTCAATGGTAGTGGATGAATGACACCCCGCAAACTAAGGTTGATAAGGCACCCCGGAAGTTGATGCAACCTTGAGAAAAGAAGTCAGACACATTTTGGGGACACCGGACCAAGAAAGCGGTATGGAAAGACCAAGTCAGGAAAGAACCACATAACACGAAGAGACTTCAGAGCTTGCAAGCTAACCAACATGGTGAGATCACAAAAAGCCAAACACGAAATATCAATATGAGAGTTCAGCCAGGTATGACTTTATCACTCTGATTTTGCGTATGTTCTGTTGACACGTCACAGCATGACAACACACACTGAGGCAAGTTGTTTGTTTAGCCAGGGCCTTTCTAGCCATCCCTATATGTATGCTTCCCTTCGTAAAACCCCGTTGAGCCTTAGCCATTTTGTTCATTGTAAACCCCATGTTAACGTTAAGCATTATTCATCATAAACCCCCTGTTAACTTTTAATCATCCATTTCCTTTTGTGTCATAACTCGGTATGATTGTGTGAAGTGCAAAATGTGCATAAAACTAAGTTTGGGGTGGAAATCTTGAAAGAGAAGGCAAGTGCATAAGATGAGATCATACAAAAAGAAAAATAGTATGTATCTTCTTTAAAAAAAAAAGAAAAAAAAAGAAAAGAAAAACAAAAGAGAAAAATGCACTTGCCGAGACCTTAGACTCTAACAGATATAAAATGCTCGGAAAATTTGAGTAGAAAAGAGTCAAAAGAGTTTTTACCCCAGAGTATACGTGATGCACGAAAAAGAGAAAAGAAAAAAAAATACACAACATGACCACCGAGTTCAAAAACCCTTTGTTATCCATTTTTTTGTTTATCCCCACCGTACCCAAGCCCCGTTACAACCTAAAAAGACCTCAAAAAGTGTGTGGAATCTGCTGTGGTGGTGACATTAGAATGTATTCAAAGTTAAGAGTCTGATATTGTATACTGTGCTGTGAGTGTACACACCTAACCCTGAGAGATATTGTGAGTGTGTGAAAAGCTTGCAGGTAAAGAGGTTTCGGATGTGGAAATGTGGTAAACTGCCTGAATCGGAGAGACCTGAAACTCGATTGGAAAGGTAGAACACGAATGGTGAAAGACTAGGTTGCATTGTGGAAAGAGAATTCGGGGGTGACCTTTGGTTGGACTCAATACATCACTTGAGGACAAGCAATGAGACAAGTTTGGGGTTGTGATCGGTCACCATTTCCATTGAATTCCCGCCGCTAATCCGACATATTTTCATCACCTTGGTAAGATTTATGTTTGTTTTTAGTTGCATTTGAGTCAAGTATCATGTTTTGTTGGTTTGGTATTACATTACATTCGATTGTGAATTTATGTCAAAAAGATCTCGTTTATGCTTCGTTTGGGTAGTGTCATTGTTCCAGGTTTAAAAGCAAGAATGGTTAAGTTTTGAACATGCTGAAGGACGAAAATATGACAGAACAGCAGAACAACACGGTCACCCGTGTGCCACCACACAACCGTGTTGTTAAGCAAGTAGGGCAAAAGATGAAGCAGAAAACAGAGATCAACACGGCCACCCGTGTGCCACCACACGGCCGTGTTGATTAAAACAGTGCATTAACACGGGCGCCCGTGTTCAGGGACACGACCCGTGTTGATGCTACTGTAACTAATGCTGAAATAAATTAATCCTGAAGAACAACACGGCCACCCGTATGCCACCACACGGCCGTGTTGATTGAACGCAGCTTGGAAAACCTAATTTTTGCTGTTTGAACCGATTCTGCTCAGTAAGGGTAGTTTGGACCTTTAACTTGGAAGAGGGTCATCTGAAACTATAAGAAGGCTTGGAAGAGAAACAAGAAGGGACCTTTAGACAGACGAACGAAATCATTGCATTGGAGAAGATAGTGAATACGACGGATTTGAAGACAGCGAGATTCAAGGGTATCAACCATTGAAGATCAAACTCTCCTAATTCCTTGTAATGTCTAATCTTTACTTTATGAGTTCTTTAAGTACTATGAGAGGCTAAACCCCCTGATGCTAGGGGGGTGGTCCTGATGTTATCACATGTTATGAATTTGAACCTATGATTTCTTAATTACTATGTTACGTATTTCAATTCAATTGTGTGATGTTATTATGCTTTTGTATCGGACAAATACACATTGATCTATGACTTCCAATAACAGGATTGTGATTGGTAGGGTTTTCACACAATTGGGTTTATGAATGCATCATCTAGGACTAGTAACTTTCGTAAATCACCGTAAACCTTGATATTTTGTATGATTAAAACCAATGATTAATTGAATGGACATTTGAGTGAGAATTGGTAGTTTAATAGTTTCTTCCTTAAGGACTTAAGTAAGAACATACCAGAGGTTAGGTGATTGAATGTTTCATATGTATTAAAGAAATCGGGACTGAATTCATAACCAGTTACTTCAACCACTCACCCTAGCATCTTTTATCTAATTCAATTGTTTTTACTATTTCTGTGTTTACGATTATAAATTCCAAAACAACCAAACCATTATCTTTTTGTTCTGATAGAATCAAATTAAAATAAGTAATTCCTACGCAATCCTTGAGATCGATACTTGGAAATAAAACTCCTTATTACTACATCGGTAAAAATAGTACACTTGCTATTTTCCCGATCAATGTCCATGACAATAAAATCAGTAGGGATAAATAACTGACCTATCCTAATAGGGACATCTTCTAAAATGCCTATCGGGTACTTAACAGATCTATCGGCTAACTGAAGCAACATCTTAGTAGGCTGTAATTCTCCTAAGTTTAACCTCTCACAAACTGCTAAAGGCCTTAAGCTCACACTAGCTCCTAAGTCTAGAAAAGCTTTTTTGATGACATGACTTCCCAAAAGACAAGGAATGGAGAAATTTCCAGGATCTTTATCTTTCTTGGCTAATTTATTCTCGGAAATAGAATTGCATTCCAAGGGTTTCAGATCGTATAGTCTACGTTTGTTGGTAAGGATGTCTTTGAGAAACTTTGCATAAGAAGGTATTTAGGTAATGGATTATGTGAAAGGGATTTCTACGTGAAGTTTTTCTATAACCTTAATAAATTTTTGATACTGGTTATTGATCTGGGTTTGTTTGAGTCTATGCGGATATGGTATAGGTGGTTTATATGGTGGGGGTGGTATGTAAGTTTTACCTTTAGGTTCTTCTCCTTTTTCTTGACTTTCCTGGTTTCGAGATTCCTCTGGTTCCTTTACTTCGTCCGTGGGTTCGGTATATTCCTTAGAAGTTTGGGGTTCACTCAATCTTGGGTTTGGTGGCTCATCATAAGCGTTCCCACTTTGTAGGGTAATGGCATTGGCTTGCCCTCTCGGATTCTGTTGAGGTTGTCCAGGGAACTGCCCTCCAGGTGTAGTCTAGGGGGCTTGGTTTAAAGCTACCCGAGAGATCTGGGTTTCAAGCATCTTAGTATGAGTAACTATTTGGTCAACCTTGGTTCCTAATTGGGTAATCAGTTCGTTAACGTGAATGTTTTGGTTCATGAACTCTTTGTTTTGTTGGGTTTGAGCAGTGATAAAATTTTCCATAATTTTCTCAAGGCTTGACTTTGGTGGCATAGGTTGCATAGGTTGATTTGGTCTTGGGGCTTGGTAACCTGGTTGTCTCGGAGGTGCATTATTTTGGATAGGGTTACTGTTCTTATAGGAGAAGTTCGGGTGATTCCTCCATCAAGGGTTATAGGTATTCGAATATGGGTTGCCTTGGGTGTAGTTCACTTGCTCAGAGTGGGTTTCGTTTAATAGACTACATTCTGCAGATTGGTGTCCTTTGGTTCCACATATCTCACAATCCGACGAAACTGCGGTTGCAGTATTCGGGTTTATGCACATATGCTCGACCTTGAGGGATAATGCGTCCATTTTAGCTTGCATCATGTCTATAGAACTTAGTTCATGTACTCCTCCTTGAGCTTCCTTCTTCTCAATTGTCGCTCGTTCGACTCCCCATGACTGATGGTTTTGAGCCATATCTTCGATGAGGGCACTAGCTTCAGGATAAGGTTTGTTCATCAGCGCACCGCCTGCGGCAGCATCGATGGTCATCTTAGTGTTATAGTGAAGTCCATTATAGAAGGTTTGAATGATTAACCAATTTTCTAAACCATGATGTGGGCATGCTCTTAACAACTCTTTATATCTCTCCCAAGCTTCGAACAACGATTCTCCTTGGTTCTGGGTAAATCTAGTTATATGGTTTTGAAAAACGGCGGTTTTACTTGGGGGAAAGTATCTATCAAGGAATACTCTTCTAAGGTTATCCCAAGTTGTAATGGAACTGGGTGGAAGGGAATCTAACCAAGATAGGGCTTTATCTCTAAGGGAAAAAGGTAATAATCTTAAACGGATTTCCTCAGGAGAAGCTTCATTGGTTTTAAAAGTGTCTGCTAATTGGAGAAAGATTTTTAAATGTTGGTTTGGGTTCTCGGTAGCGAGACCTGCGAATTGTCTCTGTTGCACTAGTTGCAACAGGGAGGGTTTAAGTTCAAAATTATTAGCTGGGATGGTTGGGTTTACTATACTAGAACTAGGTTCTTTGTTGGATGGTTGGGCGAAATCCTTAAGAGGTCTATGATTTTGATCTTCGGCCATAGCTCTCCTAATTCTATGGAAAAATAATCGTGCACGAGCGTAACGTTCAGGTTCCGCCAGAGGGTATAATAAGCTTCCGGTGCTGCGAGTTCTTCGCATTGACCGGCGGGTAATAACCTAAGTCTAAACGATATAAAAACAGGGTACGAAATTTGACGAAATTGGTCCCCGGCAACGGCGCCAAAAACTTGATGCGTGCTTTTCGCAAGTATACGAACGCGTCAGAGTAATATAAAAGATTGTCGAATCCACAGAGACCAAGTGTCAATCTATCGTTATCTATTGTTATCTATTGTTATGGTGTTTACCTAAGGTAATCAAAATAGGGGTTTTTAGAGTGTGCAATGAAAAGTAAAGTATTAAATTAAGTTCAATTGATAAAGACAGGCTCGAATGTAATTCACATAATCAATTAATAATCCAAGTATTTGCTAATAGAACTACTTATGGGCAGTGTTTCCTACTTTGAAAAGAACCAATTTAACAGGAACTGTCACTTTGCGTATTCAGAACTGAATTGTACTCCCTAATCAAACCCTCTTATTGTCACTTATAAAAAGGCGCGCATTGCGTTAGAGTAGTAAACCTATTTTTAAGAAATATAGTATCTTGACTAAGTTGAAAAGTATTTTAACCTGGATTTCCTAACCAAAAGAGGTTCTCACGAACCAGACTCTAAACTTATAAACGCATCCGAAAATAGTTTTAAAATCACTTTTCTTTTTAAGTTAAAAACTCCTAATGAACTAAACAAAGCGCTTTTGCTGTATTTGAAATAGTTAAAAATAACTCAGTTTAAAAAGACGTTGAACGGCTTCCGATCTTACCCAACGGAAATTAAGTGCGGGAAAACTTAAGTTGAAAGTCAAAATAGCCCTTAAGTTTTCTACGAACAATTGTACGGATTATCGGTTCAATTACGATCCTTACATTCTAACCTTTATAGATTTAGTTAGACATGGTAAAGTAAAGGTGCATTTTACTTTAAATAAAAGTAGTGCGAGTGCGGAAAGTAAATAAAAGTAGTGTGAGTGCGGAAAGTAAATAAAAGTAGTGCGAGTGCGAGAAATAAATAAAGTAAAGCGAGTGCGGGAAATAAATAAAGTAAGGCGAGTGCGAGAAAATAAATAAAGTAAAGACAATGCGGGAAAGTAAATAAAGTAAAGACAGTGCGGGAAAGTAAAGTAGATAAAGGCAAAGTAATAAAAACCTGCTCCAATCAAAGGGTTGAATAAAATGCGAAACGGAAATGAAAATGGCGGCAGGATTAACTTCCTTCCAAAGTGCTCCAAACTCGATTACAGACTCGATCACAGACTTGATTACACAATTGTGGTAACACCTCGATGTGAAGCGATTACCACTTTAAAATACTGAATATATGTCTAAGTGAAACTAAGTTTACTCTAAGTTTGCATTTGCTTTAAGTTTGGATGATTAAACAAATGAATTTGAGTCTCTATTTATAGGCAAGTAAAATAATGGAAAAGACAAGGATGCCCTTCAGTTTGAAATTGGGAGGGAAAACTTTTCTTCTTGTGGCGCCCGCCACAACACCATGGCGCCCGCCACAAGAGCAAAGTATGGCGCCCAAGTGGAGGTAGTGGGGAACGTGGTAGTTGAGGGAAGTTGAGCTAGGACACGTCATGGCTGGACCCATGGCGCCAGCCACAGTGGTAGCCACAAGTGTAAAATGCTGAATTTTAGGGTTTTTAGCTCGTTTTCACTCCTTTTCTCGATCTGGGCTCCGATTAGACTGAAAACCTGAAAACCTGAAAACAAAGAGAAACGTAGTAATAACAAAACAAAATAATAATAAAACAACTAAAATGCATGCGAAATCGGAGTCGAAAATACGGTGAATTTCAGTGTCATCATCTATTTTGGTGGATTAGATTTTATACCATATAAACACCCAAGATCCATTGATTTTGAGGATATACGAGAACGGATTGACCGCGAATCACAGGTTTGTTGTGAGTCACGAGCATGGAGTCTCGGTTAAGAACCACCCAACGGGAGTGTACTACGGTTAAACCTGACAATCATGTTCTAAAAGGTTCCCATAGTCATCATCCCATCTTTCGGATATTATCGGATAAAACGACTACTCGTCCTCCAAAAATATTCTCGAGAGGGGCTCTTATGAGTGTAGTATCGTGTAACATTCGCATCAAGTCTTACACTTGAACGACCTTCGCACTACATCCTAAAATAGGCCAAAATGGGTTAGGTATCTAAGGTCCTTGGTTTCTAGGGTTCATATTGGAAAGAGTAATGCCTAACCACGACTACTCGTGTGATATTAGTGATCCCAATAAGACCTCCACAAAGTGAATGGACTTGCAAGTTAACTTGTTAAGGACTAACTCCACACAAGTCAACAAGATTATGTCATTCTCTTATCATAAGTGCACTCGAGTTCAGGTATAGAACTCATCTCACAAGAAACCACCAAGCATACAAGCAATTAATATATCAAGAAATTCATACATTACAAACAATACATTCATCCCAAATTTGCACAAAAATATGCCACAAATAAATATAAACATACAACACATACAAGCAAAAAGTAGGCTAAACCCACGGGGCTTATTAGTCCCCAGCAGAGTCGCCACTTTTTTGTAGCAGGGTTTTCGTTACCTTTAGGTTTATTGACTAAACCAAAAGTCAACATACAATTCGAGTCGCCACCGCACTTTTATTTATCCAAAGGAAAGGCTAAAAAGCGAACAAAAGCCAAGTAAGAAGTTTTTCAAATAAAAAACTAATAAAAATGTCAGAGATCTAGGTAAGGAGGTTGGTTATGAAATGGGAAGGTTTTACACATCCAAAACATCCTTAGTACTCTAAGGGAACCCTTTTTGCAAATATGTGTTGTAGGTTGGTATTTGTGAAAAGATTTGTGCAAAAGATTTGAGGGATGAGAAGAGAATAGATTATATTTACAAATTTTATTGTTTGAATGGATGAACCCATTGCCTACATACCATCACAAAGGAAGATCAAAACCTCGTAGTTCGTGGTAAAAATTTCAAAGATTAGTGAATTGATTTTAATCAAAAGCCTTAAGGTCTTTTGTTATCAAAGGGAGAAAACTCAACCTAAACCAATAATCCACCATGCGAGGAAGGCTTCAACATGCTAGTGAGGGGTTAACCCTATAATAAGCATGGAAGGCTTATAATCCAACACTAAGGATGAGGTGAGATTTACATCAACCACTATGATAACTCAAACCTATGACTAATGTTTTTGAGAAGAGTTTAACAAGTGGCCATTGGAACCACAAAACAACTTAAAATGGGTTATATTTACAAGTTGAATTTATTTACAAAATGAGGTCAAAGTTGGATTAAAGTTTATTTACAATGAGTATCTATGAAAATGGTTTTGAAAAGTCAAAGGCCTAAGGCCTAGGTTTCTAATTTGAAATAAAGTCAATGTTTTGAAAATGATTTTTGGCTTGGTCAGAGGGGAAGAGGAGAGAAGGGCTATTCCTAAAGCATACAAAGATAAGAGGGGAGAGATAACCCTTGGAGTTCCTTTTCTTGGAGTCATAGATATGACTCAAGATGTGTCGCAACCTAAAAAAAGAATGCGAAAAAAACAACCGGCGAAAAAAGAAATGATAGAAGAGTCGCCACCGTGCGTTATTTTTCCCAAAGGAGGGAAAGGAAACGCTCGAAGTAAACCTGGAGAAAGGAAAGGAAAAGATAAGGTCTCGCAACCAAATCTTGGGTTCGGGAGTCGATTATGCGAAGGGAAGGTATTAACACCCCTACGCATCCGTAGTACTCTACAGGATCCACTCTTGTTGTTCTTGTCTAAAGGGTGTGTGTATATCTAATATACTATTTACTAAAAGAGGGGTCAAAAGAAAATGACTCGCACGGATGTCGCATCCACTACATACGTATCTCATCTGAATATGAGAATCAGAGTCTTCGTAGCTCGGCTACCTATGGGTTAAAGAGGAGTGTGCTCGCTAAGACATCGCGTCTTATGCCTACGTATCTCATCTGGAATGAGAATCAGAGCAAACCGTAGTTCGGCTAGCTACGGGAACAAAGGTCTCGATTGCAACTAGGGCAAGAGAAAGGGAAAGTCTCGATCGCAACGAGGGCGAGAGAAAAGAATCGCAGCAAGGGCGAAAACAAACAAGGATTTGTTAGTTGTCGGTCAAACTCGGCAAGACATCGCATCTCGTGCCTACGTATCTCATCTGGAATGAGAATCATAGTCGTCGTAGTTCGACTAACTACGGGCTGCCATCTGAACATGGACTTACAAAGGAGGACACCAGTTGTATCAAAGAAGAGTGGGCAATGTGTTCACGTCCTAGCAGTATGTGTCGCAGCTCGCTGAATCGAGTCTTAGGCAGTTACCTCTATGCAATAGAACGGAGTGACATGCCACATGATCGGAGACGCACAAAAGGTCTAAAGAAATGGGGAAGCTCTGCCCTAGAGTTGTCATGCAATATGAACCTATGTGTTAGGATTTACAAATGGGAACATCTACCTAATGTTAGCATGCAAAGAATGAGGGAATTCTACCTATGTTATCATACAAAAGAATGAGGGAATTCTACCTATGTTATCATACAAAAGAATAAGGGAATACTACCTATGTTATCATACAAAAGAATAAGGGAATACTACCTATGTTATCATACAAAAGAATAAGGGAATACTACCTATGTTATCATACAACAGGGTTCTACCTAATGGGTGCTACCTAAACGGAACAAGAATCGACGAATGAAGCAAGGAAAGGAACCAGGGGTAAGGGTAGATGGCGATGCATGAAGCAATCGACTTACGAGTGGTAGATGGCGATGCCAGAAGCAATCGACTTACAAGAGAAATGGCGATGCATGAAGCAATCGACTTACAAAAGAATGGATGAAATACGTGTTGGTTCTATTAAGTTTGGGAAATGATTACTCGACGTTGGATCGAGGTTTTAATCTTGTTTTGAAAAGGTTATCGGGTGTTCGTTTTATTCTTGTGTTAACATATGAATAAAGAATGAAAGAATAAACATTATACAATTCATGGGAGAGGGGTACATTTGTTATGAATGGGGGTTGTTCGTGGCAATTAAGTAATAGAAATATGTGCCTCATACAACATACAAGTAGGCAACAGTTTAACCAGACAAATCAGATAATTAAACAAGTATATGATCAAATAAAATAATCAAATAATGAAGTAATGAAGCATTAGACAATGCATGAGAAGTATAAACATGTTAAGCAATCAAACAATAGAGGCATGGATGAAAGAAACAAGTATAAAAAATATCAGATGAATCAGACAGGTGAAACTATGCACACAAAGGATCAATGAGTAATTTAATCGGGAAATGATTCAAGGATCAAATAAAATCAAGGTGAAAGGCCTCTAATACATGGCATATAAGATGAACAAGGGAGGATCAAGAGATCTCTTCAATTGCCTTAAGCAATCCCTAAGTCAAACATCAATCATAGAAAAGTCAACCGAAAAGTCAAGTCAACTTGAAAAATGTCAAATAAATAGTAAATTAATCAAATAAATTATGAAAAATTAAACTAAGTAAGGTGGGGTCAGGACATCATCATCCCCCAAAAATATTTCAAAAATAATGAAAATTAGTGTACAAATTAATTGAAATAAAACAGAAGTCAAATGAAAAGTCAACCAAGCAAACTAGGTCAAAAATAAATCCAAAATAAATTAAAAGTGGGAAATAAAATCCCAAGGAAAGGTCAGGTTGACCATGAGACATTGGTCAACCCTCATTCAAAAAATCAGAAATTAAAAATAATTCTAAGTTATGAAAATAAAATAAATGAAAAAATGTGTATTAAAATGAACCATTTGAAATAAATAATTGAAATAAAATATTAACATTAAATAAAATATAAAAATAAAAATTAAATAAATTAAATAAAACATTAAAGTATGTGAAAAGTATTTTTTGATATTTTATGAACAAATAAAATATTTTTAAGAATTAAAAACAAAACAGCAAAATAAAAGTAAATTAAAAAAATAAAAAGAAAGAATGAACATAAATGGGATAATGGGCCAGAATGGAGGGGTGCAGCTAGCATCTGAGCGCTGAAGCCCAGCCCGGTCCAGGAATTTATCACATGTGACATTAAAAAAATAAAATTTCATTTAAAATGTTATGTGACTACATATCAATGGGTCAAGTGGGGAGTAAGTCACTAAAGACAAAAAGAGCAGCGATCGGCCAGGATGGGAAGGCAAGGGCGTGATCTGATGGCTTTTCATGCAGCCACGTGGCTTCTTCATGGAATAAGAAAAAACAGCCATGCATGCATGAAAAACACACGAAAATGCAGACCAATTTTCTCCAACTTCTATACAATATATCTCATGCTATGGTGCTCCAAATGACATGGTATAAAAAGCAAACTTCAAGTATGGAACATGTAGAACACAATGGTGCTTTGTTTCATTAAAAATAATGGCCCTAACATGTAGAAAAGCGAACAACAAGGGGGCTTCATGCACCCAGATTCAACAAAAAATAAATGTTACAAAATCCAACTTAAAAGCAATGTCTCATATTGAAGGGTTCATGGACATGCATGGCACAATAACAACATAAAAATTAAGCATGGAAATAATGGCAAACAAGCATGGCATAAATGAAAACTAAAATGAAACATGGATTGATAGCATGAAAGAAACAAGTAGTAAGCATAAGCATGGCATGGTGTGAGTTATAAAATATTTACCTAGTGGATGCAAGGTCCACTGCCTCTTGATAGTGGAGGAATGGAAGGAGGAATGAGGTTGCTCTTTGTGCTTTGAGAAATTTTAGAACTTGTGAAAATGGGAAGGAATGAGAAATCTCTTGCTTGCCTTGCTCTGAACTTTTTGCAGCCACCCTCTTCAGATTAGGGTTTCTAAACTTTAAATATGTAGGTCTAATGTGTCTTAATGGGCTTGAAATGTTGGTTTAGATTATGTGCAAAAGGTGCAAAAAGTGAGGTGGTATTAGGAAATCTGATTGTAGCAAATATTAAGTGAGTGAACCAAAAGCAAATGGCCAAATGAGGCAAAAAGCATGTGTTGGTTGGTTTTGTGGTCTGATTTGGTTTGGCTTGTGCAGCACAAAAATAGTCCAACAGGGTGACTTTAAGGCTTTGTATCTTGATGAATACATATCCAAATGGCAAGGCAATGCAAAACAGTAGAAAGAGGGTATGGAGCTTAACATCTTTCATGTTGAACACAAGTTGAAATGATTAGTGGAAAGAGGTGAAAAATGGCCATAAAGTTCAGGTCCCATAGCTGCAAAATGGTTGGGCCTGTTTGGCCTAAATGCTGTCAAAAATTCAATCTATGATACCAACTTTAGATGAGTGTCTCTTTCAAACCAAAGATCCAAATGGGGTGATTCCAAAAGGATGTGAAAGAGGACATAACAAGGTACGATTGTCATGAAGAAAGTATTTTCAAAAGATGCCTTGAAGTGCAAGAAAACTGGCCCATAAGTCTTGACAAATTTTGCAAATTTTGGACTTAGAAAATTTTCTAAGTGTTCTAAAATAATATCTTACTTTGACCAAGCATAACTTTCTCAATTTTAATCCAAATGAAACAAACTTTATATCTCTAGAAAGCTTGGAACAAGAGGAACAACTTTCATGTTGGAGAAAATTTCAAATGGAGCTTGCATCTTGATGGAAAATGGGCTTAAAGTGGGTGTAAAACCCATAAAAACTTGCCTTAAATGGAAAGTCAACTATTTCCAAATTTGGTAACTTTTCCAACTCCTGATTAAATGATGAACCCATGATCCAACCTTGATCAAATTTCACATGTAGGCTCCCTTAAGCATGAATTTTGAGATTTCACTTTCAAAATGTCAGGAGTTGACTTTTCTGGCCCCACAGTTGACTTTTCCCAAACTGACTGATTCCCGATTCCATATGTCAATTGAAGCACCTCTGGCTCAAATAAAGAGTTGATTTTTTGTATGTAGACACTTGTGGACATATGGAGGGCCATGGAAAAGAGTTTTACCCAAGGAATCAGAAATAAACCGATTTTATACCAAACCCTAGTTTTAGGGCAAAAATAATTTGGGACTGATTGCACTGATTACCAATGGATCTTTTTGAGATAAATGTGAGTCTTCCTAGGCCAAGATGCCTCTCCAATCATGACATGGATAAGCTCCTTCACTTCCAACCAAACCTTGCCTGTTGCAGATAGCCATGAAACCCTGACTTCTAATTAAAACCATATGCACACTCTGAGAGCTTTGAATCTTCCACTGATGAACTGGGACCATAATAAGACATATGAAACCCCTTGAGACTTGTATATTTGGAAAATGAAGTTCAATTCTCAGTCTTGCTTTATGTGGGCTCCTTCTGGTAAGGAGTGATCAACCAAGCCCTGATTTCCCAAGTCATTGATGCAGTATGCAATGAGTATGACCTAGTATGATGCTAATGCAATGTGAAACATAATCCCATGCTTCCAAGAAAAATGAAGGGTAAATTTTGGGGTATTACAACTGCCCCTATTCAATCAACTGGAGATCCGAAAGGAAGATAGCAGCGGCTTTCGCACTTTCGAGGTATCAAGTGATTGAATACAAAAGAAACCCAAAAATTTACACTGAAGTGAAGTGAAGTAACAACGCCTGTCAGAATCGGCGGAGAGGTGGTCTTGAAAGAAGAATCCGTCTGGTACGGTGAGAATCGGTCTGAACACCAAAAAAAGAGAATGTTAGCCTGAATACCAAAATAAATGGTAACACAGGAATCTTGGTCTGGGCATCAATATGGAACCCGTCTGGTACGGTGAGAATCGGTCTGAACACCTAAAAAGAATGTTAACCTGGATACCAAAATAAATAGTAACACAGAAATAACCATGGCCTAAATGCTGCTCATCAGTCTGAATACTGGAAATGACTTCAGTCTGAGCATCAGGAGATACTAGATAATTAACACCGGTCTGAACACCGGGAAACTGGCCTGAATGCCACTTCGGTCTGAATACCGGAAAACTGGCCTGAATGCCACAAGTTACATCGACCTGAATGTCAGAAACTTCTTCAATATGAACATCGGAAAACTGGCCCGAATGCCACTTCGGTTTGGATACCAGAAACTTGGCCTGAATACCATAAGTTGCATCGACCTGAATGTCAGAAACTTCTTCGATCTGAATATCGGAAAATTGGCCTGAATGCCACTTCGGTCTGAATACCGGAAAATTGGCCTGAATGCCACTTCGGTCTGAATACCGGAAACTGGCATGAATGCCACAAGTTGCGTCGACCTGAACGTCGGAAACTTCTTCGATCTGAACATCGGAAAATTGGCCTGAATGCCACTTCGGTCTGGATACCGGAAACTTGGCCTGAATGCCACAAGTTGCATTTACCTGAACGTCGGAAACTTCTTCGATCTGAACATTGGAAAATTGGCCTGAATGCCACTTCGGTCTGAATACCGGAAAATTGGCCTGAATGCCACTTCGGTCTGAATACCGGAAAATTGGCCTGAATGCCACTTCGGTCTGAATACCGGAAAATTGGCCTGAATGCCACTTCGGTCTGAATACCGGAAACTTTCATGCCTGTCAGTATCGGCAGAAATAGGGAAAGATAATTGAGGCGGCACGTAGGCCAACGACCTATGCTGGGGATAATAAGTCATGAACAACCTTCAGTCTGAGTACTGGAAACAAGCTTCTGGTTTATCACTCGGGATACCGAGAAGGTCTTGTGCCTTACATGCATATGTTTGAATTTTTCGATGGCGTAATGCTCCATGAAAATGGAAATGCTACACGATTTTGGAGGATGTAATGCGATATGATTCTACATGCAGGGATGTAATAATACTAGATTAGAGGGAACGCCAAGCCGAAGCAAGGAGTTCTGCTGGGGAAGTGATTACGATCTTCCAGACCCAGACAATATTGTTGGAGATACACAACACTCTGAACTCTGTGGGGAAAATGACCGTCCATGCGGTGTTCTGGCAATATCAAAATACCGAGACTCTAACTGGGGAGAGACTGGCACTGAAAAGCGTGCTGCTGAGGGAAGCGACGGTGGTTCTGGCGACCATAATCTGCGAGAGAGACGACTCAGCCGGGGAAACAAACACCGATATGGTACCGAGATTCTGCTTCAAGGAAAGAGACCATGGGTCTGGCGTTGAGATTATCGATCTGGCATCGAACTCCGAGGAGCAACTGCTTCTGCTGGGAAGATACAGTCTGACACTGTCAACTCCGGTGGGGATATACAGTCTGGCACTGTCAACTCTATCGGGGAGTGTATAGTCTGAAACAACCGTTTGGGGGAGTACATTAATGATAACCTGCTGGGGATTGAAGAATCCAATGCTCGGACCAGCTCTGCAGGGATAAGGTACCAAATACCAACCGTTGAAGAAAAACAATCGCGATCGTCTGCTGGGAACCTTAAGGAAATGCCCCGAGTGTACCTGTTCTGAATAGACGATCCAAAAGCACTTAAAATTTACGGCAATTTTAAATGTTTATCAAGCATGTACCTGTAAAGCTCTTATGTTTCATGATGCAATGTTTATCAAAAATTCGGACGTTATTTTTTGCAAACAAAATAGTAAAATGAAAATGAAAACAGAAATATTCTGAATATCATGATTTCATTGATTGAATGGCCTCTGAATAGACATTTACATCAGGAAGCAATCCCTGGAAAGAGGTAATCGCATAAAAGATAAAAACATAAATTAATCTAATGGCAATGTGAAATGGATTCCTATCGGGTCCAATTCTACTATGACTCGCTCGTCTTCAAGATCCTCTAGATGATCAGCTTTCTGAAAAAAGTGATTGGACCGTTTCTTATCCTTCGAAAGTTTCCAATTATCGACATGAGATGAGATTCAGAACTACTCAGAACACAGTCATTCGCTTAATCCCTAACTTTTGCCTGGATCGCCCTTTCGGGTTTTCAATCCACCGGGATACCCATTTTTGCCTAAGTTGCCTTTTTAGATTTTCAACTTACCGGGTGTACAATCTTTTCATTTTTAATCCCTAACTTTTGCCCGAACCTTTTCATTTTCTCGGTTCGCCGGGATGCCCATTTTTTCCTGGACTATTCTTTTTATTGTCCAGCGGGTCTGTTTTATGCGAAGTATTTTTTAACTGCGTCTGAGTTCACAGGGGAAGTGAAGTCTTCACCATCCATAGTTGCAAGCATTAAGGCTCCGCCATCAAAAATCCTGGTGACAACATATGGTCCCTCATAGTTAGGAGTCCACTTGCCCCTGTGATCTGTCTGAGGAGGAAGGATCATTTTCAACACTAAATCTCTGACTTGGAAACACCGAGGACGCACTTTCTGATCAAAGGCTCTCTTCATCCGACCTTGATACAACTGCCCATGAAAAATGGTTGCCATTCGCTTCTCTTCGATAAGACTCAACTCATTGAACCTTGTTCGAATCCATTCAGCTTCATCTAACTTGACATCCAACAGGACTCTTAGAGAAGGAATCTCCACTACAACAAGTAGGACTGCTTTCATACCATACACAAGGGAGTAAGGGGTTGCCCCGGTCGATGTACGTACCGAAGTACGGTACCCATGCAAGGCAAAGGGTAACATCTCATGCCAATCTCTGTACGTAACGACCATCTTCTGCACAATCTTCTTTATGTTCTTGTCTGCTGCCTCAACAACACCGTTCATCTTAGGACGATAAGGGGAAGAATTGTGATGTTGAATGTTGAAGTTCTAGCACAACTCCTTCATCATTTTGTTATTGAGGTTAGAACCATTATTAGTAATGATTCTTTCGGGAATCCCATAACGACAAATGATTTCCTTTTTAATGAATCGGGCAACCACATGTCTGGTGACCTTCGCAAATGACGCGGCTTCGACCCACTTGGTAAAATAGTCGATGGCAACAAGGATGAAGTGATGCCCATTGGAAGCAGTCGGCTCAATCTTTCCAATCATATCAATGCCCCACATAGCAAACGGCCACGGCGAAGACATCACATTCAGAGGATTTGGCGGCACATGCACCTTATCAGCATAAATCTGGCATTTATGACACTTCCGAGCATATTTGAAACAATCAGATTCCATGGTCATCCAGTAATAACCCGCTCTCAACAATTTCTTAGCCATTGCATGTCCGCCGGCATGAGTACCGAAGGAGCCTTCATGAACTTCCTGCATTAACATGTCTGCTTCGTGTCTATCCACGCATCTGAGCAAAACCATGCCGAAGTTCCTCTTATACAACACGTCGTCTTTGTTCAAGAAGAAACTGCCTGTCAATCTTCTCAAAGTCTTTTTTTCATTGTTGGATGCCCCTGCAGGGTACTCTTGATTCTTCAGAAAGCACTTGATGTCGTGGTACCAACGACTTGTCATCAACTACCAGTTCAGCAGCAAATACATACGCAGCCCTATCGAGGCGCATAACATCGATCCTGGGAGCATGGTTCCACCGAATCACTGTGATCATGGAGGATAGAGTAGCAAGAGCGTCTTCCATCTGGTTCTCATCACGAGGTATGTGATACAGCTTTACTGTTGTGAAGAAAGTCAACAGTCTTCTCGTGTAATCTCTGTAGGGGACCAGATTAGGCTGGAGAGTATTCCAATCACCATTCACTTGATTGATCACTAGAGTTGAATCTCCGTAGATGTCTAGAGTCTTGATTCTCAAATCAATGGCTTGCTCAATTCCCAAGATGCAGGCCTCATATTCCGCTTCATTATTAGTGCACTCGAAGGTCAGACGAGCGGTGAAAGGCATGTGGGCCCCTTTCGGAGTAGTAATGACAGCACCAATTCCACTCCCTTTGGCATTGACGGCCCCATCAAATGTTAACGTCCACTTCTCATCTAGATCAGGTCCCTCCTCAACAACTGGCTCTTCACAGTCTTTCATCTTGAGGAACATGATGTCTTCGTCCGGAAAATCAAACTTCATCGGCTCATAGTCATCAATCGGCTGTTGAGCAAGATAATCTGACAGAATACTCCCCTTGATGGCCTTCTGGGATGTATACTGGATGTCGTACTCTGTCAGTACCATTTGCCAACGAGAAACCCTTCGGGTGAGAGCTGGCTTCTCAAATATGTACTTGACTGGATCCATCTTGAAGATCAATAAGGTTATGTGAGTCAGCATGTATTGTCTCAATCGCTTAGCAGCCCATGCAAGTGCATAACATGTCTTTTCAAGCATTGAGTATCTCGACTCGCAATCTGTGAATTTCTTACTCAGGTAGTAGATGGCATGCTCTTTCCTACCTGTCTCGTCGTGTTGACCGAGAACACAACCCATAGAATTGTCAAGTACTGTCAAGTACATAATCAACGGTCTCTCTGGGACCGGAGGCATAAGGATTGGAGGATTCTGCAAATACTCTTTGATCTTCTCGAAAGCCCTTTGACAATCGTCATTCCACCTGAAAGCCTGATCTTTCCTTAGCAATTTGAAAATTGGCTCACACGTGGCTGTTAGGTGAGAGATGAACCTTGCAATGTAGTTCAACCTCCCTAAGAAACCACAGACTTGCTTTTTTGTTCTTGGCTCAGGCATTTCTTGTATAGCCTTCACTTTGTCAGGATCCACTTCAATCCCTTTTTCGCTTACAATAAAACCCAACAACTTTCCAGATCTCACCCCAAAAGTAGACTTGTTCGGATTAAGCCTCAGCTTGAATTTCCTCAACCGTTCAAACAGTTTCCGCAGATTCACCAAATGTTCTTCTTTCCTCTGAGATTTGGCAATCATATCATCCACATAAACCTCGATTTCATGATGAATCATATCACGGAAAAGAGTCACCATAGCTCGTTGATATGTTGCCCCAGCGTTTTTCAGACCAAACAGCATCACCTTGTAGCAGAAGGTGCCCCATGGGGTTATGAAAGTTGTCTTCTCCATGTCTTCTGGTGCCATCTTAATTTGATTATAGCCAGAAAAGCTCCATGAAGGAGAATACCGAGAACTGAGCCATGTTATCCACCAAAACATCAATGTGAGGTAATGGGAAATCATCTTTGGGACTGGCTCTGTTCAGATCCCGGTAGTCAACACACATCCGCACCTTTCCATCCTTCTTAGGTACTGGAATGATATTTGCAACCCATGGCGAATAATTGGTAACTGCTAGAAACCCTGCATCAAACTGCTTCTGCACTTCTTCTTTTATCTTGACAGCCATCTCCGGTCTGGTTCTTCTGAGCTTCTGCTTGACCGGAGGACAATCCTCTTTGAGAAGCAAACGGTGTACCACAATGTCTGTGTCAAGCCCTGGCATGTCCTGATAAGACCAAGCGAAGACGTCAACATACTCTTGTAGCAGTTCAATCAACCCCTTCTTCACGTCATCTTCCAAAGCAGCCCCTATCTTGATTTCTCTCTTGGCGTTCTCGGTGCCGAGATTAATCACTTCAGTAGACTCTTGATGCGGTTGAATGACCCTTTCCTCCTGCTTTAACAATCTGGCAAGTTCTTCGGGGAGCTCACAGTCTTCATCACCCTCTTCTTCAACTTGAAAGATCGGATTTTCAAAGTCGAAGCGAGCCATAGCAAAAATGTTATCAATAGGATCCGGTGATGTGCATCTGCATGAGTGATGGTATGTGCTTATGAGTGTGGAAAAAAGTGAAAACTAAACAAAACATTGCCAAATGTATTTTTTGTTTTTTTATTTTTTTTTGAAAAACTGCAAAAATAGAAAAACAGTGAACAAAATATTTGAATGCAAAAAGACGTCCTTTATTTATGATAAAAAATGCAGGTATCACATAGATGAGCCCTACAATGAGTCATTACGCCCTAGGTGGAACGTAAGACTTGGATATGCATGAATAAACAAAGAAAAATTACTCCTCCAGAAAAGTGACTTGGACAATCTCCTCAGAAGACCAATTATTGATGACTTCACCCGGGATCCTCGGATGCACCCAACTTTCGATGTCGCAATCACTATCTCCATCTTCTTCGTTGATTGTAGAGATCTGGCCATACTGAATGACGCCAGCACTAGAGAAAGTAATCGGCCCCTGACGGGTCTGAGGCGCTGAAGTTTAGAAGTCAGAGCTGACTGATACCCAATCCCTAACTTGTCTTCTTTCATCGGTAACTCCAATAGACGTCCCCAACCGGGAGCAACACCTGAATCTACCAAGGCCTGTGCCTGCTTGAAGGACGAGATAGAGGCACCCGCTTTAACCTCTTCCATCGGAGCTGCATCCTTGATCTGAACTGCCTCAAAGGCCTGACACAGGGTCTCCTGAATTTCACCTTCTTTCTCTACATACTTGAATGTAAATAGGTTACTGACTAGAATGTCCTCCTCACCACAGACGGTGATAATTCTTCCATTGACCGGGAATTTTATCTTCTGATGTAAAGTTGAGGAGACTGCCCCAGCGTTGTGGATCCAAGGACGACCCAACAGACAGCTATAGGAAGGACTGATGTCCATCACGTAGAAGACGGTGTTGAAGGTTTGTGATCCAATCTGTATTGGCAATTCTACCTCTCCGAACACCGACCTCTTTGAACCATCGAAGGCTCTCACAACAAGATATGAAGGCTTCAAGATCAAACCTTCCACTTCTAACCTTAACAGGGCTCTCTTGGGTAGCACGTTGAGAGAGGAACCTGTGTCCACCAGAACATGCGATAACACAGTGTCTTTGCATTCCATCGAGATGTGCAAAGCCTTATTATGATTGCGTCCAGCTGGTGTTAAGTCAGAATTAGTAAAACCCAACCCGTTGCTTGCGTGAACATTTGCAACGATCCCTTCCAGTTGGTTCACTGAGATCTCCTGAGGCACATATGCAACATTTAGGACTTTCAGCAGTGCCTCCCTGTGTGCCTCCGAACACAGCAGGAGTGAGAGAATAGATATCTTAGACGGCGTCTGAATCAGCTGATCAACTACCTTGTAGTCGCTTTTCTTTATGATCCTCAAGAGCTCGTCCACATCCTTCGTGAGAGTAGGCTTAGAGCCAGCCTGTGGTGTAGAGGTACCCTCATTCACAACTTGCTTGCCTTTGGCCTTCGCCGCGGCGTCAGCATTATCGGCTTGGGTAACCGGTGGTGAGAACAGGCTACCACTCCTGGTGAATCGCCCGATTCCACCAACATTGTCCATTGCGGGATCTTTTATTTCAACTTCAGGTTCAGACTTCTGATCCTGCACCTCTTCTATTTTCAGTGGTTGTTCCACTCCATGATCGTGCGTGTACACACTTCCCCCATAATGCCAAGGAATGGCCCTTTCGCTGGTGAAAGGTAAAGGACCAGGGGTCGTGATAATCATAGTGGATGGTTGCACGGGTGGCACCGGTTGCGCTTCTGGCATATTTATCTGAGCAGTTGGGTAGAAAATGGTGATAGTAGCAACATCACAGTCGTACTCGGAAATCTCATTCATTGAAACATAAACATCCGAAACATCGGAATCAAGTTCAACAGATACATCAGAATCAACCACATTGTTTGGGATATCAACAACAACATTGGAAAAATCAAATACATCATAAGGGATTACAATATCATCAGAAACAACGTTCGGAAATTCTTCAACGGCATCTTCAAACACCTCTTCAGCAACTCCTTCAACTTCCTCTTGGACAGACAAGTCTTCAACTTGGAGTATACCATTGTCAAGCAAGGACTGGATACCCTGCTGCAGCTTCAAACAACCTTTGCTCTGTATAGCACAATCCAAACAACCCTTCCCACAACCGGGGAAAACATCGGCCTTCAGCAAGTAGTCTTTAATCTCCAACAGCGGAGTCTTCAACTTCAACACTTCTTTGACGGACCTGGCTTCTTCTTCCACCATGTTAACATTTGCACCACCATGCTGCGGCATGGGATTGTTGACGACATTAGGAGCCGGCGCAAAGTTGATGGACTTTGAATCTATGAGATCCTGAACTACGTGCTTAAAAGCTTTGCAGTTCTCAATGTTATGGCCAGGTGCCCCAGAGTGGAAGTTACACCTAGCGTTGGCATCATAGCCCACTGGAAGCCTACCAACGGGAGGAGCCAGAGTGCGTAACTGCACGAGTTGTAATTGTTGAAGGCTAGGAAGCAACTGAGCATACGACATTGGAAGAGTGTCGAAACGCATATCCATCGCCTTTTGCCTCTGTTGGTAGGCGGGTCTGTTACTCTACTATTACTGTTGTTGGTACTGAGTTTGTTGACATTGTGGTTGTTGTTATTGTAGTGGTGTTGCAGCCGGAATGGTCACAGCCGCAACATACGGTTGTTGATGATAGCTCTGGAAACTGTTCCTTCTGATACCCCTGCTCTGATATGAAGACACAACATTAACATCCCCTTCTCTTCTCTTTTGTCCCTGAATGAACGGCTTCTTCACACCTGATGACGATCCAGCCCCATTCTGGATCTTGCACGTCTTCCAGTAGTTCTCCATCCTCTCAGCGGTTGAGACTACATCAGCAAAGTTGGAGGCATTGTAACCCACCAGGCGCTCCAAGTAAGGTCCGGGCAGAGTATTCATGAACATGTTAGCCATTTCCTTCTCTAGCATTAGAGGCTGAACACGGGAAGCCGTCTCTCTCCAGCGTTGAGCATATTCCCTGAAGCACTCATTGCTTTTGAGAGACAGATTCTGAAGTTAGGTTCTATCGGGCGCCATGTCTGCGTTGTACTGATACTGCTTTATAAAGGCCTCAGCCAGATCTCTCCAGCAGCGGATGTGGGCTCTGTCCAGGCTCATATACCATTCCAAGGATGCCCCAGCTAGGCTGTCCTGAAAGAAGTACATGAGTAGCTTCTCGTCGTCAGAGTATGCAACCATCTTACGGAAGTAGGCTTGCACATGAGTCTTTGGGCAAGAGCTGCCATTGTATTTGTCAAATATCGAAACTTTGAATTTCGGTGGCACCCTCACACCTGGGACCAGCCCCAAATCAGCAACATCGACCCCCAGAGGATTCTGTCCTTCCACTGCCTTCAACCTCTCCTCCAATCTCCTGAACATGGGATCCATGCCATGGCCCATGCCAAAGTCCTCATGCATCAAGGTGAATTGATTGTCCTGATCATCATGGACGGGTTGTTGACTGGAGTTGACATGTGGGATCGGGGTAGGCCCCGGTCCACTGGGTCCGTTAACCTCTCCAGCTGGAGGATAAGTTACCGTCTCTGGTTGAGTAGTGGCGGGATTCCTTTGTATCATCTGCCTGAGCTCTTGCTGTCCCTGAGCCACTCCTTGAACCACATCCATGAATTGGGTCATGCAGATCCTCATCTCGGCGAGCTCTGCTTGTAGGCCTTCCATTGCTCTCTGCTGATTTCTACGGGTACCGTACCGGTGAATTCCTGAATCAGCTATCCTGCTAGTGGAACACCAAACAAATGAGAACACCGCGGTGGTACCTGTTATGCAAGACATGCAAATGAATATGTAAATGCAATGACATGTTTATCAATTCCAAAGGGTATTTTACCCCCTTGAATCCAGTCTTACATCAGATAAAAAACGCAAGAAGACCGAGTTGTGGATAAACTTTTGAGACCGAGATGCAATAAAGGAAAACCATCATATAAATGAATCCAAGGAGAAGGGCCTTAGCCAACAGTACATCAAAAGAGGATTTCCACAACAAGCCTGTGGATCATCACTACAAAGCAACAACACGATAAGTAAAGAGAGAAACAAAAATCAGGAATCAGCCTCCTGTATACAACCCATAAGGACTACTCCTCACTTCAGCCAGTAGTGCCACTGTGTCAGGATGATCTGGAGATTCTGTCAAACGCCGGATAAGCAGATTCCTCTTGTGAATAACCCCATCCAGTTTGTTGATGTGCTCTCTGTAGTAATTCCCATCGTCTTCTCTGAATACCTCTTCAAGTCTGGACTTCTTCAAACCTGCCAGCACCTTGAGTTCTTCAATTTGTTCTTGAGCTTTGTCGAGTTGGTCTATGATGTAACCATTGGTTGAACGGGCACACAGAAGCTCATTGTTCTTCTCCTTCAGCAAAGTCTTCAATTTCTCCATCTGAACAGTCAGTTGGGCTACCATCTCCTCCTCTTTTGCCTTCCTAGAAACTGAAAATGCATCCCATTGCTCTTGCCACCCAGCTAACTTACCATGGGCATCTGTTAACTGCTGCTTGACTCGCCTCAACTCAGAACTGGATGATTCCAAGGCTTTGTCTGTCTTCCTGAAGAAATCCACCTCCACAGCTAACTTCTTCTCTGCTTCCTCTTGCAATCTGATAGCTTCCCCCTTCTGATATTCTGCCTCATGGTACAAGTGCACACAGTCTTGCAATTTCGCACTTAACTCCGAGTTTTCAGTTTGAAGTTCCTCCATGGAATTCTTCAATTTTTCATACTCCTCTCGGCTCACCGTTGTTGACTGCTCAGGAGTTGGTGGATACAAAGGTTCTTCAATAGGAAACGGCAGACCAAACTCTTCAACTCTTCCCTGAAGCCACTCTTCATACTGAGGATAAGCCCTGCAATCTCCTTTTCCAAGCACAGTTCTTCCTCTCTTGATCACCTTGAGCCAGGCCTCAACTGCCTTACGGGATACAGTCAGATCAGATGAAGAATGGAAAAACGGAGATTCTTCCACATCCTTTTCCAAAGGCGGAGTTCTTAAAGCATATCCAAACTGTCTGACTGCTAGAGAAGGATTGTAGTTGATCCCTCCTCTTCTTCCTACCAACGGTACATTCGGGAAGTTCCCACAACTGTGAATAATATCCGCCCGAAGCAAGTTCTGGTCTGACCACCAAGAAATATCTTTAGCTCTTATCCCCATTAGTCTCTTCGGCCAACTCAACGAGTCCTTGAGATCAACGAACGCTCCTGACTTGGGTAGGTGGGAACTGAACCACTTATAAAACAGAGGCGCACAACAATTCACCAATCCTCCTTTTCTATTCTCGTTCATGTGATGCACTGAATGAAAGAAATCTCCCAACAAGGTCGGCACTGGATTACCCAACACGAAGAGGCGTATTGCGTCTACGTCCATAAATATGGCAACATTAGGGAACATGACGATCCCATACGCACAAAGGGCCAACACAACATTGAGACCTCTCTGATCACCATCTTCAAGCTTCTTCTTGGCTTTTCCCACTAAGAAACTCAAATAAAAACCACTGACTCCTCCCTTCTGACACATATTAGACTTCAAGACTGATTTCCCCAAATATGTGGCTGAAGCAACCATGCTGAGATCGGGCAGAAACTCGGAATTGTAGAATAGCAACTGCGGCTTGATAGGAACTCTGAGAAAACTGGCAACCTCCTCTAAAGTAGGGACCAAAATATAATCTGGGAATGTGAAACACCTCAAGGGAAGGTCATAGAACTGCAGCAATGTAAATAGAGCATCATGTTGATCTTTGGAGAGAACCGTAATGAAGCTTAGAATCAAACCATAGTCCTTCCAGAATCTTTCTAGATAATCTTGATCCATTAACTTCATCAGTTGTTGAATAAGCTCCAAACAGACCACAGGAAACTTGTAGGCTACATGTCTCTTTCTGCCAATATCCATCTTAAGAGAACCAGAGAACCCCGGCCGGAATCAAGAGGAAGATGTAAACCCATAGAAATAGATAAACATGTGTTAAATGATATGAATGTAAAATGATGTGATGCAATGCAGTGACATGGGAATCAGGACTGCTGTATCTGCTTGAACATTTGTCAGGTTGCACTGTCTGAAGAGAAACCCACTGAAGAATATAATACAAGATCAAATCTCTGCTCCTGAAAACCGGGTTGGTTGGAGGTTAAGGTTTCCTGAATTTAGCCCGCCCCTCACTGGTAGGTTCTAAGAACAGAAATTTGTCAGCTTCAGCCCTTTAGTCGAATAATATGTTTACCACTGAAGGTTTGGCATTATTACGAGACAAAAGACCTCCACTGATTCCCCTCAACAGGACATCCTAAAGTAAGTTCCCAGCCTCGGGGTCCTCAGATTGATCAACGAGAATGCGCCCACCAGAGCTAACATAAACGCGTCTCGGAGGAGAGGCCTCGACTGAGTTCTCGGGAAATGGTCACCAGAGTCGACGATTTCTAGAGGAACATCTGTCGTTATGGAGCATCCATAGGACAAAATATATCCAAAAGAAACCTCGTCTGGGTGTGGGTCTTCATGAACGACTTAACGTAGCAACATGCCACGCAAGCCTCATGACTATCCACTCTAAAACCTGTGTGTACGCTCAAGCCTGGGTAGTGGGCTTATCTCTCATAGAACATCCCATCCCAACAAACAAACAACCCACAGATACAGCAAACATATGTACATAATGCAATAAGATAAAGCAGATAAATGCTGAAAGTAAATAATTGTACAAAAGAATAAACACCCAACAAACAAGAAACTACAAAAGCTAGGAGGGACTTGCATAGGGAAACCGTGTCCCCAACAGAGTCGCCAGTTGTCGCAACCTAAAAAAGGAATGCGAAAAAAACAATCGGCGAAAAAAGAAATGACAGAAGAGTCGCCACCGTGCGTTATTTATCCCAAAGGAGGGAAAGGAAACGCTTGAAGTAAACCTGGAGAAAGGAAAGGAAAAGGCAAGGTCTCGCAACCAAATCTTGGGTTCGGGAGTCGATTATACGAAGGGAAGGTATTAGCACCCCTACACATCCGTAGTACTCTACGGGATCCACTCTTGTTGTTCTTGTCTAAAGGGTGTGTGTATATCTAATGTACTATTTACTAAAAGAGGGGTCAAAAGAAAATGACTCACACGGATGTCGCATCCACTGTATACATATCTCATCTGAATATGAGAATCAGAGTCTTCGTAGCTCGGCTACCTATGGGTTAAAGAGGAGTGTGCTCGCTAAGACATCGCGTCTTATGCCTACGTATCTCATCTGGAATGAGAGTCAGAGCAAACCGTAGTTCGGCTAACTACTGGAACAAAGGTCTCGATTGAAACTAGGGCAAGAGAAAGGGAAAGTCTTGATCGCGACGAGGGCGAGAGAAAAGAATCACAACAAGGGCGAAAACAAACAAGGATTTGTTAGTTGTCAGTCAAACTCGGCAAGACATCGCATCTCGTGCCTACATATCTCATCTGGAATGAGAATCAGAGTCGTCGTAGTTCGACTAACTACGGGCTGCCATCTAAACATGGACTTACAAAGGAGGACACCAGTTGTGTCAAAGGAGAGTGGGCAATGTGTTCACATCCTAGCAGCAGGTGTCGCAGCTCGCTGAATCGAGTCTTAGGCAGTTACCTCTATGCAATAGAACGGAGTGACATGCCACAGGATCGGAGACGCACGGAAGGTATAAAGAAATGAGGAAGCTCTGCCCTAGAGTTGTCATGCAATATGAACCTATGTGTTAGGATTTACAAATGGGAACGTCTACCTAATGTTAGCATGCAAAGAATGAGGGAATTCTACCTATGTTATCATACAAAAGAATGAGGGAATTCTACATATGTTATCATACAAAAGAATAAGGGAATACTACATATGTTATCATACAAAAGAATAAGGGAATACTACCTATGTTATCATACAACAGGGTTCTACCTAATGGGTGCTACCTAAACGGAACAAGAATCGACGAATGGAGCAAGGAAAGGAACCAGAGGTAAGGGTAGATGGCGATGCATGAAGCAATCGACTTACGGGTGGTAGATGGCGATGCCAAAAGCAATCGACTTACAAGAGAAATGGTGATGCATGAAGCAATCGACATACAAAAGAATGGATGAAATACGTGATGGTTCTGTTAAGTTTGGGAAATGAATACTCGACGTTGGATCGAGGTTTTAATCTTGTTTTGAAAAGGTTATCGGGTGTTTGTTTTATTCTTATGTTAACATATGAATAAAGAATGAAAGAATAAACATTATACAATTCATGGGAGAGGGGTACATTTGTTATGAATGGGGGTTGTTCGTGGCAATTAAGCAATAGAAATATGTGCCTCATACAACATACAAGTAGGCAACAGTTTAATCAGACAAATCAGATAATTAAACAAGTATATGATCAAATCAAATAATCAAATAATGAAGTAATGAAGCATTAGACAATGCATGAGAAGTATAAACATGTTAAGCAATCAAACAATAGAGGCATGGATGAAAGAAACAAGTATAAAAAATATCAGATGAATTAGACAGGTGAAACTATGCACACAAAGGATCAATGAGTAATTTAATCGGGAAATGATGCAAGGATCAAATAAAATCAAGGTGAAAGGCCTCTAATACATGGCATATGAGATGAACAAGGGAGGATCAAGAGATCTCTTCAATTGCCTTAAGCAATCTCTAAGTCAAACATCAATCATAGAAAAGTCAACCAAAAATTCAAGTCAACTTGAAAAATGTCAAATAAATAGTAAATTAATCAAATAAATTATGAAAAATTAAACTAAGTAAGGTAGGGTCAGGACATCATCATCCCCCAAAAAGATTTCAAAAATAATGAAAATTAGTGTACAAATTAATTGAAATAAAACAGAAGTCAAATGAAAAGTCAACCAAGCAAACTAGGTCAAAAATAAATCCAAAATAAATTAAAAGTGGGAAATAAAATCCCAAGGAAAGGTCAGGTTGACCATGAGACATTGGTCAACCCTCATTCCAAAAATCAGAAATTAAAAATAATTCTAAGTTATGAAAATAAAATAAATGAAAAAATGTGTATTAAAATGAACAATTTGAAATAAATAATTGATATAAAATATTAACATTAAATGAAATATGAAAATAAAAATTAAATAAATTAAATAAAACATTAAAGTATGTGAAAAGTATTTTTTGATATTTTATGAACAAATAAAATATTTTTAAGAATTAAAAACAAAACAGCAAAATAAAAGTAAATTAAAAAAATAAAAAGAAAGAATGAACATAAATGGGATAATGGGCCAGACTGGAGGTGTGCAGCTAGCATCTGAGCGTTGAAGCCCAGCCCGGTCCAGGAATTAATCACATGTGACATTAAAAAAATAAAAGTTCATTTAAAAAGTTATGTGACTACATATCAATGGTCAAGTGGGGAATAAGTCACTAAAGACAAAAAGAGCAGCGAACGGCCAGGATGGGAAGGCAAGGGCGCGATCTGATGGCTTTTCATGCAGCCACGTGGCTTCTTCATGGAATAAGAAAAAACAGCCATGCATTCATGAAAAACACACGAAAATGCAGGCCAATTTTCTCCAACTTCTACACAACATATCTCATGCTATGGTGCTCCAAATGACATGGTATAAAAAGCAAACTTCAAGTATGGAACATGTAGAACACAATGGTGCTTTGTTTCATTAAAAATAATGGCCCTAACATGTAGAAAAGCGAACAACAAGGGGGCTTCATGCACCCAGATTCAACAAAAAATAAATGTTACAAAATCCAACTTAAAAGCAATGTCTCATATTGAAGGGTTCATGGACAAGCATGGCACAATAACAACATAAAAAATAAGCATGGAAATAATGGCAAACAAGCATGGCATAAATGAAAACTAAAATGAAACATGGATGGATAGCATGAAAGAAACAAGTAGTAAGCATAAGCATGGCATGGTGTGAGTGATAAAATATTTACCTAGTGGATGCAAGGTCCACTGCCTCTTGATAGTGGAGGAATGGAAGGAGGAATGAGGTTGCTCTTTGTGCTTTGAGAAATTTTAGAACTTGTGAAAATGGGAAGGAATGAGAAATCTCTTGCTTGCTTTGCTCTGAACTTTTTGCAGCCACCCTCTTCAGATTAGGGTTTCTAAACTTTAAATATGTAGGTCTAATGTGTCTTAATGGGCTTTGAATGTTGGTTTGGATTATATGCAAAAGGTGCAAAAAGTGAGGTGGTATTAGGAAATCTGATTGTAGCAAAACTTAAGTGAGTGAACCAAAAGCAAATGGCCAAATGAGACAAAAAGCATGTGTTGGTTGGTTTTGTGGTCTGATTTGGTTTGGCTTGTGCAACACAAAGATAGTCCAACAGGATGACTTTAAGGATTTGTATCTTGATGAATACATGTCCAAATGGCAAGGCAATGCAAACAGTAGAAAGAGGGTATGGAGCTTAACATCTTTCATGTTGAACACAAGTTGAAATGATTAGTGGAAAGAGGTGAAAAATGGCCATAAAGTTCAGGTCCCATAGTTGCAAAATGGTTGGGCCAGTTTGGCCTAAATGCTATCAAAAAATTCAGTCTATAATACCAACTTTAGATGAGTGTATCTTTCAAACCAAAGATCCAAATGGGATGATTCCAAAATCATGTGAAAGAGGACGTAGCAATGTACGAATGTCATGAAGAAAGTATTTTCAAAAGATGCCTTGAAGTGCAAGAAAATTGGCCCATAAGTCTTGACAAATTTTGTAAATTTTGGAATTAGAAAATTTTCTAAGTGTTCTAAAATAATGTCCTACTTTGACCAAGCATAACTTTCTCAATTTTAATCCAAATGAAACAAACTTTATATTTCTAGAAAGCTTGGAACAAGAAGAACAACTTTCATGTTGGAGAAATTTTCAAATGGAGCTTGCATCTTGATGGAAAATGGGCTTAAAGTGGGTGCAAAAACCATAAAAACTTGCCTTAAATGGAAAGTCAACTATTTCCAAATTTGGTAACTTTTCCAACTCCTGATTAAATGATGAATCCATGATCCAACCTTGATCAAATTTCACATGTAGGCTCCCTTAAGCATGAATTTTGAGATTCCACTTTCAAAATGTCAGGAGTTGACTTTTCTGGCCTCACAGTTGACTTTTCCCAAACTGACTCATTCCTGATTCCATTGGTCAATTGAAGCACCTTTGGCTAAAATAAAGAGCTGATTTTTTGTATGTAGACCCTTGTGGACATATGGAGGGCCATGGAAAAGAGTTTTACCCAAGGAATCAGAAATAAACCAATTTTATACCAAACCCTAGTTTTAGGGCAAAAATGATCTAGGACTGATTGCACTGATTACCAATGGATCTTTCTGAGATAAATGTAAGTCTTCATAGGCCAAGATGCCTCTCCAATCATGACATGGATAAGCTCCTTCACTTCCAACCAAACCTTGCATGTTGCAGATAGCCATGAAACCCTGATTTCTGATTAAATCCATATGCACACTCTGAGAGCGTTGAATCTTCCACTGATGAACTGGGGACCATAATAAGACATATGAAACCCCTTGAGACTTGTATATTTGGAAAATGAAGTTCAATTCTCAGTCTTAGTTTGTGTGGGCTCCTTCTGGTAAGGAGTGATCAATCAAGCCCTGATTTCCCAAGTCACTGATGCAGTATGCAATGAGTATGACCTAGTATGATGCTAATGCAATGTGAAACATAATCCCATGCTTCCAAGAAAAATGAAGGGTAAATTTTGGGGTATTACAAGATGCTTTTTTCCTTTGGATTTAGCACACAAAGCAAGCAATCAATAATTTGAATTCAAGCTCCTAGGATCTCCATTTGGCTTGGCTCTTAACTTGGCTACTCATGGCAATGGTCCTCTTTTTCCAATCTTAAGATGAGATTCCTATCACACAAAAGCACACATTAAAAAAGCTCACAACATAATAAAGGGAATGGACAAAGAATAAGTTTGAGGAGAAGTCCTTTGAGGTTAACTTTGAATTTTAGCATTCTAAAGGCATGAGGCCTAGTTGCTCTTCAATACGTTTTGCATTCTAAAGGCATGAGGCCTAGTTGCTCTTCAACATATTTTTCATTCTAAAGGCATGAGGCCTAGTTGCTCTTGAACTCCTTTAAGCATGGGTGAATCCTAATTCTAAGTCCTTTTTCCTTTTGTATTTTGGTTCACATCAAAACAAACACAAAATAACACAAAATAACAATATATTTATATATAATAATGGGCTCAAAATGAGCAAAATAAAAATGATATAAACATAAAATATGTGCTCAAATGAGCGAAATGAAAATCAAGATGAATAATGAGCAAGAAATAAATGACATTAAAAGTAAATGACAAGAATTTAAAAGCTCAAATTAAACTTAGTAGTTAGTAGAGTTATATTAGCTTGTCATAAGACAATATAGCGCTATGTTAAGCAATCGTAAGTGGACTAATATAGTAGTCACACCTATCTGAGGCCGATCAATAAGAATATAGGCAAAGAACACAAGTTAGAGGTCATGACTAGTAAGCCAAGCTCCATAAACTTGTCATGCCAAACAAGAGGGGAATGGCCTTATATTGAATTTTGGTTATTGACTTGACCAAGAAGTAACTTATCTTTGACATAAAATAACTCACTTGATCATGGATCAAGTTGAGTTTGGTTTGGATCAAAGAAGATTAAACTTCTATTTGTCAAGACCAACCTTAATACTTTAACTCATTGGCCATTGAGGGAAAGACAAGGATGAAGGTGAAAGGAAGGGGAGTAAGAAGACAGCAACCAATCCCAATTGATCAAGGGATAACTCATCCTTGATCAAATTCGTTCATCTCTCTAGGTGATGATCCTTAAGGATTCTAAAACCACAAGATCCAATGAATTTGATCAAAGTTGAATTAACTCAACCTTGACCAACACCAAACAGAAGAGTAATGAATATAACAAGTCAAGAAGTCAATAATATTTTTTTGGTAATTTTTGAATTAAAAGAAAATAAAAATAAAAAACAAACAAACAAAGTTGAACCTCAAATTCAATTCAAAACAACTTCAATAAGTCCAATTAAATTTTCATAGGTTCAACATAGTCAAATAAACTTTGACTAATTTTCTCACAAATTTTTAAAGCCATGAAGCAATTAAAATCAATTAAAAACAACCGAAAATAGCATAATATGAATTAAAATCTCAAATAATCTCAAAACAAACAAGAAATTGTTGAGACTATTTTTCATTGACTTATCATGATCCAAAGATGCTATGATTTTTTTTTTTATTTTTCTAAAGTCAGAAAGCATTTTAAAATGAATTAAAATCATTAAAAACAAAATAATTCATGAAAAATATCAAATGAGGTCACAAAAATAATTAACAATCATAAGATGAAACTAGATTTTTCAAGAAAAATTATAAAGTTGGTCTCATATTTTTCTGACCTTATATGAATTTTTTTTATGAATTATTGAAAATAGAATGAATCAAAAATAAATAAAGAGAAAATGAAATAAAGTGAAAAAAGCTAAGCCACCGGATCCGTCTCATTAAATGACATGGCATGTTACACGGCTTGGATCTGAGGGTGCATGATGTACTCAAGTCAGCAACGAAACACAATGAATTAAAAAAAGTAATTTGAATGGATGCACGAGTTTAGATCTTGAGGGGGAGATCCAATGGCTGTGATCAGTACACGTGGTGGTGGTGGTGGAAACCACCACCTTCTCCGATCAACTAAACAGAATCCGGCCAGAAGTTGCAGGAAAACGAATCTCATCAAAAATGAAAAACAAGGGCATGGAAATGAAGCTTATGTGGTGTAGATCATCACTGTACCATTAGATTCCTCTCATTCTTTCTATATTGAGAGAAAATGAAGGAGAAAATCATGGTGTCCACACGGATTGATCTTGAAATGGAAAATTAAATGCACCAAAAGTTTGCCTCAAGTATGAGGACTTCAGAGAACCACAAAAACACAAGAATACTACATTGAATCGTGAGTTTCAGATCCAAACTGTTTGAGCTTATACCTTCAAAAATGGTGAGTTTCTGGCCACGAATCCTTCAAGCCTTTTGCTCATTTTTGATCTCTGAATATAGGGAAGATGATTGGCTAAGGAATCTAGCTTTGAAACTCAACTAATGTTGCTGAATTTCAAGCTCGAAAATATTGAAAAATGGTGAGTGATTCCTCTGGTGAAGGTTGTGGTTTCAATTCAGCAGCATGTGGGATCTCCCAAGGGTTCTGAAATGAAGGAGAGGAAGCCCTTATTTATAGGTAAATGCATCTGATCATCACACTTTGCTCATGTACATGGGAATTGCAATTTTGAATGCATGGGCCTTTATGGACGTGTGAGAGGCCCATGAATGGTTGAAGGGACTTGTTGAGATCATATGGAAAGCATGTAGACATGCACATAGAATGGAAAAGGCTTGCATCTCAAGTTTTAACATAAAATGTCAAAAATACACATAAATAAAGAAAAATTTGAATCTCTCAAATGCTAGATCCAAATGACTATTGTGAGTAATGGTTGGAAAGCTCTTGAAATAAGGAATAAAAGTCATGTTGTACAAAAAAACCATTTGACATGTGCAAATTGATCAAGACTGGCTTGGAATGTTCAAGTGTAAAACATGTTCAAATCACTTTGAAAGAGTCAACCAAAAGTAAGCTTGACCAAACCCCTCTGACCTCATGATACAAGCTTCAAATGAAACAATCTCCAACACCAAAGTTGTAGATATTTTCAAGATAGTAAATTTAGACTCAAAGTTTGCATCATTTGGACTTTATATGACAACGTTATGGGCATTTGAAGTTGGGTACTTTTTCAAATTCAATGAATTAGGTCAAAGATGACCTATAATGTTTTGCAATGAAACATGTATTTACTTTAGGATTATTAAATTTTGTCCAACACAATGTTTGAACTAGACACCTCAATCTTTCCAATGCCTTTGGTCCCACCTCAAAATCATAAAAATTGAGAAAGTTATGCCCTTGGCAAGTTGACCCAAAATTAGGGTTTCAGCCAAAATGACCTATAATGTTTTGAAATGAATGATGACCTTCCAAGATTAAAATGGATTTTTAATGAACATTAAAGTTGTTCATATGGTTCTTAGGAACATATTTACTTTTGGGGTCATCTTCATTTGACAAACACATCAAAAGTTATAGCTCATTGAACCTCAGCTTAGTCAAATGACTTAACTGGTCAACTTTTCAAAGTCAAACTTCCAATCTTGATGAATGAATGATTGAGGGGCCTAAAATAGGCTCATATATGCATAAAATGATAAACGAAATAACTCCCCTTGACTAAATTTGATCAGAGGTTGAGATTGCTTCATGGGCAAGGCACAGTCAAAGCACAGTGAAATTAGGGTTTCCTTGGGAAACAATCTTCAAGCCCCTTGGGTTATCTTGATCAAATTGGCAAATTGAGATACTTGGGAGACATATATAATGATTAGGAACTTTGTGGACCATTGTCATGCTTTTTCTCATCTTCATCTAGCCATTGCATTGGGCTTAGGAGCCTCCTAGGAGCATTGTGGAGCACATGATCCCTTGAGCTTCAAAACAAAAAGAGTTAGTGACATATTTTTGTGCTTTTGGTTAGTAATCAAATAAGAAAAGCAATAAAATACAATAGAAGCATGCTTGGTGATCTCATATCACTCAAACAAGTCCCAACCCTAGGGTTAAGAAGCCAAACATGCTATGATCCTTGAGGCAATGCACTTGTGCAATAACATGATGCCATGAGGGATCTTAGGGTCAAAATTAGGGTCTTACAATGAGAAGCACATGTTTAAATTCATTCTGGGCAATCTGCCATATTTAAATTTTTCAAAATGAAGAGAAATCTATCTTCAGGTAATGGTTTTGTAAAGATATCAGCCCATTGATAGTTTGTATCTATAAATTTTAAAACAATTATCCCTTCCTGAATATAATCTCTGATAAAGTGGTGTTTAATTTCTATGCGCTTCGCTCTGGAATGTAAAATTGGATTCTTACTTAAGCAAATTGCAGCAGTATTATCACAAAAGATATGAATGTTACTCTCATATATCTGAAAGTCCTCAAGCTGATTCTTCATTTAGAGCATCTGAGTGATGTAAAGTGAAGCTGAGATATATTCTACTTCTGCAGTTGTAAGTGCAATGGTTAATTGTCTTTTGCTTGCCCATGAGATGAGGTTTCCTCCCAGAAATTGACAGTTCCCAGATGTACTTTTGCATTCTAACCTATCTCCAGCATAATCTGCATCACAATACCCAAAAAGCCTATACTCTGATGTTTTCTTATACATCAAGTTGAGATTAGGTGTTCCTTTCATATACTTGAGGATTCTCTTAACATCAGTTAAGTAAGATTCCATTGGATCTGACTAAAATCTAGCACACAAACATACGCTGAATAATATATTAGGACAAGAATCAATCACATAAAGAAGAGAGCCTATCATACCACGATAGAGTTTCTGACATACCTTTTGACATACTTCTTCCTTCTCCAAAATGCAAGTAGGATTCATGGGAGTCTTAGTTGACATTGTTTCTGACATGTCAAATTTCTTCATAAGATCTTTTATGTATTTGCTATGATAGATATACGTGGCTTCTGATGTTTGATTGATTTGAATGCCCATAAAGAACTTTAGTTCTTGCATTAAGCTCATTTCAAATTATGCATGCATTAACTCAGATATTTTTTGGCAAACAAAGGGGTTAGCATAACCACATATTATATCATCAACATAAATATGACATATCATAAGATCGTTTCTGATGTTTTTGCAAAAGAGAGTGGAGTCCACTTTGCCTCTGATAAAGTCATTTTCCAGAAGAAATGAACTAAGTCTTTCATATCAAGCTCTGGGAGCTTGTTTCAGACCGTAAAGAGATTTTTTAAGTTCGAAAAAATGTTATGGAAGTTTTGAATTTTCAAAGCCAGGAGGTTAATTGACATACACATCTTCAGAAATGTAACCATTCAGAAATGCACTTTTGACGTCCATTTGATCTAGTTTAATAGAATAATTAACAGCAAAAGATACAAGAAGACGAATAGATTCTAACCTAATGACTGGAGCAAAGGTTTCATTGTAGTCAATTCCTTCTTGTTGACCATAACCCTGTTCCACCAGCCATGTTTTGTTTCTGACAACATCACCCTTTTCATTTATCTTGTTTATGTAAACCCATTTAGTTCCAATCACATGGGTTCTGTCTCGGCTGGAAAAATGACAGAGTCGCCATCATCCTTTATTCATTCCTAAGGAATAGGGAAATAATGATAAAACCTAATGACTAAGGGTGAGATACTAGGTTCGGGAGTCAGTTAAGGGGAAGATGTTAGGCACCCCTTACCTCCATTGTACTCAATGGGGTCCTCCTTCAATTATAGGGTTAATGTGTGTTTTTAGGGTGTTTGCTTGATATTGATTAATTGTTTAATTATTCGTTATATTTATATATAAAAATGTTTTATTATTTTCGTAAGTGAATCCCTAAAAAATGTTTTTGATTATTATACTCGCTAGAGTCTTACAACTCTATGCCTACGTACCCTCAAATTTATTGAAGGATCAAAGCCTCGTAGTTCGTCTTAAAAAATGTTGGTTGGTTGGTTATTTTTATCCCTTAAAATTTCTCACGCATCGGGACAGAGAAGTAATCTTAGAAAATGCCTCAATACACTAGGGTAGAGGTCTTATGATTTGAAGTGAGTTTGAATTGACTTTATCCCTTTATCCCTTGCGAAAAATATTGTTTTAATTTATTTGAGAAAATAAATTAGGAGTCATAGTTATGTATTAGATGTAATCATTTATCCCGATTTTATCCCCAATTTAACCCTTAAAAACAAAAGAGTTTTATCCCACATTGTATCTCGCATTCTTATCCCATTAAATTTAAAAATATAATATAATTTAATTAATAAAAATAAATTAATTTAGATGTAATAAGATATATCCCTTATCCCAATTTTAACCCTAACAATTGTTATATATTTTATCCCATATTGTGTTATAAAAATAAAAATATTTAATTTATTTAAGAAAATAAATTAGTGATTATAATCGAATATTTAGACATAACCCTTATCCATAATTTTGTCCATAAATTTATCCCTTGAAAATTCCTAGAACTTTATCCCATGTCCTTGTCCCATTTGATTTGAAAATATAATTTAATTTAATTAAGAAAATTAAATAAAATGTAATAAGATATATCCCCTATCCCAATTTTATCCCTAATTTACATTCCTTAAAATCCTAGAAATTATCCCTAAATTTTATCCCATATTATCTCTAAAATTATCCATATATTTTATCCCATATTATCCCATAGTTATCCCATATTCCCTAATTTCCTAATTAATTAATATTAACTATTCAATTATATATTTTTCTAAATGAAAATATAATAATGATGCTAATTAATTATATATTAATCTAATTATGCATAATTATGCTTAATTATTCCAATTAGATCCTATTACTTAACAATATCCTAATCAAAAACCTAATTAAGCTTTTAATTATATATGTATTTTTGGTATTTTTTATTTTGCTAATTAATTGTAGTCTATCAATTATCTAACCCTAAATAATAATTCTAATTAATAAATAAAATAGAAAATAACTAATACAAATAAGAAAATAAAATAAAATCCTAGGAGGTGCGAATTAACTATGCTAATAATGGACTATGATTATGGTGTGTCACTAGAAAGAGAGGCAGACCCAAATCTAAATTAAACTAAATTCTAATATTAAATAAATGAATTAAATAATAAATTAAAAAAATAAAAGTGGTAGCATTATTGGATGGGATGGTTCAACCAGTTCTCTTGTTTTTTTAAAATTAAATGTTCAGTAAAAACTGCATTGAAAGTAAGAAAGTCGGAAAAATAAGCTACTCTTCTCTCTTTTCCACGTTTTTATTTCAAACAAGAAAATAAATGCATTTCCAATATTGACTTTTCAACCATTAATGAGGACCAATAGAAATCAATCATGTGTATACCAATTTAGCACAATACAAACAAAACAAATAACAAGTAGTACATCTAACAACATTATTTTACTCAAAAACAAACAAAATTATCTCTCTCTTCTACTCACCCTTTGTTACAATGAAGAAAGAAAAAATACAGAGAAAAAAATTCCTTTATCTCCTTCCTCGATCTCTCTCGCTTGGCTTTTCGTTTTCATAAAATTTCCACTCTTTCTAACAAGAGCAATCACAAGCATACATATAATGATAAAGACAACAAATGAAAAAATGGTACCGTTGTGGAAGGTGTCGTTGCACTGCGGATCTGGTATTATGGAGGGACATTTTGCCGACGGCTGGACTCGTTGGTGGTGCGGCAGGAGCATGCTACGTGGCTGGTGGGGGTGGAGTGATTCGCGATAGGAAGGCAACGCGCGATGTGGAATGAGCAAAAATGTGGCGGTTGTGATTTTGCTTGTTTTCTCCCTCAATCCAGAATTTTTCTATGGATTTTGATTTGTTATCGTTATTTTTTTCCTTTTGTTTATTGTTTGGGTTGTTAATGATGGATGGATGAATTTTTCTATATATTAATGACAAGGATATTTTTTTTTTATAAATATGATAATAATATTATTTTGGGTTTTTATAATAACTAATAATAGTTTATATTAATGACAAGGATATTTTTTTATAATGATAATTAAAATTAATAACAAAAATAAAATATATAATAATAACTTATAATAAATATAAAAAAGAAAAAAATTAAATAAATCAAAACTAAAATAGTGATAAAAAACAATAAAATAACATAAAAGGTCTCAAATTGGATTTGAACCTTAAACATCATGACTAATACTCCTTTCACTCAAGTGTTAACCAAATGGATTATTATGCTTATTTGAAACAAAATTGCATCAAAAGACTAATATCCTAATAATAATTTAATTTTGATTTTTTTTTACTCTTTTTAAAACAAGTAAATAACATTCTCTTCCTTTTTACTCTTTCTAAATAAAAGTGCATAAAATAGAATATTTATCTAAAACTGTTTTAAATTAAACTTTAAAGAAAGTAAAAAATGTAATTTATTTTGATAAAAATAAAAGGTAAAAAGTGAAAAATGATATTTTATAGGATTCAAACTCATGACCTCTCACACTCATAACTCCATGCCCATGTTCTACCCTCCATTAGACTATTGTACTCATTCAAAATAAAATGACACTCCTAAATACTTAAATAAAAACAAATAGTTTTTATAATAATTTAAATACTTAGATAGCTAAAATATTTTCCTAGCGAATAATAACTGAGCCAAAAAAAAAATCTCATAAATTATTAATCTATAATTTCATTAAATAATTAATACCATAATATAATACTTATATTTTTAAGTAATATAATCTAATGAGATATACTATTATAATTTCTAATCATATTTATTTTTTCTCTAAAATTAATTTTCATAGTAATAAACCTTTTTTTAGTATAATCCTACAAATTATGTTATTTCAAAAAAAATCTAAATAATCAACTTCTAAGAGGGACTAAGAAGTCAAAATGTCCCCCTTTGACATTTTAGGTCATTGGGATTTGGCCAGATGACTTAGATGGTCTTTGGACATGTTAGTGATATAAATCCTAGGTTAAGAGAAGGTGGTCAAAATTTGGGGTACGACGGGTTCCCTTGGGTCTTAGTACAAGATCCCAAACGTCATTTCTGGAAAACTGATCAAGTTCTTCTTTCATTGCCAGAATCCATTCTTTATATTAAAGAGCTTCTTCATAGGATGTTGGCTCTATTAGAGGTACTAGTCCCAGAAGTGTTTCTTCAAAAACTTTGAATGTTGATCTTGTTCTGACAGGTTCATCATTTTTTCCCAAAATTAGTTCTTCAAAAATATTCTTCCTATTTCTTTGTCTTTTCTTATTGATTGTGTGTTCAGGTGCTTCTGAAGTTCCTCTTTCAGCTTCTTCAGAATCATTTATCTTTTCGTCAGACCCTGTAAGTGTGATCTCCAGATCTACAATTTTCTCAACTAACATTGACTTTTCAAAGTCAAGCTTATCATCAAATTTGACATGAATTTATTCTTCCATAATTTGTGTTTCTGTATTGTATACTCGATGTCCTTTAGAACATTCTGAGTATCCCAACATAATTTTTGTGCCTTATAGTCAAACTTGTTCAAATTGTCTTTAGTGTTTAAAATAAAACAAGAGCATCCAAAAGGATGAAAATAAGCAATGTTGGGTTTTATTCCCTTGCACAGTTCATAAGGAGTCTTCTCCATAATAGGTCTGATAAAGATTCTATTCTGAATATAACATATTGTATTCACAACTTCTGCCCAGAAGTGCTTAGCCACATTAGTCTCATTGATCATGGTTTGGGTCATTTCTTGGAGAATCTTATTCTTCCTTTCTACAAATCCATTTTGCCGTGGAGTTCTAGGACAGGAGAAAACATGGGATATTCCATTAGAGTCAAAAAGTTCTTCAAAAAGTTTATTTTCAAATTCATCTAATGATCACTTCTGACTATGATAATCGTAAAGTCATATTCATTTTGCACTTTTGAACAAAAACTGGTGAACACAGAATGTGACTCATTCTTGTGCCTTAAGAATTTCACCCATGTCCAACGTCTGTAGTCATCAACAATGACAAGTCCATACTTCTTACCATTGATTGATGATGTCTTAACAGGTCTAAAGAGATCAATGCGTAGAAGTTCCAGAGGTCTGGAGGTGGAAACAACATTTTTGGTTTTGAAAGTGGTTTTAGAAAATTTCCCTTTTTAACATGCTTCACAAAGAGCATCATCTTAGGCAGGCCTCTGACTAACTCAAGTTTATTTAGCTGAGAAATTCTCCTTAAGCTAATGTGACCCAAACGTCTATGCGACACCCATTGCTCTTCATTAGCAGATATCAAACATTTCACGTTTTGGTTTTTCAAATCTGAGAGTTTTATTTTATAAATTTTATTTTTCCTCTTTCCAGTGAAAAGGACTGTGATATTTTTCTGATTGACAGTCTTGCACGTTTTTTAATTAAAAATAATATCATAACCGTTATCACTTAATTGACTTATGGATAACAACTTATGCATTAATCCCTCAACATAAAGAATATCAGAAATAGAGGAAAGATATTTGTTACCAACTATTCCAGATCCTCTGATTCTCCCTTTCTGATTTCCACCAAAGCCTACAAAGCCAACATCTTTAAGTTCTAGGTCTTGGAACATATGCTTTCTTCCCGTCATGTGTCGCAACCATCCAGAGTCCAGGTACCATGACTGGTTTTTCAATTCTACTTCATAGGATATTTGCAACATACATTATTTTATCTTTTGGTACCCATAATATTTTGGGTCCTTTAGGATTAGTTTTCCCAGAGTTTCTGAGAACTTTAGGTTTTCTAGCGTTACTGAACTTCTGTGTCTGTACCGGTGTATAATGGTAAGAAAAAGGGATTTTGGTTTATTTTCTATAAAAGGTTTTTGATCATCGTCATCAGAGTCATAACCAAATCCTCTTTTTATATTATGAATAACACCATAGATCATAGAAGTCATTATGCTTCTATCAATGTTGTTGTTTAAAAATTTGTGAAAGGTTGTATCATATTTGTATAAAATAGTGTCAGAAGTAGGTGGAGCTTTCGAAAGAGTTTCCTTAAGTTTTGAACATCTCTTAGTTGAAAAATATTTTTCTCTTTCAAGAATAAAATTATTTTCTTTAAGTTCAGAAACTTCTTTCTCAAGCTTATCACACTTTTCAACAGCCTCCTCATGAACCTTTTTCAGGTTCTTGAATTTTTGTCGAAGCTTCTGATACAAGCTCAGAGATTCTGACAAACAGGATTCAAGATCAGAGCGAGAAAAGTCATAGAATACCTCTTCAGAGTCAGACTCTGTTTCATATGAACTTCCAGAGGTAGTGGCCATGAATGTTACGTTTGCCTTCTCCTCTTCAAAATCAGGTTCTGAAGCTTCAGATTCAAAGTCGTCCCATGTTGCCATGAGTCCTTTCTTCTTTGTTTTGAATGAGTTCTTCTTGAAGTTTATTTTCTAGAGCTATCCTTCTTTAGCTTTGGACAATCATTTATGTAGTTTCTAGGCTCTTTGCATTCATAACATGTTACTTCCTTGTTGGGTCTTCCTCTGGAGCTTGAATCTGGACGGTCTCCCTTCTGTCTGGGCCTTCTGAAGTTGTTTTGTCTTTTTCTCCAAAGTTGTTTGATTCTTCTGAAAAGAATAGATAATTCTTCTTCATCATCAGAATCTTCGTTCTTAGAGTCATCAACTTCTTCCTCCTCAACTTGAAAGGCTTTGTTCCTTTCTGGCTTTCTTCTTTCTAATCTAGACTTTAGAGCAACATATTTTCTTTTCTTCTGGGGTTTATCTTCTTCTAGATCTATTTCATGACTTCTGAGAGAGCTGATAATTTCTTCAAGACTTACGTTGTTCAGATCCTTGGATAACTTCAAAGCAGTAACCATAGGTTTCCACTTCTTGGGAAGACTTCTGATTATCTTCTTAATGTGATCTACTGTAGTATATCCCTTGTCAAGAACCTTGAGTCCTGCAACCAAGGTTTGGAACCTTGAGAACAAGGGATATACTACAGCTTCATCATCTTCCATTTTGAAGGCTTCATACTTCTGGATTAAGGCCAAAGCCTTAGTCTCTTTAACTTGGTTGTTGCCTTCGTGCGTCATTTTCAAGAGATGGGTAACATAATGGTTCTGGCTTTTTGGTGATTCTTGAAATCACGCTTCTGATCGTCGCTCATTCTGCTTCTTGGAATTTAAATACCAATTTCAGAGATGAGTAGCTCATAACCATTTGTAACCATATCCCAAAGATCAGCGTCATAGCCTAGGAAGAAAGTCTGAATTCTGTCCTTCCAATAGTCAAATTTTTCTCCGTCAAAAACTGGAGGTTTTGCATTGTATCTATCTCTTTCGTTTGTGTTAGCCATGAAGTTTTCTCACCTTGGCTCTCTCTACATAGTTAAGTGTTTGATTCAAAAATGAATAACAGGGTTGAAGCTCTGATACCAATTGAAGGTAGAGAAAAACAAAAAAGGGGGTTTGAATTGTTTTCACAGGAATTAAAATCTTTTTGAAATAACACACACAAAATAAATAATAATAACACAAACGATTTATCCTGGTTCGCTTGAAATTCAAAGCTACTCCAGTCCACCCGACCAAGGTGATTTCGCCTTCAATAAGGACTTAATCCACTAATCTCAACAGATTACAAAATTCCTCTAAGAGTTTAACAACCTCTTAGCCCTATCAAGTCTACAGACCTAAACAAGTCACTTGAGGAATCACAAACAATTTCAAGAATTACAAGTGTTTGGCTATATGCTTCTAGATAAGCAGTATAAACACACTTTAAGAACAACCACATAATATTGAGCAACAGCTCCTCTATGGAAACTATTTCTTACAACAATAGTGGTGAAGAATATTTAGAGAATGAGAATGTTGTTGTATGAAAGTTGTATTTTCAGCAAGTTGTAAGGAGGCCTTTATATAGCACTTGAGATGATATCGTTGGGGGGAAATCAATAGAGATTTCGTTCCAGCTGTGGGAGTTAAAGGTAGTAAATTTCTTATCCTTTCCATAGAGGTCTTGGAGTATAATATATTGTTTCATTAAAATTAATTGTACTACAATTTGAATGCTTCAAGCTTAAGTTTCTGATCAGGTGATATCTGATGGCATATTTCTGAGCATGTGTCAGAGTGAGGTGAGCATGATCAGAGTCTTCAGATATCTCTTGCAGAGTCTTTAGATATCTCTTATAGAGTATTTGGATATCTCTTGTAGTGTCTTCATATATCTCTTACAGAGTCTTCAAATAACTCTTACAGAGTCTTTAGAATCAGAGCTTGAACTTCAGAGTTGGATTCTTCAGGTGATTGTTCCTCAGATTTGTTTAGAGTCAGATCTGATTTCTCTTTGTGTTGGGTCAGTGCTTCTAGACTAATTCAGATTCCAGATATTCATTTCTTGATGATCATAGGGTGACTTATCAGAGTCATTTTAACTTAGAATCTTGCACACTTAAGAAAAACTGTTAGGGTACCAAATTGTTTCATTCTTTGTTATCATCATAACTTAGAGATATATCGGAGAATCAAAATATTGTTCTTACACTTTTTTAAATCAGATTATTGGAATTGGGTCATGGGCCGTGTGACTTCTCTTTCCCCACCCCCCTACTTTTGGCCCATGCGTATGTTTTAACTATTATCCAGTTGTTTCCACATTTTTACTCATGTGCCCCCATTATCCTTTTGGCTTCTTTTTATTTCTTTTATTTTATTTATCTATTCTGATTTTATTTTATCATTTCCAATGCTCCAAAAATTCTCCAAAAATTCATGATTATATTTTAACATGTTATTTAATTTTTTGTATTTTATATTTTAATTTTATAATTGTTTTAATATTTTATTTTAATTATATTATGATATGTGTTTGGTTTGACCTAGTTTTTGGATTAGGGTTTGGCTCTTGATGATTCCCTTTGACTTTTCATCCCAATTTTTGTGCATACTTAGGCACATGTATGTAGGACATTTGGGTACTATTTTGTTGATTTAATATTTAATTTTGGTTCATTTTTGAATTCTTTCTTGATGTTTGACTTGTATGATCGATGATGATTGGTGCCATGTTGAACTTTTTCTTGGCCATACTTTTAGATACGTGTTAAGAAACTCTTGAGTTACTGACTTCTTATTATCTTGTTAATTTTCCACTTGCCTTTGGATCCTCCTAAATATTTCTTTTGAGTAATGCAATGCATGCCTATTTGGTTGGCCTTTGTTTGCTTTACTTGTTTGTTTAGGGAATGCACTTGTACAACCATTTAGGGTTTAATGTTATATTTTGTTCTTGATTGAGATACCATGAGGTAGATCCCTTTTACTCATTTTTATAGGTCTTTCCTTGCCTTTTGTTTGAGGTTATAATTGAGTTTTACTCATGTTGTTTGTTTGCACACTTTGTGATCTTTCCTTAAGCATATCTTGTGCCATGGCTTTTTAATGTTTGGTTGGTTTACATGATTAATATAACATGCCATTGGTTTCTGACTTATGGGTTTTGATACCTAATTTCCATGTTCCATCCTTACTTTTGTTTAACATGATGTTTGTTTCCATTTAGAGGCATGTTTAGTTTTCACCATGTTCATCTTTTGCCTCCCTCTTTGAATGTCGTTTGGTATAATACTTTGATGATGATTATAGGTCTCTCATGTTTGAATGACATGTTTAATTTATTTACTTCTCTTGTCTAAATTGCTTTGTGCCCATAATTCTTGTTTAAGAATTGTTGACTTATCTTGTTGACTTGAATGAATGCTTGCTTACTTGAATGCTTATGCTTTGATTTCAATTCTTATTTGGAGTTTAGATATTCCATTGAGACATGTTTGAGTTGATTATCTTGTTCATGTTTGTCTCTTATTAATTCACCATGTCCCTTCTCTTTTGTCTTTACTTGTTAGCACCTAGATTAGAGGACTAGTTTCCAATTAGGTTTGTTTGTGACCTTACCTTTGTACATGTTTGTGACACTTATTTTACAAGCACGATTAGTTGATGATAATGAGTTTATTGTGCCTTAGTTGCTGACTTATATGTCTTCTCATCTCCCTCACTTCAATTCACCTTCTTATACCATGCTAAGTTAAGCACTTCACACTTGTTGCCTTGTATGCTAGCTTGTTTAAGTGTTTGCTTCTTTTTGGGTTTTATAATACCAAAACCTCTTATGTATGACCCTTGGGACTTTGATTTACATGTCTAAATTCTTAATATGATGATAAGTTGTTACCCCATGTTTGTCTAATAACATTTTCATTTGGTTGGTTAATCTTTATTTCTGTGTTTTGCCTCCTTACTTGTTCAAGTAGGATGGTTCTTAAGGGTAGGAGATGTTCATCTCTTGTCTGACTTAACTCTTTTTCCTTTGGTTTGATGTGTGATTGTTCAATTAACATATTTCCTGCTACCTTGTTTCTTGCTTGCGTGTTCACCTAATTACATGTTCTTTCATCTATGATGCTTGCTTGTTTAAGTAGGTATTATTTTAGGTATCTTGTTTAAGTGCCTATTGTCGCATTACGCGAAAAACCGGCGAGAAAACAAAACAACAAAGCCGCCACCGTGCGTTATTTATCCCAAAAGAGGGAAAGGAAACGCTCGAAGTAAACCTGGAAAAGACATGGTCTCGCGACCAGAGATGGATGGGTACGGGAGTCGGTTATGCGAAGGGAAGGTATTAGCACCCCTACGCATCCGTCGTACTCGACGGGATCCACGCTCGAAAGGAAGAAGAAAGGTTGCTAAAACTGCTCACAAACTGCACAAGGCTGGAAGGAAACACAGAAAGACAAAAGAAACAGGACTCGACAGGATATCGCATCCTGGGCCTACGTAGTTTGTCAAACACAAACATCAGAGTCGACGTAGTTCGGGAACAGGGGAAACGTGCTCTCTAGGATGTCGCATGCTATGCATACGTATCTTCTCTAATCAGAGAAGAATCAGAGCACTCGTAGCTCGGCTAACGCACGCCAAACAAGACCACACAGGAAACCGACTGCCAATCGCTGGACTTACGTCAGACTCCACACAAACAGGCGAACATGGAAACGGAATGCCAATCGCTGGACTTATATCAGACTCCGAACCAACAAACACACACACAGGAAACCAACTGCCAATCGCTGGACTTATGTCAGACTCCAACAAGCAAACAAGACACGGGAAACCAACTGCCAATCGCTGGACTTATGTCAGACTCCAACACACGCAAAGGGTTGCAAAAGAAAAAGGGCGCCCGGAGAGATCAACTCATCTCCTGCCTACGTACCTCATCTGGTATGAGGATCAGGGCGACGTAGTTCCCCTAAACAGGGAAAGAACTTCTAACCTAACCAGAGACTGGGAAATGACAAACTAGAAGGGAGCCTGACTCGAGCCTAATAGTTATCATGTAATCCACAATGGTCCTAGGTTGAGGTTTTTATCCTAACTTGCACAGGAAGCAAGCTATCCTAAACAGCACAATTAAGCAAACACAAGTACAATAAAGCAAGCACACACACTATATGCAAACAATTGGGCTCATACAAGGTTAGGCTGCAGAAACAAGCCAACTGGAATGGGTTGTTTTTAGCTCTTAACCCTAACATTGAGAGTTAGGGTGAAGCAGATGAAATGGGAAGTGAGGATAAGACCTCACAGCTCTTATCCCTGGCCTGGGAAAGCTTGACTCAAAATAGAAAGTGTGGGAGTTCAGAATGTAGGAACTCTTCTCCACAGATGACTGACTCTATGGACTAGATTTTGGGCTCTTACTCACAATGCATCCACACATGGTGTGTGAGCAAAGTGAGTGGCACAACTGAATAGCAGGGGATGGATTGCACATCCCTTCTATCTGCCAATTGCCTCTTAAGATGTCTTTACCTGCTTGGCACAAAATTAAACATTCACAAACATTGCCTCTTAAGGAGGGCTTCAGACAGGTGCCTACCAATAACAGTAGGTCTTCCAGACTACATGAAGTCAAGGAATTATACCTCAGTGGTATGCAAACCACAAGCAATGCCAAGCAAGTTCAAATGAACTCAAAGCAACTTAGGTACCTGTGGAAATAGCTAAACCAATCAGTTCAACTGTACAGACAAACAATCAACAGTTAATAACAAGCAGACAGACAAAGCATCATCAGACAACAATGAGCAAGCCACAAGCACAAGTGAATTGTTCTCAAAGCCTACAAAACACACAAAGGTTAGCACATGACAACAATTGACCAAGCTTAAATGAAGGAGCCACTCCAATCATGGAAATGTACACTTGAACCTGAAATTCACAACCCAAATGGTAAGTCCAAACCACTAGGTCAAAGCCTAGGGTCAAAAGAGGATCAAAAATCCAAAACAGAACCTCAAACTCAACATGGATCATATTTAATCAATCAAGAGTAAATCCTAAAAAGAACCAAAGTAAAATCACTAGGCAAGTTCATTTTATGTGCAAGATAAATCAAAGACCAATTCATGGCATCCAAATGATCAACATGAATGAAAATTCTCAATCAAAACAGAAATGATTCAAATAATTCTGGAAAAATTCATGAGCAATCAAGACATCCACAACATCCATCACAAAAAAAATCAGAAGCATTGGAGATCATTTGGTATGGAAATCACATTGTACAAGTCAAACAATCAAATGTGTGACACAAATTGTCACACCAAGTTAACACAAGCATAAAACAGAAATGGAGCATGGGAAAAATGTCAAACCAAAGCCAAAATGTCCATTAATGTGTCTAGAATTAGCATGCAAAATTTCAGGTTCATTGGATAAGAAACAAGAATTTCACAACAAGATAAACAAGGTAAGGTCAAAAATGGATACATGCTCACATAACCTAGCACCAAATAAAATCCAGCCATGCACAATTTTCCAATTTATGATCATAAAAAGCTAGACAGAATAAGGAGCATTTTGCAAAAAATTGGGATTAAATTGGATGAGTTTTCAATTTGTTATGATTTTATGAAGTTTGGGAAAAATTGAAATCAAAACATGAACAAGCATGGTCAAAGGGAGGGAAAAGGTGAAAATCATGAAGCATTTGAAAAAACGCGCTCGGCCAGGATCGAACCTGGTCCAGATTTGAATTTGGCGCTCCACCAAAACGACCGCGTTTTGGTGCAAAACCCTAAGCTTGGAAAATCTCCAGAAATCGTAGCTAACTCATGAACATTTCGTAGCTAAATCCTAGCAGACTCATAGCAAATTCTGGAAAACGTGATGATCTTCATCTTCCTCATGAAGATGAAGATGAACTTCAAATGCAAATTTCCAGATTTTTCAAAACCATTCCAGAAATCAAAAATAATTACATCAATCGAATCCTTGGCTCATGTACATGCAAGATCAAACCACAATTCACACTAAAACATCAAGCATCGCTCAAATCGAAGAAAAGAAAAATTGACATCAAAACTTCAAATGCATGTATCTTCATGAATAATGCGCCATTTCACTCAAATTTTATACCAGAATGATCACCAATCAAAGATCTATACAAATATCATAATGAATTGGAGAATAGATGAGATCGAAAATCAACCTCTTGAAGAGCAGCACCTTTGAATCACGCTATCCAAGGCTTGTAATGGTCCAAAGCTCCTCTATGATGCTTGTGGAGATGATTGATGGAAAAAATGAAGCTCAAACGCACGTGAATCCAGTAGACTTTGCAAACTCCATTGAACCTTCAAGCTTCGAGTATGGTTCAAACTAGCACGATTTGATCCAAGTCCACGTTCAATTTGCCTCAAAAATACTTCCTGATCATGAATCCATCAATAGAAATGGCTTTTGTGTGAAGAATTTGGAAATATTTTTGAGAGAAAAATTTTGTTGATTTTGAGATCTAGATCTGAAAACTGTGGTTAATGCCAAATGCAGTTGTGATTAACAATATATATGTCTTGCTAATGATACTGAAAACATGTTTAAGCCAAAACCAATTGAGATTAGCAAGTTATGAGGTGTGTGCACAAAATTGGATTTTCACCTTATGCCCTTCATGCATGCGTGAACAGTACCAACATAAGGCCCAAAACCACTTAAAAATAACCCATGCACACTTTGGAAATGGTTTTTTAAGCATATGATCAACCAAATTGATTTTAGAAATTTTTCTTCCAAAAACTTCATGAGTGAGCACATGATCATGCAAGTGAAATTCATGCTATGTAATGATATGTTTGGAAAGTGCATGTCATGATGAACAAAATGCAAAAAGAACCACCCAAATTGGAGCCTTGGTTCAAAAGTTATGCCCATTTGAAATTTTAAGCACACTTTGCCATGATCGGATCATATCTCCTCAACCACACATCATAAATCCATGATCTTGGACTTTTTGGAAATGGTAGAGAAATATCTTCAACTTTCATGTTGGACAAAATTTCATTTGAAGCTTTCTTGATGATGTAAAATTGAGTTGAAGTTGGTCGAAAACCTTGCCATTTTTAGAAATTCCAAATTATGGGTCACTTTCTATTTTGGGAAATTCTTGACTTGACTTCAAATTCTTCAATGTGAGTGTTTGAAATGTCAAATGAGACTTGTTTGAACATGAATGAAGCATCTCTAACCACTTCCCACCTCCAAATCCACAGTTGACTTTGCAGTTGACTTTTATGGGCCTCAGATGACTTGCACATGCACTGATGAGTTCTGAGCCTTCAACACTTGGCCAAATTGCTTCAAAGTGATCCTTGGGTCATGTAAGCTCATTATAACAACCATAGGGCTTTCATCTCATGGAAAATGCTCTTGTTGCCTTGCACAGTTGAATCTCCTGACCAGTCTTGACTGATGAGATGCAACATGATATGCAATGCTTATGACCTACCAATGAAATGAATGTACAAAAGGGAGGTGCAAATTTGAGGTGCTACAACTGCCCCTATTCAATCAAATGGGAACCTGAACGGATGAGAGCAACGATTGTCAGACCTTCAAGGTAAACAGGGATTGAATACCAAAGAACCGTAGAAATTTGCACTCTGCGGGAGATGATTCAAAGAAAAGCGGGGCCATTTACCGATGGCGGCTGCACAATACTACTTTAGGAAAGCGAGGCCATTTACCGATGGCGGACAAGCTAGGGATTCTATATTTACCGATATCGAAGAAAGCGAGGCCATTTACCGATGGCGGCTGGGAAACAATCATCCAAAAGAAGCAGGACCATTTACCGATGGTGGCTTCAACCGGGAATTTGATATTAAAAGGAAGCAAGACCATTTACCGATATGGTGGCTTCGAAGCAACTTGATATTTACCGATATCAACGTCAGCAAGACCATTTACCGATGGCCGCTGGGAAACAGATGTCACAGAAAGCGAGGCCATTTACCGATGGCGGCTAAACTGGGCATTCGATATTTACCGATATCGAAGCAAGACGAGGCCATTTACCGATGGCATCTCCAACTGGGGAGGAAAAAGATATTTACAAACGGAACCAGACAAGACGTTTACCGACGACTCTACTGGGGATTTGATAGAGAAATACTTCACAACCAAGCATTTACCGATGACTGGGAAAAACTCGATGTTTACCGACATCGAAAGATGATGTTTACCGACACCAAAAAAGGGACAACCAGACATTTACCGATGACTGGGAAGAGACTCGATGTTTACCGACATCGAAAGATGATGTTCAGAAATGAAATAAGACCAGACATTTACCGATGACTGGAGTGAGACTCGATGTTTACCGACACTGAAACAATGATGCTTACCGACATCAAAGAGGGATGACCAGACATTTACCGATGACTGGAGTGAGACTCGATGTTTATCGACACCGAAACAATGGTGTTTACCGACACCAAAGAAAGAACACACACGGGTGCTGACATGACACTTACCGGTATCACAGGGATGACATCTGCATATGTCAAGGCAAGGCTAAACACTTGCTGGGGATCTCATTGGGGAGAATCAACCTTTCCTTTCACTGCGGGTGAGGAAATAAACCTCTCTGGGGAATTATCAATCCTGAATGCTGTCAGGAGCAACTGTAGCAAATGTGCCGTACAAATGTTGAATAATGATCCGCCTCTGCCGGGGATATGGTCTGATTAGGTTTAACACATGAATGCATATGTTTGAATTTTTCTATGGCGTAATGCTCCATGTCGAATGGAAATGCTACGCAATTTGAGGATGCAATGATTACTACATGCAAGATGTAAAAATGATGAAAAACTCCTGCTGGGGAGCAATTCTGCTGAGCACACAAATCTGAATAGATTTTCCAACTCTGTGGGGAGATGCCCTGCCGGGGGTGCCTTGCTGATTTGATACTCTGGGGACGGCAGAGAAACCAACTCAATTGGGGAATCTCTGGCTGGGGAACACACTAACCTCTCACTCATGCTGAGGACTAGCACTGCTGCTGGAGAAAGAATAAATCCCACCAGGGACAACCTTCACCAAATCCAATCCACTTGGGGATTCCGCTAGGGAAACAACCAATACTCACCTCTGTTGAGGATAGCAGCCAATCCATAGGTAGGATAAACTCTACTAGGGATAACTCTCACCGAACCTGATCCACTTGGGGAACTCGCTGGGGAAAACCATCAACACAAACCTCTACTGGGGAGATCTGCTAGGGGAAACATTCACAACCCTGATGGGGAAAGGCATTCACAACTCTGCTGAGGATTACAGTACTTCATACCCGACTGCTGAGGAATAAACTACTCACTGACACCTCCGTTGGGGATACAACAACCTTCCGACTCGGTGGGGATTAATCTTCAGACTAGCTGGGGACAGAATAGCCTTCAGCTTGCTACCCAACTGCTGGGGAAGAATAGTTATAATAGCTTTCAGACTTGCTTGGGGAAACAGCCACTTCCAAGCCTGCTAGGGAAACATCCTCGATCCTGCTGTAGAATCCCTGATCTTGACTATGCTGGAGAGACAAGTCCTGAACTTGCTTCATCTGCTGGGGATACAACATCCTTTCACACTACTGGACAGTGCTGACAACATCCCTAAACAAACCGTGGCTTATCTGCTTCAGCCAGGAATCAAAGGTAATGACCTGCAAAACAGCAAGACACACATGCCCCAGGGGATTGCATGGACAAGATACACTCAACTGTACTCAACATTCAAAATGATTTTCAAATGTTTTATCTTTCTGCACGTTATTGCTTAGCCTTCATGTTTTTATATGCAATGTTTATCAAAAATTCGGACATTTTTGCAAACAAAACAGTAAAATAAAACAAAAGAGCAATTTATCTGAATAACGACTTTTATTGATTGAAAATGGGCCTGAAAAGGCAAATACATCAGGAAGCAATTCCTAGAAAGAGGTAATTGCGCACAAAAGGAAAATAAACTATCCTAATGGCAATGTGAATACGGCATCCACTATTTCCCAATTCTGTTATGACTCACAGATCATCAATTTCTCCTTAAATTCCTTGCTTTCTGAGAAGAATGACTGGACCGATCATATCCTTCGAGATGGTAGACACTGAAGCGCGATGAAGTACAGATAACTCAAACTGTAGTCTTTGCTTTAATCCCTCTTTTGCCTGGATCGCCCTTTCGGGTTTTCAATCCACCGGGATACCCATTTTTGCCTAAGCCGCCCTTGCGGGTTTTCGACTTACCGGGTGTACATATTTTTCATTTTTTATCCCTAACTTTTGCCCGAACCTTTTTTCTTTTTTTTTTTTGGTTCGCCGGGATGCCCTTTTTTGCCTGGACTCTTTTATTCTTTTTGTCCAGCGGGTTAATTTATGCGAAGTATTTTTTGACTACATCTGAGTTAACAGGGGACGGAAAATCTTCACCATCCATAGTTGCAAGCATTAAGGCTCCACCGGAGAAAACCTTCTTAACAACATATGGACCTTCGTAATTAGGAGTCCACTTGCCCCTGTTATCTGTTCCGGGAGGAAGGATCCTCTTCAAAACTAAATCACCAGTCTGATAGCTTCGAGGACGCACTTTCTGATCAAAGGCTCTCTTCATCCTTCTCTGATACAACTGTCCGTGGCACACAGCTGCTAACCGCCTCTCTTCGATAAGGCTCAACTCGTTAAACCTTGTTCGAATCCATTCAGCTTCCTCAAGCTTGACATCCAACAGGACCCTCAGAGAAGGAATCTCCACTTCAATAGGTAGGACTGCCTCCATACCATACACAAGGGAGTAAGGGGTTGCCCCGGTCGACGTACGTACTGAGGTACGGTACCCATGCAAAGAGAAAGGCAACATATCATGCCAATCCTTGTACGTTACGACCATCTTCTGCACAATCTTCTTAATATTCTTGTTTGCTGCCTCTACAACACCATTCATCTTCGGTCTGTAAGGAGATGAATTGTGATGTTCAATCTTGAAATCTTTGCAAAGCTCTTTCATCATCTTATTATTGAGATTCGAACCATTATCAGTAATGATTCTCTCGGGAACCCCATAACGACAGATGATTTCCTTCTTGATAAACCGGGCAACCACTTGTTTGGTAACATTAGCATAGGAAGCTGCTTCCACCCATTTGGTGAAGTAATCAATCGCAACCAGGATGAAGCGATGTCCATTAGAAGCAGTAGGCTCAATCTTCCCAATCATATCAATGCCCCACATCGCGAATGGCCAAGGCGAATTCATAACATTCAGAGGGCTTGGTGGCACATGCACCTTATCAGCATAGATCTGACATTTATGGCACTTCCGAGCGTACTTGAAACAATCGGATTCCATAGTCATCCAATAATAACCGGCTCTCAACAATTTCTTGGACATTGCATGACCACCAGCATGGGTACCAAAAGATCCTTCATGCACTTCCTGCACCAACATGTCTGCTTCGTGTCTATCCACGCATCTGAGCAGAACCATGTCAAAGTTCCTCTTGTACAACACATCATCCTGATTCAAATAAAAGCTTCCAGCTAGCCTTCTCAGGGTTTTCTTGTCATTCTTTGACGCACCTTCAGGATACTCCTGGCTCTTGAGGAAATTCTTGATATCATAGTACCACAGCTTCTCATCAACAACAGACTCGGATGCAAACACATACGCAGGCCTCTCGAGTCGATTCACCGCAACATGTGGCACATGATTCCACCAATGAACTTTGATCATAGAAGACAAAGTAGCCAAGGCATCAGCCATCTGATTTTCATCTCGGGGGATGTGATACAGCTTCACCTTCTTGAAGAAAGTCAGGATTCTTCTAGTGTAATCTCGATACGGAATCAAATGCGGCTGATGAGTATTCCAATCTCCATTGACCTGGTTAATCACTAGAGCGGAATCTCCATAAATATCCAGAGTTTTGATCCTTAGATCAATGGCTTCTTCTATCCCCATGATACAAGCCTCATACTCAGCCTCGTTGTTGGTCACATCAAAAGTCAGTATGGCAGAAAAAGGTATATGAGCACCTTTAGGATTAATCAGTACTGCCCCAACACCGTTGCCATTCACATTAACAGCCCCATCAAACATCAATGTCCACTTGTCATCCGGATCCGGTCCTTCCTCGACAAGAGGCTCTTCACAATCTTTCATCTTCAGATACATGATGTCTTCATCAGGGAATTCAAACATCATCGGCTGATAATCCTCGATCGGTTGCTCGGCAAGGTAGTCTGACAGAATACTACCTTTGATGGCCTTCTGCGACGTGTACTGGATATCATATTCAGTTAAAATCATCTGCCAACGAGCAACACGCCCGGTAAGAGTCGGTTTCTCAAAGATGTACTTCACTGGATCCATCTTAGAAATCAATAAGGTAGTATGGTTCAACATATACTGCCTCAGTCGGCGAGCAGCCCAGGCCAAAGCATAGCAAGTTTTCTCGAGCTGCGAATATTTTATTTCACAGTCGGTAAACTTTTTGCTAAGGTAGTATATGGCATGCTCTTTTCGACCAGACTCGTCATGCTGTCCCAATACACACCCCATCGAGTTCTCAGTCACTGACAGGTACATTATCAGAGGCTTCCTAGGAACTGGAGGGATAAGGATTGGAGGTTTCTGCAAATATTATTTTATCTTGTCAAAAGCTTTCTGACAGTCATCATTCCACCTGACTGCTTGATTCTTCCTTAACAATTTGAATATCGATTCACACGTGGCAGTTAGGTGAGATACAAACCGTGCAATGTAGTTCAATCTCCCTAAAAACCCACGAACCTGCTTTTCAGTTTTCGGTTCAGGCATCTCTTGAATAGCTTTTACTTTTGCTGGATCAACCTCAATCCCTTTCTCACTGACAATGAAACCCAACAGCTTCCCGGATCTCACCCCAAACGTACACTTGTTCGGATTCAGCCTCAGTTTGAACTTTCTCAACCTTTCAAACAACTTCTGCAAGTTTACCAGGTGCTCCTCTTCTGTCTGCGACTTCGCAATCATATCATCCACGTACACTTCAATCTCTTTGTGCATCATGTCATGAAAGAGAGTCGTCATAGCCCTCTGATAGGTAGCACCGACATTCTTCAGCCCAAATGGCATCACCTTATAGCAGAACGTGCCCCAAGGTGTAATGAATTTCGTCTTTTCCATGTCCTCTGGCGCCATCTTGATCTGATTATAGCCAGAGAAACCATCCATGAAAGAGAAAACTGAGGATTGAGCAGTATTATCAACCAATACATCAATGTGAGGTAATGGGAAGTCATCTTTCGGACTGGCTCTGTTTAAATCCCGGTAATCGACACACATCCTGACTTTACCGTCCTTCTTCGGCACGGGAACGATGTTGGCCACCCACAGGGGATAATTGGTCACTGACAGAAAATCCGCATCCAACTGCTTCTGAACCTCTTCCTTGATCTTGACCGCCATATCGGGACTAGTTCTGCGCAGCTTCTGCTTGACTGAAGGACAATCTTCTCTGAGAGGTAGTCTATGCACCACAATATTTGTATCCAACCCCAGCATATCCTGATACGACCAGACGAATATCTCCACATATTCTCTCAGCATTTCAATCAGCCTTCTCTTGACATCTTCCTTCAAAGCAGCCCCGATCTTGATCTCTCTTCTGGCGTCCTCAGTACCAAGATTAATAATCTCCAACTCCTCCTGATGAGGTTGGATGACCCTTTCCTCCTGCTTCAATAATCTGACCAGTTCTTTAGGGAGTTCACAATCTTCCTCACTCTCCTCTTCAGCTTGGTAGATGGGATTATTGAAATCATACTGAGCCATAACAGAACTGTTTATAGTGGAGTCTGTAGGATCAATTCTGCATGTTTAATGCTTTATTTTAGAAAAACGAGTTCAAAAAAGTCACGAAAAAACAAAAAACATTGCCATTTTTATTGTTTTAAAAAATGAAAAACAAAAAGAGAAAGACAGGGATCACAAAATTGTTTGCAAAACGTCCTTTATTAATGATATCATTGAAAAACATGATGAGGCCCTACAATGAACCACTACGCCTTGGGCAGAACGTAGGGTTTTGTGCAAAATGAAAACAAAAGAAAATTACTCTGTTTGAAGAGTAACTTGGACCACTTCTTCAGATGTCCAATTGTTGATCGTCTCCCCTGGTGCACACGGGCGAACCCAGTTGTTCAGATCACAATCACTGTCCTCGTCTTCACTACTGGCTGCAAAGACGTCGCCATGATTCATCAGCCCATCGCTGGTAAAGGAACTCGGCCCTTTCTGCTCACCCTGCTCTGCCTGCAGAGGTTGATAACCAATACCGAACTTGTCTTCTTTCACAGGCAGGTCAACCATCTTGCCCCAGCCTTCTGCATTGCCCGAGTTGACAACCTCCACAACCTGCTTGTAGGATGCAATTGAGGCACTTGGCTTCTTCTGCTCAGCGAAAGCCACCCTCTCAAGAGCAACGGTCTCAAACGCCTGGCATAGAGTTTCATGGATCTCGCCATCCACCTCCACATACTTGAAAGAGGATAAATGACTCACCAGAATGTCCTCCTCGCCGCACACAGTTACAATCTGACTGTTCCATACGTACTTCAGCTTCTGGTGGAGAGTTGACGAAACTGCCCCAGCCCCATGTATCCAGGGACCCTTTCTGCTCACCCAGCTTCTATGTGATGGATATCCAACCAGCATATAGTTGTCTTTTATCCTTGAACTAAAAAGGTTATTCTAATCTTGAAAAAGTGCAGGTTGCTTCTATTGAGTTCAAGGAGTATGCTTTAGTTTGGTGGGATCAATTGACCAAAGATAGAAGGAGGTATGCAGAACGACCAATTGATACTTGGGAAGAGATGAAAAGAATCATGAGGAGAAGGTTTGTTCCTTCCTATTATCATAGGGAATTGCACAACAAATTGCAAAGGCTCACTCAAGGTTCTAAAAATGTTGAAGAATATTTCAAGGAGATGGAAGTTCTCAAAATTAGAGCTAATGTAGAGGAGGACGATGAAGCAACTATGGCTAGGTTTCTCCATGGTCTAAATCATGACATTAGTGACATAGTGGAACTTCATCACTATGTTGAAATGGATGAATTGGTACACCAAGCTATCAAAGTGGAACAACAACTCAAAAGAAAGAGCCAAGCAAGGAGAAATTCCACCACTTTCAATTCTCAAAGTTGGAAGGACAAAACAAAGAAGGAAGGTGCTTCATCATCTAAGGAAGCCACGGTTGAAAACAAAGGTAAAACTATTACATCTTCTTCTTCAAGTGTTTCAACTAACAAAAGTGTTAAGTGTTTCAAGTGTCAAGGCCAAGGACATATTGCATCTCAATGTCCAACAAAGAGAACTATGCTTATGGAAGAAAATGAAGAAATTATTGAAGAGGAGGATGGTGGTTATGATGAGGAGTTTGAAGAAGAAATACCTAGTGGAGATTTACTCATGGTGAGAAGAATGTTGGGAAGCCAAATAAAGGAGGAGGATACAAGTCAAAGAGAAAACCTTTTTCATACAAGATGCTTTGTGCAAGGAAAGGTTTGTTCTTTAATAATTGATGGAGGAAGTTGTACAAATGTTGCAAGCACGCGTCTGGTTTCTAAACTAAAATTGGAAACAAAACCTCACCCTAAGCCTTACAAACTCCAATGGCTTAATGAAAGTGTAGAAATGCTTGTTAATAAACAAGTTGAGATTTGTTTTAAAATTGGAAAATATGAGGATGTAGTGTTGTGTGATGTAGTCCCAATGGAAGCTAGTCATTTGTTATTAGGAAGGCCTTGGCAATTTGATAGAAAAGCCAATCATGATGGATACTCCAATAAGTATTCTTTTTTGTATCATGATCAAAAGATCAATCTTGTACCGTTAAATCCTAGTGAGGTGAGAGAAGATCAAAGAAAAATGAGAGAAAAATATGATCAAGAAAGAAAAGAAAAAGAAAAAGAAAAAGAAAAAGAAAAAGAAAAAGAAAAAGAAAAAGAAAAAGAAAAAGAAAAGAATGAAAAGAAAAAGAATGATAAAAGAGAAACGAAACAAAGTTTAATTGCAAAAAAAAGAGATGTGAAAGAAGCAATTGTGTCACACCAGCCTTTGTACTTGCTCTTTTGCAAGGAGGTGCCTTTGCTAACCACTATTTCTAATGAAAAAAAATTGCCAAATTGTGTTGAGTCTCTTTTGCAGGAATTTAAAGAATTGTTTCCGAAAGAGGTGCCAAGTGGTTTACCACCTATAAGAGGAATTGAACATCATATTGATCTCAATCCAGGAGCATCTTTGCCTAATAGGCCAGCATATAGAAGCAATCCACAACAAACTCAAGAGATACAAAGGCAAGTTGCTGAATTGATAAGTAAAGGATGGGTAAGAGAAAGTTTAAGTCCTTGTGCTGTCCCTATTATTCTAGTCCCTAAAAAGGATGGTAGTTGGAGGATGTGCACTGATTGTAGGGCCATTAACAATATTACCATTAAATATAGGCATTCTATTCCTAGACTAGATGATTTGCTTGATGAATTGTGTGGTGCATGCTTATTTTCTAAAATTGATTTGAAAAGTGGATATCACCAAATTAGAATAAGGGAAGGGGATGAATGGAAAACTGCTTTTAAAACAAAATTTGGTTTGTATGAGTGGATGGTTATGCCTTTTGGATTAACTAATGCACCTAGTACTTTCATGAGATTAATGAACCATGTGTTAAGGGAGTTCTTGGGTAAGTTTGTTGTTGTGTATTTTGATGATATTTTGATTTATAGCAAGAACTTAGATGATCATTGCATTCATTTAAGGGCTGTTTTGCAAGTGCTAAGATATGAAAATTTGTATGTCAACCTAGAAAAATGTGTCTTTTGCACCGATCATGTGATTTTCTTAGGTTTCATTGTGAGCTCTAAAGGAGTCCATGTTGATGAGGAAAAGGTGAAAGCCATTCGAGAGTGGCCTCCTCCCAAAAATGTAAGTGAGGTAAGAAGCTTTCATGGTTTGGCTATTTTTTATAGGAGGTTTGTGAAGGACTTTAGTACCTTGGCAGCACCCCTCAATGAAATTGTTAAAAAGGATGTTGGTTTTAAATGGGGTGAAAAACAAGAGCAAGCCTTTGCTGCCCTAAAGGAAAAGCTCACCCAAGCACCAATTCTTGCATTGCCTAATTTTTCTAAATCTTTTGAAATTGAATGTGATGCATCTAATGTAGGAATTGGAGCTGTTTTGTTGCAGGAAGGTCATCCACTTGCTTATTTTAGTGAAAAGCTAAAAGGGGCTGCCCTTAATTATTCTACATATGATAAGGAATTGTATTCCTTGGTGAGAGCTCTACAAACTTGGCAACATTACTTGCTGCCCAAAGAGTTTGTCATTCATAGTGATCACGAATCCTTGAAACATTTGAAGGGACAAGGTAAGTTGAATAAGAGGCATGCCAAGTGGGTTGAGTTTCTTGAACAATTTCCTTATGTAATCAAGCATAAGAAAGGTAAATCTAATGTTGTGGCAGATGCACTCTCAAGAAGACATGTCTTGCTTTCTACTCTTGAAACAAAAGTTTTTGGTCTTGAGCATATTAAAGATTTGTATAAAAGTGACCTTGAATTTTCTTCAAATTTTTTAGCTTGTGAGCACACTGCCTTCAATGGGTATTTTAGGCACAATGGCTATTTATTTAAAGAAAAAAAACTATGTGTGCCTAAAGGTTCCATTAGAGAACTACTTGTAAAAGAGGCGCATGAGGGAGGACTAATGGGTCATTTTGGGGTTTCTAAAACTCTAGAATTCTTAAAAGAACATTTTTATTGGCCTCACATGAAAATTGATGTCCAAAAGCTTTGTGAAAGATGCATTGTGTGTAAAAAGGCTAAATCAAAAGTTATGCCTCATGGTTTGTATACTCCTTTGCCTGTACCTGAATTTCCTTGGATTGACATTTCCATGGACTTTGTTTTGGGACTGCCTAGAACAAAGAATGGCAAAGATTCTATTTTTGTAGTTGTGGACAGGTTTTCAAAAATGACACATTTTATTCCATGTAAAAAGGTGGATGATGCGTGTCATGTTGCTGATTTGTTCTTTAAGGAAGTGGTGCGCCTACATGGCTTACCAAGGAGCATTGTCTCTGATCGTGACTCCAAGTTCTTAAGCCATTTTTGGAGGACTTTGTGGGGAAAGGTGGGTACAAAGTTATTATTTTTCACTACTTGTCATCCCCAAACAGATGGACAAACTGAAGTAGTAAATAGAACTCTTTCTACTCTTCTTAGGGCTGTTCTTAAAAAGAATTTAAAAATGTGGGAGGAATGGTTACCTCATGTAGAGTTTGCTTATAATAGGGCTGTCCATAGCACTACACAACATTCACCTTTCGAGATTGTGTATGGTTTTAATCCTTTAACACCTCTTGATTTGTTACCATTTCCTAACACATCTATTTTGAAGCATAAAGATGGGAAAGCTAAGGCTAAATTTGTGAGAAAATTGCATGAACAAGTAAAATTGCAAATTGAAAAGAAAAATAAAAGTTATGCAAAAAGTGCAAACAAAGGGCGAAAGAAAGTTATTTTTGAACCCGGGGATTGGGTTTGGATAAATATGAGAAAAGAGAGATTCCCATCACAAAGGAAGTCCAAACTTCAACCTAGGGGAGATGGACCATTTCAAGTACTTTCAAGGATCAATGACAATGCCTACAAAATAGAACTTCCAGGTGAGTATGGGGTAAGTACTACTTTTAATGTGGTTGATTTATCTCCTTTTGATGTAGGTGATGATGGTCTAAATTCGAGGTCGAATTCTTTTCAAGAAGGAGGGAATGATGAGGACGTAATCCAAGACATAAATGATACAATGCAAGGCTTAGGAGGTCCTATGACAAGGGCACATGCAAGAAGAGTCAATGATGCTTTAGTTCACTTCATGATCAAGTCAATAGAATGCATGGGCCAGATTGAAGAAAAAAAGCCCAAGTTTATTCTTATCATCCAAGCATGTGATAAAAGGCCCAATAATGCATAAATAAATAAAAATAAAGGAAATACCAATAACCACACTATAATGGACGAAAATTACAAGAGAAGTGGTAAATAAAGAATTTCCATTATTTTGCCCTTTCAAGAACCCCACTATCTCTTCTTTATTTTGCACTTTCTTTGTAATAACTCAATCCACTATCATGATAATTAGTGGTTGAAACCCTTTTGTTTTCTTAGGAGTTATTTTTTATCTTAAGCCATTCCTATATAAAGGAGGCATGTATCTTCTTTTTAAATCAATGAATTTTGGCAAGTTTACACATTGTGTAAGTGAGAGTATTTGCTCTTAGGTTCTGGATTGGACCAAAATTGATCTTATCAAGAAATCCTTTTCTTGTGGTGATCCTCATCCATAGGCTTATCATTCTCTCTTGGATTAGAAAGAGTGTGGCGCCCCTTCTACTTAATTCCATTTCTTATTTCTCCTTTATTTCATATCAGTCTCATTTATTTTATATGCATGTATCAAATTATGTCGTTCTTTCAATTATAAGGCAAATTACTTCCTCTAAGTCACAAAAGAATTAATATTCCAAAAGTTAACAAAGTTGTTTCAGGAATTTTGAAGGAAATGCATAAGTCTCAAAGGTTAGTGCATATCAGTTCCATACGTACTTCAGCTTCTGGTGGAGAGTTGACGAAACTGCCCCAGCCCCATGTATCCAGGGACGCCCCAAAAGACAACTATATGCTGGTTGGATATCCATCACATAGAAGACAATACTGAACACCTCCGGGCCAATCTTCACAGGCAATGTGACTTCACCAAAAACAGACCGTTTGGATCCATCAAATGCACGAACAATGAGATCGCTTGGAGTGAGGACAACCCCTTTAACATCAATCTTGCTCAGAATCTTCTTGGGCAGCACATTCAAAGACGAGCCAGTATCCACCAACACATGTGACAATACTGCGCCTTTGCACTCCATGGTGATATGCAGGGCTTTATTATGATTGCGACCTTCAGGCGTCAGATCCAAGTATGTGAACCCCAAACCATGCCTCGTGCTCACATTAGCAATGACACCCTCCAACTGGTTGACAGAAATCTTCTGAGGCACGTAAGCCAAATTCAACATCTTCAACAAGGCATTACGGTGTGCCTCAGAGCACAATAGCAATGAGAGGATAGAAATCTTTGACGGAGTTTGATTCATCTGATCTACAATCTTGTAGACACTCTTCTTAATTATCTTCATAAACTCCTCCACATCCTTCTCAAACGACCCCTCAGGCGCGTCCTTCTGAACAGGTTCTTCATCAACCACAACTTGCTTACCCTTCGCTTTGGCAAGAGCCTCAGCATTGTTGTCCCTCAAAACCTGCGGCGCAAACAGACGACCACTTCTTGTGAAACCTCCTGGTCCCCCTACATTGTCCACAACCGGACCCACAGTCACAGGAGCTCTACTCGGCAAACCAATAGTCACTAGAGCCTGATTCACCGGCCTGATCTGACATTCTGCCCTTCGGTTGTTGCGGTAAGCATTGTCATACTTCCACGGCACGGCCCTACTGTTCTCAACAGCCCTTCTACCAGACACAGCAATAGTAGTGGGAGCACTGACAGTTACTGGGGCAGAAATGGTAACAGGAGTACCAACGGTTGCAGGTGCATTGACAGTTCTCTGGCCACGCCCTTCAGACGGTTTGAAATAAATGGTAACAGTTGACACCATCCCACGTTCTTTCACAGCCCTAGCAAACTGCAAACAACCCTCATCAATCAGTCCCTGGATACCATTCTTCAACTATATACACCCATTCTCGGAGTATTCACAGTCTGAACAAACCTCAGCACAACCCGGGAACACTCCCTCATCCAACAGACGCTTTTTCACAACAAACAGCAACGTCTGGACATCTTCAACATCAACTACCAGGTCCACAACTTCTCCATCTTCCACACTGTTCACCCTATGCGCACCATGCTGAGGCATAGGATTGTTCACAACATTAGGCACAGGAGCAAAATTGATTGTTTTGGCGTCAATTAAGTCCTGGACCTTATGATGAAAAGCCCGACAATTCTCAATATGGTGCCCCGGTGCACCGGAGTGGAAATCACAACGAATGTTGGTATCATACCCAAGTGGTATCTTCGTCACCGGAGCCATTGTACGCAACTCAACAAACCCCAATCTGAGCAATTCGGGCAGCAACTCAGCGTATGTCGTAGGCAACGGGTCGAAACGACGATCCGGCATTCTCTGTCTCGGCTGAAATGGACGTTGCTGTTGTTGTTGTTGTGGTGCTCTTTGTTGTTGCTGTTGTCGTGGTTGAGGTGCTGGGATGGTCACAGCAGCAACCTGGCGATAATGTCCGCTATTCATATTTCTTCTGTGTTGCACAGCATTGGTCTCTCCCTCTCTTCTTCTGGGTGCTCCAGAAAATGGCTTCTTTGAAGATGAAGAACCAGCGTCCTGAATCTTTCCAGCTTTAATGAGACTCTCTGTCCTTTCTCCACAAATCACCACATCAGAAAAGCTACCAAACGGGCAACTTCCCATCCGGTCCATAAATATTCCTTGCAAAGTCCCAATAAACATATCGGTCAACTCCTTCTCCAGCATCGAAGGTTGCACCCTTGCAGCTAATTCACGCCATCTCTGGGCGTACTCTTTGAAACTCTCTCCAGATTTCTGACATAAGCTCTGTAACTGAGTCCGGCTTGGAGCCATGTCCATATTGTGCTTGTATTGCCTCAAGAAGGCTTCCCCCAGATCTCTCCAACTTCTGATAGATTCTCTTTTCAGCTCCATGTACCAGTCCAAGGAAGCTCCAGACAAGCTATCCTGGAAGAAGTACATCCACATCTTCTCATCATCTGTGTAGGCAGAGATCTTTCTGAAATAGGCCTGCACATGGGTGCGAGGACAAGAAGTGCCATTATATTTATCAAAAGATGGCGCCTTGAACTTATAGGGAATCCTCAGTCCTTCCACCAAACCCATATTTGTAACATCAAACCCCAAAGAGTTCTGACACTCCATGGCTCTGATCTTCTCAGCTAGGGCATCAACCCTCCTATCCCTTTCGTCAGTTCTTCCCACAACTTCATCATCCTCACTGAGGAGAGTAAACATATCCTCCTGCCTATCAACCAACGGAGCAGGATTACGGATTGGAGCACGAGTCACTCTGGCATTAACTGTCTCTAGAGCAATAGGTTGACCGTTGATTCTGATACCCCTCAACTCATCACCCACAGCATAGTTGTTGATGGGAACAGCAGCAGTAGCAGGGTCATTGACTGGGCCTCCCTCTGGCAAAGCATGGTTGACCGGTGGAATTGCAGCTTCTTGTCTCTGGACTAGGGCTCGAAGTTCTTCTTGACCTTGCGCAACCCCTTGCATCATATGCATGAACTGGGCCATGTTAGCCCTCATCTCTGCTAACTCAGTTTGCACTTGATCCATATTCCTCTGTTGATTCAACCTCGTAGAGTAGGGTGCGGACGTTGATCAGCAATCCTGCCTGAAATAGGAACCAGAATGAGAAGTCTTGCTCAAGAACACCTGTAATGCAAGAATGATATGTGTATGATGCTAATGATGCGTATGATGCACATGATATGTTCATTTCTCAGGCATTCAAAAGCCTAATTCATCTTTAAAAAGATGGCAACCTGCAACAATGAACAACACAGAAGCAGACTACACGGGATAATGAGCACGAGGTAAAACATCAACAATCTCATCTATATACATGAGCAACTAGGATCATACAACAATATTCAAGCAAAGATCCAAATGATCAGGGTACAACAATGAATCCCATCCAACAATCCTGGAGGTGATTCTCAACATAAACAACGAATACAAGCTAGGAAAGATGTCCTCCAGGAATGAGCGTCTTCAGATACTGGCACTGGTCTATCAACAAGTCACATTCTGAACACTCTGGTAAAGGCGTGAGCTTCTCCTTCAGTTGCCTTCTGAGCTCCACAACTTCTCCTCCAAGCTGGCTCTCTGATGCACGTCTCAAGTCTACCTCCTTCTTCAACTGGACATCTTTGTCTCTGAGCTGCTTTTCCAAATCCCTTATCTTCTTCTGATAATTAGCTTCAGCTTTCTGCAACCTCAAACACTCACGGTGTTCTTCATTCAGCAATGTCTCTAACTCCTCATAAGACCTCTTCTTGCTCTTCAATCTGCTAGCATCTTCACCCTGCATGCCTTTGAGTTGATGAGCCAAGTTCAACTTGTCAGCTTTGGCTTTGTAGAGCTCCATCTGGGTATCTTGTTCCTTCTCCTTCAACCGACGATTCTCCATCAAGGCTTGCTTGTAGTGCTCAGCAGGCACACTCTCCGCAAGGATCAAAGGTGGTTGCTCTTGCAAAGACTCCATCCTATCATAGGGCAATAACAAAGTCTCAACTCTCTTGACCCAATCAATGTAATCAGGCATAGCAATGGCAAACTTCTTCCCTAACACAGCTCCATCCTTGACACCAATAGTCTTCCAAGCTCTTCCCACTTGCTCCAATCTAGCCGGGTCACTCCGCTACTCAAAATACACACTTTCTGCTATCTCAGCATCTAGTGGTCTTCCATTCATCACAAACCCCAACTGGCGAAGAGAAAGAACCGAGTTGTAATTGATGCAACCTTTAGTCCCTATGAGTGGCACATTACGAAACTCTCCACAACTCAAGATGACATTACGCACATCCATCCGGTAAGATTGCCACCTGATGTCATAGGAGGTAAGAGACATAATCCTCTGAGTCCACTTATGAGTGCTCTGAGCATCTACAAAAGGTCCACTGGCTGGCAGAAGAGACAAGAACCATCTGAGCAATAAAGGGAGACAGCATCTGATAGCTCCACCCTTACCATGCCTGCTGTGAATAGCATAGTAAGTGTCAGCTAACAAAGTAGGAACTGGATTTCCTCTGATGAAGATAGTGATAGCAGCAAAGTCCACAAAATTAGGCATACTCGGAAACAACACCACCCCATAAATCATAGTAGCCAACTGAGCATGAAAAGCTTCCCAATTTCCCTTCTTTGTTTCTTCTTTAGCCATCCTCATCAGGTACTTCAAAGGAAACCCCACAACATCACCACTTGACTTCCAATTTTCACTCACTTCTTTGATACTCAAATGAAGAGCTCTGGCAATGACTCTGAAATCAACCTCCTTTGGAACATCAAAGAAAGGCACCTGATATCTGATCGGGACATTCATCAGAATGGAGTACTCCTCAAGAGTGGTCGCTAACTGATAATCCTAGAAAGTGAAACAACGGAGCTCTGGGTCATAGAACTGTAGAAGAGTCTGCAACGGTACTGGATCTACCACCATCTTCAACAGTGTCAACAAATCCCCATACTGATCAACAAACACCTTCTGATTACCGCCGGTCACAAAGTTGCTCAACTCTATCAAAGACGTCAATGGCTCACGGTGAAAACTGTAGGTGCACGTCTTCCTCTTCAACTCTGGAACGGATGCCATCTCTCACAGTGAACAGACTCCCAAATAAACCTGAGAAATGATATGCATGAGGAGATTAGCTTTTTTTCTTTTCTTTTCTTTCTTTCTTTTTTTTTGCATTACTTTTTTTTTTTGAAAATAAATATGCTATGATGCAAATGATGCAAACGCGACTGGTTGGCTGTGTGTTACGGAGCACAGGTTCAAAGCTTCGGCCTGAATTCGGAACCACAAAGTCATCTGAGACCCAAAGTCATCTGGAACCCATATATCTCAGAACCAAGTCACCAACAGGAACCAAGAGTCACCAACAAGTCACCAACGGTACCTGTAAAATGATTCATTCCCTCCCCACTCACGGGTGTCATCTAGGCCAGGGTAAGGTCAAGAGAAACGCAGGATAAACAACCCTTTCATAGAATATCATCATGTACACACCCGATGTATGCACCGATAATACCCCATAAGGATCTGAACTGCTCGTGATATCAAGTTCCGCTAAGTGGCGCAATACCACCCGCTTCCCATGAATCACTCTATTCCTAGGTGTCCTAAAGTTCACTCATAGCCTGGGTATTGGGCCTTTTACCTCTTGGAACTCCCACCCCACAGAGAGACAAACACACAGCCAGCACTGATGAAAATATGATGAATGCAAACATAAACAATCACATCATAATCATAAATGCAATAAATGAAACAGTAAAAGCAACCAAACCTTATCCTAGAGAGCGCTAGGAGTGACTCGCTTAGGGAAGATGGACCAGCAAGAGGTCAACTTCTCTTTAGTCCCCAGCAGAGTCGCCAGCTGTCGCATTACGCGAAAAACCGGCGGGAAAACAAAATAACAGAGTCGCCACCGTGCGTTATTTATCCCAAAAGAGGGAAAGGAAACGCTCGAAGTAAACCTGGAAAAGACATGGTCTCGCGACCAGAGATGGATGGGTACGGGAGTCGGTTATGCGAAGGGAAGGTATTAGCAGCCCTACGCATCCGTCGTACTCGATGGGATCCACGCTCGAAAGGAAGAAGAAAGGTTGCTAAAACTGCTCACAAACTGCACAAGGCTGGAAGGAAACACAGAAAGACAAAAGAAACAGGACTCGGCAGGATATTGCATCCTGGGCCTACGTAGTTTGTCAGACACAAACATCAGAGTCGACGTAGTTCCGGAACAGGGGAAACGTGCTCGCTAGGATGTCGCATCCTATGCATACGTATCTTCTCTAATCAGAGAAGAATCAGAGCACTCGTAGCTCGGCTAACGCACGCCAAACAAGACCACACAGGAAACCGACTGCCAATCGCTGGACTTACGTCAGACGCCACACAAACAGGCGAACATGGAAATCGAATGCCAATCGCTGGACTTATATCAGACTCCGAACCAACAAACACACACACAGGAAACCAACTGTCAATCGCTGGACTTATGTCAGACTCCAACAAGCAAACAAGACACAGGAAACCAACTGCCAATCGCTGGACTTATGTCAGACTCCAACACACGCAAAGGGTTGCAAAAGAAAAAGGGCGCCCGGAGAGATCAGCTCATCTCCTGCCTACGTACCTCATCTGGTATGAGGATCAGGGCGACGTAGTTCCCCTAAACAGGGAAAGAACTTCTAACCTAACTAGAGACTGGGAAATTACAAACTAGAAGGGAGCCTGACTCGAGCCTAATAGTTATCATGTAATCCACAATGGTCCTAGGTTGAGGTTTCTATCCTAACTTGCACAGGAAGCAAGCTATCCTAAACAGCACAATTGAGCAAACACAAGTACAATAAAGCAAGCACACACACTATATGCAAACAATTGGGCTCATACAAGGTTAGGCTGCAGAAACAAGCCAACTGGAATGGGGTGTTTTTAGCTCTTAACCCTAACATTGAGAGTTAGGGTGAAGCAGATGAAATGGGAAGTGAGGATAAGACCTCACAGCTCTTATCCCTGGCCTGGGAGAGCTTGACTCAAAATAGAAAGTGTGGGAGTTCAGAATGTAGGAACTCTTCTCCACAGATGACTGACTCTATGGACTAGATTTTGGGCTCTTACTCACAATGCGTCAACACATGGTGTGTGAGCAAAGTGAGTGACACAACTGAATAGCAGGGGATGGATTGCATATCCCTTCCATCTGTCAATTGCCTCTTAAGAGGTCTTTACCTGCTTGGCACAAAATTAAACATTCACAAACATTGCCTCTTAAGGAGGGCTTCAGACAGGTGCCTACCAATAACAATAGGTCTTCCAGACTACATGAAGTCAAGGAATTATACCTTAGTGGTATGCAAACCACAAGCAATGCCAAGCAAGTTCAAATGAACTCAAAGCAACTTAGGTACCTGTGGAAATAGCTAAACCAATCAGTTTAACTGTACAGACAAACAATCAACAGTTAATAACAAACAGACAGACAAAGCATCATTAGACAACAATGAGCAAGCCACAAGCACAAGTGAATTGTTCTCAAAGCCTACAAAACACACAAAGGTTAGCACATGACAACAATTGACTAAGCTTAAATGAAGGAGCCACTCCAATCATGGAAATGTACACTTGAACCTGAAATTCATAACCCAAATGGTAAGTCCAAACCACTAGGTCAAAGCCTAGGGTCAAAAGAGGATCAAAAATCCAAAACAGAACCTCAAACTCAACATGGATCATATTTAATCAATCAAGAGTAAATCCTAAAAAGAACCAAAGTAAAATCACTAGGCAAGTTCATTTTATGTGCAAGATAAATCAAAGACCAATTCAAGGCATCCAAATGATCAACATGAATGAAAATTCTCAATCAAAACAGAAATGATTCAAATAATTCTGGAAAAATTCATGAGCAATCAAGACATCCACAACATCCATCACACAAAAAATCATAACCATTGGAGATCATTTGGCATGGAAATCACATTGTACAAGTCAAACAATCAAATGTGTGACACAAATTGTCACACCAAGTTAACACAAGCATAAAACAGAAATGGAGCATGGGAAAAATGTCAAACCAAAGCCAAAATGTCCATTAATGTGTCTAGAATTAGCATGCAAAATTTCAGGTTCATTGGATAAGAAACAAGCATTTCACAACAAGATAAACAAGGCAAGGTCAAAAATGGATACATGCTCACATAACCTAGAACCAAATAAAATCCAGCCATGCACAATTTTCCAATTTATGATCATAAAAAACTAGACAGAATAAAGAGCATTTTGCAAAAAATTGGGATTAAATTGGATGAGTTTTCAATTTGTTATGATTTTATGAAGTTTGGGAAAAACTTGAAATCAAAACATGAACAAGCATGGTCAAAGGGAGGGAAAAGGTGAAAATCATGAAGCATTTGAAAAAACGCGCTCGGCCAGGATCGAACCTGGTCCAGATTTGAATTTGGCGCTCCACCAAAACGACAGCGTTTTGGTGCAAAACCCTAAGCCTGGAAAATCTCCAGAAATCGTAGCTAACTCATGAACATTTCGTAGCTAAATCCTAGCAGACTCATAGCAAGTTCTGGAAAACGTGATGATCTTCATCTTCCTCATGAAGATGAAGATGAACTTCAAATGCAAATTTCCAGATTTTTCAAAACCATTCCAGAAATCAAAAATAATTACATCAATCGAATCCTTGGCTCATGTACATGCAAGATCAAACCACAATTCACACTAAAACATCAAGCATCGCTCAAATCGAAGAAAAGAAAAATTGACATCAAAACTTCAAATGCATGTATCTTCATGAATAATACGTCATTTCACTCAAATTTTATACCAGAATGATCACCAATCAAAGATCTATACAAATATCATAATGAATTGGAGAATAGATGAGATCGAAAATCAACCTCTTGAAGAGCAGCACCTTTGAATCGCGTTATCCAAGGCTTGTAATGGTCCAAAGCTCCTCTATGATGCTTGTGGAGATGATTGATGGAAAAAATGAAGCTCAAACGCACGTGAATCCAGTAGATTTTGCAAACTCCATTGAACCTTCAAGCTTCGAGTATGGTCCAAACTAGCACGATTTGATCCAAGTCCACGTTCAATTTGCCTCAAAAATACTTCCTGATCATGAATCCATCAATAGAAATGGCTTTTGTGTGAAGAATTTGGAAATATTTTTGAGAGAAATTTTTTGTTGATTTTGAGATCTAGATCTGAAAACTGTGGTTAATGCCAAATGCAATTGTGATTAACAATATATATGTCTTGCTAATGATACTGAAAACATGTTTAAGCCAAAACCAATTGAGATTAGCAAGTTATGAGGCGTGTGCACAAAATTGGATTTTCACCTTATGCCCTTCATGCATGCGTGAACAGTACCAACATAAGGCCCAAAACCACTTAAAAATAACCCATGCACACTTTGGAAATGGTTTTTTAAGCATATGATCAACCAAATTGATTTTAGAAATTTTTCTTCCAAAAACTTCATAAGTGAGCACATGATCATGCAAGTGAAATTCATGCTATGTAATGATATGTTTGGAAAGTGCATGTCATGATGAACAAAATGCAAAAAGAACCACCCAAATTGGAGCCTTGGTTCAAAAGTTATGCCCATTTGAAATTTTAAGCACACTTTGCCATGATTGGATCATATCTCCTCAACCACACATCATAAATCCATGATCTTGGACTTTTTAGAAATGGGAGAGAAAGATCTTCAACTTGCATGTTGGACAAAATTTCATTTGAAGCTTTATTGATGATTTAAAATTGAGTTGAAGTTGGTCCAAAACCTTGCCATTTTTGGAAATTCCAAATTATGGGTCACTTTCTATTTTGGGAAATTCTTGACTTGACTTCAAATTCTTCAATGTAAGTGTTTCAAATGTCAAATGAGACTTGTTTGAACATGAATGAAGCATCTCTAACCACTTCCCACCTCCAAATCCACAGTTGACTTTGCAGTTGACTTTTATGGGCTTCAGATGACTTGCACATGCACTGATGAGTTCTGAGCCTTCAACACTTGGCCAAATTGCTTCAAAGTGATCCTTGGGTCATGTAAGCTCATTATAACAACCATAGGGCTTTCATCTCATGGAAAATGATCTTGTTGCCTTGCACAGTTGAATCTCCTGACCAGTCTTGACTGATGAGATGCAACATGATATGCAATGCTTATGACCTACTGTCATACCCCAATTTTGTCTGGGCATATTTAAATTTTTGTAAACTCGATTTCATTTTTAATTTGCATCATATGCACAGCATGACATGCATTTCATCATGAATAAAACCTAAAATATCATTCAAAATAAATTTATTGAAAATACAGACAAATTGGTTAAATCATTTCTCAAGAACATGCAAAATCAGCGGGTAAAAAGTTTCAAAATTAAAATTGCAGACGCCAGTATTATTAACCTACGATTCACGTAGTTTAACCTGGTGTGCCCGTTATATTTTTCAGCGGCTATTTCAATTGCGTTTTGACCCGCTTGAGCTCTTTTAACCGGTGAAAATTTATCTCAAAATTTAAAGAAACGCTGTATTTTTTTCAATAAGTATATTTTGTGCTGATCATTTTAGTACATCCGATTTAATTTTTCGAGTAAATTTATATCCAATTTCTATTTTTAGTCCGGTCATTTTATTTCTTTATTCAAAATATCAAATTAAATAATTAAGATTTTTTATTTGTGATAATCATATTTTAGTTAAAAACGAATAAATGATTTTCAAAATAATAAAATAAGGTGGCATTGGATTCTTTTATTAAGTTGACAGCTATCACCTATGCCACTCTCCTCACACTGCACGTTTCCGCTTCCCACACGCCAGCTATCACCTCACTCACTTTAACTCTTTCTCAGTCTCACCTCATTCATATAACCCATTCACTATTCAGTACCTCACTCATAGACTCTCAACGAAAAGAAAAGAAAAGGATACTCTTCTCTCTCATTGACCTTAAAAAACCAAACACCATCCTCTCTCCATCCGCCACCAATTCCAGCGAAAAGCTCCCTCACACACCGTCATCAACAACCTTTCACCTTCGCCGCCGGCAAACCCAACCTACCACCATCCCCCATCGTCTTCTCCACGACATCCCGTCACCGCCGAACCACCACACAAATTGTGTCGTCAAAACCTTTCATCTCTCTCCGCCGGAAACCCGCCTTCCTACACCTCATAAACCTCAAAATCTTTCCGCTCCGTCTCCACCTCCACAAGACCTCCTTCAATTTTGCAGCTCCACCAACAATTTGCAACATAATTGTTCAACCACCACCGCCCACGACAACTCCTGCCATGTCGTAAACTCGCTCACGGCCTTCACAAGTCCACTTTACAATCTCGACATCGATTTCGTTTCAACACAACTGCTGAGTTGTGCCGGATATCAACTGATACTCTTTCGGCAAATATCGATCCAATGTTTCTGAGACTCATTGTTTATTGCAATCTGTTTCCACTTGTGGGTGCTGTTTTTTTTTGCAGGTGATTTTATTTGCTGTAGTTTTGGATCCAACACCCTCTGAGTTGAAAACTTTTTACGGTTGCCGACAACACCGGTTCAAGAGTACATCGTAAGCTCGGCGAAGCTCTCCATTCTAGGGAACGAGTCAAGTTATTACCAAGTCCAAATAGAGTTCCAAAGCCGGGAACAACGAGTCGGTTGCGCCGTATTGTTGCTGCACCTTTGATTTCCTACACAGGTATTACAAACAAAGCATAAGCATCAAACTTGTTATATATTTTGCACAATCCAATGACATTGTGATGACCATTCTCCCGTTACTATTACATTATGTTGGTTTTTGTTTTGTATGGCGTCGTTTGAATTTGATGATACTGTGGATTATTTCCTTCCCTACTATTGTCAAGATTAACCTATGACTAAAGAGTTGCATTTTTGTTAATAAACTGTGTATGTTCTGTATTTTTGGAATACATGTCCATGATTATTGATAGGCTTTGTTTGTATGTTATTTGGTTTTGGATTATGATGCACATGATGGAGAGAGATGAGCGTGATTCGCCTCCCTGTTGTTTCCTTTTTGTCTCAGTTAGGTGTTTATGCATTTATTTGTTTAAAAAAAGGGGAAACATGTGTTAATAATCCATTATATGTTTGTGAGTTTTCAAAAAAGCCAATTATTGATTGGAGGGAGGAGAGATCCGCCGTTCCTCTCTCTTTCCTATAGTTTTTTTTAAGTACCACTTGTTTACACACATAACCTCTGTTGATAGAATTGTAATATGCTAAGAACAGTTTTTGTGAATATTAGTATCACTTTAAAGAATTAGGACACTATCTTAATTAATATCTTAATTAATGTTAGGATTATATTAGAATAATTTCATATGTTAATTTTAGAATTATAATGTAATTTAGAATTGTTTTAGAATTTTAATTTAATTTAGAATGATTTTAGAATTTAATCTTTGAAAATATTTTAGAATTTAATTAGATTTCTTTTTTTAGAAATAATTGTAGATTAATTAGAATTATAAGGTGATTTATAATTATTTTAGAATTTTTAATTTAATTTAGAATGATTTTTGAATTTAATCTTTATTAATATTTTTGATAATAGTTTAGAATTGAGATTTTCGATTGTTTAATATTGTTTTGAGTTTTAATTTAATGATACTTTTGTTAATTGTTTAAAATTTAGTTATTTATTTTAGATTTAATATTTTATTGCAATTCTCTTGTTATTTCATGTTGATTTCAATTAACACTTAACATTTAACGATTAACTCTAATTTTTAATTTCCGCAATTAACATCTAACTCTTTTAAATTCCACTTCTAACATTTTTTTTACTTCGTTTTATGCTATATCATTGTACATTCTTCATCTCATCTTAAAATGAACCTAAAAATGATAAAGACTTAAAAGATACAAAAGGATTATAATTCTCATGTCATCAATTCAAACCAATTTTTTAAAAACAAATAGAACTTCTCGATTCAAAGTCGAGCCCATTTTAAATACCCTTGTAAGTCGATCGCTCTAAGCATCGCCATCAACCTCACATAGCTTACTCTTGGTCTTTCTTACAATGAGACCGATTCGATTTTATTTAATCGAGTAGAAGAACAATACACTAAAATAAAATTCATTTCATTCTGTAACACCTCAAAATTTGCCCTCCTCTCTTGGGACTAGCTTAACATATGGCATATCATTTGTAGGTCATTAGGCTTTGCATATTGCATATCATGTGGCTACATTGAGCAAGTCATCCTCCTAAGTCTTGATCAGAAGATAAAAGGTTGATGTATGCAAGCTAGGGTTTCATTGAATTGATCATTAATCATCTGAGGATGTGTGGTACAAATTAGGGTTTCATGGTTCCTCAAGGAGATTGAGCTTGATCTTGGTTGAAATGATACATCATCATCATCATGGTCTTGATATCATCCAAGAGATTGATCAGATACCTTGAGATTAGGGTTTTGACCACTAGTCAACCCTAATCAGCTGCATTGGGCCAATCAGGGCTTGTGAAGGAGATGGGGTCTACAATGGATATGGGGATCATCATATGGTTATATTGAGCTTATGGAAGCTAGGGTTGCATCATTGAGCCATTTCATCAGGAGTTTGAGGCTCGACTTGATCAGTGCATAACCAGATTCATCTATCAGTCAGAAAAGTCAACTGTGGTCAACTGTGCCTGAAATGATGGATTTAGAGGTGGGAGAGGGCAAGAGACACTTCATTCATGCCTAGACAAGTTTCATTTGACATTTCAAACATCAAGAATGAAGAAAATAAAGTCAGATGAAAAGTTTCCAAAAATAGCAGGTGACCTGTAATTGGAAACTGCCAAAAATGGAAAGTTTTTCACCTCAAAATTACGTGTCCAAAAATGCTTCAAATGAAATTTTGTTCAACATGAAAGTTGTAGATCTTGCTCTCACCCTTCCAAAAAGTCCAAGAACATGAATTTCTCATATGTGGTTGGCAAGTTATGATCAAATCATTTTCCAAAAATGTTGAAATTCAAAGTGGCATAACTTTTGAATGGAAAGGCCAAATTGGGTGATTTTTCTTTGAGCAAACCATATTTGACATGTACTTTCATGATGCATCATCACATTTCATCAAAAATCATCATAGCAAAAGTCCATTTTTCAAGTGAACCATTTAAAAATTGGTGGGAAAAATAGTGATTTTCAAAAATACATGGCATTTGCATACAAAACCTTTTCCAACACATTCTAAATGACAAATATGACTTGCTCCAACTGGTTTTCTACTGTTACATTGGATGCATCTAGAAAAGGGAATTTTGGCCAATTATGCATAAAACTCACTTTGCTAATTTCACTTGAATTTGCTAATTGTGATTAGCACTTGGATTAGCATGTGGTATAAAACATTAATCATAACAGAAAATGCATAATCAGATTTCACTTTTCAGATCTAACAAACTTTTCATCCAAATTCTCTCAATTTTCTTCAAACCTTTTCACACTTTTTCATCATTTTTCATTGCAAATTCATCATCCATCGTGTGCATTCTTGCTTGATCCATCATCTCCAAGTGCTTGTGAAGGACTGTTTGCAACAAGATCGTGGCTAAGGTTGAAGAATCGTGACTGTTGCAATCTCACTCATCCATGGCAAATTGAAAGTTCTTCAATCTGGAGCATAGTTGAGCTACAATACATACTTCAATCACCTTCCTAAGCATCAAGCATCATCTGTTTTCATCCTTTGGACATTGAAACGCGCAAAATCACCAACTGCATCATCATAAGGTCAGAATTCGATTTCAACCATTGCTTAAATCATGATATGGCTTGTGTAGATCTAAGTTTGTAGAGTACGCTGCAACTTGTGGTTTTGATTTTCATGCTGAATTGAATGAGATATCTGGATTTGAACATTTGGATATGAAACTTAATTCGATCGATCCCGTTGATATAGTTAGAATTAGGTCATATGCTTGTTAGTTCCATGATGTACATTGAGCGAGGATTCCATTGATATATCGTTTGCTCATTTTGGTTGAGAAATGTCCTTGATGAATTTTCTGGAATGATGAACGCGCATGGAGGATGAAAAACTCGTTTCCAGATGCTTTTGATCCATTTCGCTCGTGTTTGTTTTGAATTTTCTGTTTACCGCGCTCACTGACCAATCACATGTCGCCAGCGAATAAAATGAAGCGCTGCGTTTTGCCCTTGCCATCACATATTTACAATTTTGCCATTTCTGAATATTATTTCATATTATTTCATTTTCTTTTTTTCAATTTCATTTCATTTGATCTTGCATCTTTAAAAATTCATAAGTAATTCATTTTTAATCCAAATTTGATGAGACTTTTTTCACCATTCTCCTTGTGATGTGTAGTTTTTTATGGTGATTTTTAATATTTTTGTGCACGTGTGGAAAAATAAAATGCCTAGGGATTGTTTGAATGTGTCATTTGTGTGTATGTTTTTCCATATTGATCATGAAATAATGATGCCTTATCCAAAATTGATGAAATTTTATATGCATATTCTTGACTCTTTCCGGGTGATTTTGATGTATAGTTTGTTAATTTTGAGTCCCTGGTTAGAGAGATATGATGTGATCAAGTTGAGTGTGACAATATGTGTCACACTATGTTATGCCATGTTCATGAATTTTGTTTCCATGCCTATGCTTTGTATTTTGCCCTGGATTCTTGCATGTGATTCCATCTAGATGTTAGGTTCAACCATGATTTTTTGTAGGATTTTTTGATCCATTTCCTATTTGATTGGGATTTTTGTTTGCTGTTTAGTCATTTTTAGGTTTTTCTTGAGTGATCAACTTACATGACTTGTAAAATTCCCATGCCTTATCACATGAAGCTGAAACTTGGTGGAGTGGTTCTTAACATGTTTAAATTCATTTTGGATTTGGAGTGGTTCATTTATCTTATGCCATTTCTGTTTTACACTTGGCTAAAGTTGATGTTTGTTTTGATGCTCTACATGAGCTTGTATGAACTTGTCTGGACTTTATGAATTTAATTTCCCTACTTCCACTTGTCCAAATAGCATGAAATTTGATATGCTACTCATTCAATGTTTTATGTTTAGGCTTGAAATTTTGTGGAATTTATTGAGCTGTTTTGATATTGATTTGATTGTGATCATTCTGTTTGCTCCAATGTGATTCCAAAGTGCATAGTTTGGCATGTTTTGTATATGAAATGGATTTGGTGCATAGTTTTGATGTGAGACCAATTGGACCTTATTCTGGAGTGATTTATCTTGATTCTTGTTGAGTTTCACTTGCTGTTTTAAATTTTTCATCTCCTTTGGACCCTAGGCTTGTCCTAGTGGTCTTGTTTCTCACATTTGAGTTTGACTTTTCAGGTTAAGAAGCAAAATGCTTTAAGGAGATTAATGCAAGTTGATTGAGTTTGGTTTATATGCTTGTTATGAACTAACTTGGTTTATTTTGTAGGATGCTTGGCTCACTTGAGTTGATTGTGCTTTGCATAGTGCATTGTCTAATTATACATTGTCTGTTGATTCTTATCTTGTCTGTTTTGACTCTGTGATTGGTATACTGATTGAATTAGATTGATTTCAGGTACTTTAGTCGCTAACAGTTCATCTTTGAACTTGCTTTGTGTTGCTGCTTGGTTGTATAAACCAATTGAGGTAGACTTTCTTGTCTCCATGTAGTCTGGAAGACCTGGCTTGTTATTTAGCCAGGCAACTGTCTGAAGTCCTCCTTAAGAGGTGATGTTTGTGATTGTTTAACTTTGTCACCAAGCAGGAAAAGACCTTGATTAAGGCAATTGGTAGAACCCAAGGGATGTGCAATCCATCCCCTGCTATTCTTGTTGAGTCGTCCCTCTGCTCACACCACCGTGTTGATGCATTGGGACATTAACCCAAGATCTTGTACATTTGTACAGTCGAGTCAGAGTCATGAGTGTAGAAGGGTTCCCACTTTCTGGACCCACGCTCCTTTGTCTGAAGCTCTCCCTGGCCAGGGATAAGAGCTGTGAAGTCTAATTTTCACTCACCTTTCATCAGCTTCACCCTGACTCTCAATGTCAGGGTTAAGAGCTAATACCACCCGGATACAGGTGACTTGCCTTGGCAGTCTAACCCTTTGTTTGAGCCCGCTTTGACTGGATATAGTGTGTGCTATTTGGAATGTTTGCTTTGTTTTGTTTATGCTTGCATGCTTTGCTTTTTCCTGGTTAGGATTAGCTTGCTGTCGTGCAAGTAGATAGCGAACCATAACATAGGGCAATGATGCATGATAACATCTAGGCTCGAGTCCAGCTCCCTAGTAGTGTGTCTCCCTTTGTATCTGGTTAGATTTTCTTTCCCGTTCAGGGGAACTACGTCGCCCTGATCCTCATACCAGATGAGGTACGTAGGCAGGAGACCGTGCGAGGTCTCTCCGGGCACCCTTTTCCTTTTTGTGTGTGTTTGCTTGACAATTGCTAGGCTCGAGTTCCCGATTCCTTAGTAACTTGTTGTCTGTTTCTTCTTGTGTGTCAGGATATGGATGTAAGACCAGCGATTGGCTGTCCGTATCCTGAGTGTGTTTGTTTGGTTCGGAAGCCGATGCAAGTCCAGCGATTGGTGTTCGGGTTCCAGGTTTGCCTGTGTTTGTGTGTATCTTGTTTGGCGTGCGTGAGCCGAACTACGGCAGCTCTGATTCTCGTTCCAGACGAGATACGTAGGCATAGGATGCGATATCCTAGCGAGCCCTCTTCCCCCTTTTCCCACCTGTGTTGTTTTCAGTGTGTGTGTGTGTGATGTTTGTTTTAGCAACCTTTTTCTATCGTTAGAGCGTGGATCCCGTCGAGTACGACGGATGCGTAGGGGTGCTAATACCTTCCCTTCGCATAACCGACTCCCGATCCCATTCTCTTTGGTCGCGAGACCATGTCTTTTCCAGGTTTACTTCGAGCGTTTCCTTTCCCTCTTTTGGGATAAATAACGCACGGTGGTGGCTCTGTGTTGTGTTTTGTTTCAGCCCGCCGATTGTTTTTCGCGGATGCGACAGCTGGCGACTCTGCTGGGGACTAAAGAAGTTGACCTATTGCTGGTCCATCTTCCCTAAGCGAGTCTCTCCTAGCGTTCTAGGATAGTTTAGGTTGTTTGTGCTCTATTTATTGCATTTATTATTCTGATTGTGTATATATTTGCATACATGTCTGCATGCATCATACTATCATGTTGTCGTCCTCTGTGCAGGTGGTTCTTCTGTTTTGGGGTGGGTGTTCTGAGTGGGGCTAAAACCCAGGCCCGAGTATACACCTAGGATTAGTGTGGTCTCACGTTCTTCACATGTTGGGTTGACATGATTGTTGTGACGTGACATACCACAAGCCGGACGAGGTTCTTCTGAGAGGGCTCTTCCTTGTGGAGTTTCCACTATGGTTGAGTTTTATCTCTTTTGAGCTGTTGACTTCGGTGACCGTTCTTTCCCGGACCTTTGGTCGAGACGATCTTAAGAGAGCTGCAGCGGCACACCCGAAAGGGCAAACCCGTTGAGTATCTTTGCCCGATTGTCGAGACTATTATCCGCCTTAGGATGACCTGATTAGAATTTACCTGTGAGGGGAGGGTTGATTCTTACAGATGCATGTTCAGATGGTGACTTTGATGGTGACTATTGGTTCCGTTGATCAGAGTCCTATTTATAAGTCGGATTTATGGCCATTTATTTTTGAGACGCCGGAGGGCTGTCCGTGTTATTTATTAGTGGGGATCCGTTTATTTCAGGATTCCCCGGGCTGATTCAGAGGATTGTGGTTGTCTGCTCAGAGATTGTTTGGTGATGATGATGATGTATCTTTCAGTTCCGTTTATTTCGGAACCCTTGAGTTGGATTTGTGGTTACATACTCCTTCAGATGGTTGTGATCGGTTCAGAGATCAAGGTTTCAGTGCAACAGATGTTCAGATGACTTGGAGGATGGCAATGCATTGCATTCATTCATCAACATCATTACATTTTTGCATTTACCTGCATCTAACTCATGTTTATCCATATGCAGGGTACATTCTTGATTGAGATCCTGGTTGAGAGATATCCCTGTTCCAGATATGAGGACTGACTTGAAAGCCGATGTTGTCTACAGCTTCTTTGACCCAGAGATCCGTGTGATGAAGGATATGATAACTTTGATTACACCCGACCATGTGGGGATGTTTCGTGAGATGTATGGGGGTATTCTGAAGATGGTTTTCAGACTCACTGACAGAGATAGGGACGCCATCCATACTCTTCTCCAGTTTTATGACCCGGGTTTGAGGTGCTTCGTCTTCCCAGATTACTTATTAGGGCCTTTGATGGAGGACTATGATGATATCTTGGGCATTCAGATCAAAAATCAGGTTCCTTTCTTTGCTACCAAGGAAGAACCTGATATTGGTGAGATATCCCGTGCTCTTTATTTGAGTCCGGAAGGGATTAAGGGGGGTTTGAAAGAGAAGGGGAAGTTGCCTGGTTTTCATCTGAGCTTCTTAGAGGTAAAGGCCAAGGAGCATGCTGAGTTGGGTAACTAGGAAGCTGTCTGTGCTTTGGTTGCTGTGGGCATTTATGGAATCGTCCTGTTTCCTAACCAGAAGAACTTTGGGGGATTGATTAGGTGTTGTGCTTAGTTGTTATGCAAATGGTTCATGGGATATTTGCCTACCAAGGGTGCTTTTGTTCTTCTTGACCATACTGTCAGTTGGGCGACCAAGTTGATGGGTTTGCGAGCCAAGGACATAATTTGGACCCACATCGATGAGGCGGGACGAGATTTCATTTGCAGCTGCGGGAGTTTTCCTAATGTGCCTCTTATAGGAGTTCAAGGGTGTATCAGTTATAACCCGACGCTTCTTAAGAGACAAAGGGGATTTGCTATGGAGGTTCCTCCTCTCGAGTATGAAATTCAGGACTCTTGTTACTTCCCTGTTGAGAGTAACCGGTCAGCATTGAAGAAAGTGTCTGAGGCATGGCGTAATATTCAAAGGAAAGGCAAGATTCCTTTTGGTAGAGCTAATAGTAGGTCTTTCCCTTTGTTTGATTAATGGCTCAGAAGGAGAGTGGAGCTCACTTGTCTACCGTTTCCTATGGTGGATCCTTGGTATCCATTGATTGAGGAATCTCCTTCTTCTGTTAGTATGGAAGAGTTCCTGGAGATGAAGCGGGAGAGAGATCAGTTGCTTGCGGAGAAAACAGAATTGGAGATGAGTGTCGCTCGGATTCAGACGGCCAACCAGGAGATCAGAGTAAGGATGGAAGATCAAGATAAGCGACATGCCTTGGAGGCAAAGCGCTTTGAGATGGATACTGCCTACTATGGGAAGGTCAGTCAGGCTTTGGCATCTTCAACAAAGGAGCACGACATCACCAAAGAGAGATTGGCTAGAGCTTCAAAGGTCATTGAAGATCAGAAGAGGAGGCAAATTCTCGTGAGGGATCAGAGGGATGACAGAGTCAGAGTTCTCATTGCCGAGTGGGAGGCCAAACTGAAGATTAAGGAAGCGGAGAATGTGAAGACCATCGCTGAGAGAGATCATTACATCGCCGAGAGGGATCATTACATGGCTGAGAGAGATCATTACTTCAGGCAGATGAAGATCCATCAGAAAGAGGTGGGAGATTACAACAGGAGAACACCGAGCTCAGATTCGCCGCAGAGTTCGCGAAGATGGTTGATGATATAGGGCCGTCTATAGGACCCTCATCAGGCTAGCCTTTATTATTCGTGAGGATTACCGTCAGGCCTGTTGACGGAATTCTTTTGCTTGTATTTCTTTCCCGGTTCTGGAGATTTGTATCTGATGTGATGTATGACTATGGCACTCTTTGTGCATTTTGCTATGCGATGATTATTTTCATTCAGTGATCAATCTTCAAGCTTTATTTGCTTTCCCGTATGCACTCACACAGCACACACACATGGTTGGGGGGTATTTTGCTAAATCATATATCTCTGATCTGTATGATGAACTCAAATGCTGAATGTCAGAATATTGTTGCCGGATTGTTATATGTCTCGATGAAGCCAGGATCGAGAGATAAAGTGTTCCTCATATGGATAAACACTGCATTCATGCATGATCATAATAACTTGTGTTTTATTTTGCAGGTATCAGTTCTAACGTGCTTGATTGTTTCAGGAATCATTGCTCGTGCTCGCAGAGTTGTACCTTTGCACTCAACCCGTCCTTACAGATACTTCACGCGACGCAATACTCCCAGACTAATGGATCTCCCGAACACAGATATCCTCGAGTTGAAAGACAAGATGAATGAGCTGATCAACATCATGCAAGGTTTTGCAGTTGGTCAGAAAGCTCTAGCTGACAAAGTTGAGAAGCTCGAGCGGGCTTCAGCGGCAAATAGTGGTGTGAACCTGGATGGTGTCTCCAACCAGGGGCTGGGTGGTTCTCGGGATGGTGGTAAAAGAACAACAGTGGGTATAGTGAATAACAATGCTGGAGGTTTTGGTGCTGCTGGGGGTCAACCTGGTCAGAATCTGAAGGACAGTCTGTTCCCGCCTTTCTTCGGGGTTGACGACGATAGAGAGGAAGACCGAGAGGCAGATCAATTCTCTATGCACAATGAACCGTTCGGTCAATACGGTGCCCCACCACAGAATAAAGAGATTCAGCTGCTGGCTGAGAAGATCCGGGCTTTGGAGAGCTATGCCACTCCTGGGGTGGTCAATATGTCAAATATGGGGTTGGTAGAGGGGATTGTGATCCCACAGAAATTCAAAGCGCCCACGTTTGATCGGTATAATGGGAGTTCCTGCCCCGAGACTCATCTGCAGGCGTTTGTCCGAAAGATCTCTGCATACACCATGGACCAAAAGTTGTGGATGTACTTCTTCCAGGACAGTCTGTCCGGAGGCTCACTAGAGTGGTACACCAAGCTCAAGTCCTCAGATATCAAGAACTGGCAGGATCTGGGGGACGTATTCTTTAAACAGTATCAGTTCAATGCTGATATGGCTCTGAGTCGTACCCAGCTGCAGGGTATGTCTCAGAAGAATAATGAAGGGTTTAAAGAATACGCTCAGAGGTGGAGGGAATTGGCTGCAAGAGTGCAACCTCCACTGGTGGACAGAGAGATGTCTGATCTCTTTATGGGCACCTTGCAAGGGGCGTTTGCTGAAAGAATGGTTGGTTGTCCGGTCACCAATTTCTCAGATATAGTTGTGGCTGGTGAAAGGATAGAGAGCTGGCTGAAGCTCGGGAAGATTCAGGGTAATGCTTCATCTTCAGGATCGAAGAAGCCCTTCAGTAATGGCCAGAGAAAGAAAGAGGGTGATACCAGCGCGGTCTATGCTCAGAGAGGACCCAGTAGGGATCGTTACTTCCAACACACTGCTGCAGTAACTATTCCTGCTGACAATCAGCCTGCACAACAGCAGCAACAGCAACAACCTCAACAGCAAAGGCAACCATTTCAGCAGAGGCCTCAGAGGGCTGGTTATCAGGTGCGGGGGAGAATGAATGATAGGCATTTTGACAGGCCGCATGTGACTTACTCTTTCTTGTTGAAGAAATTGCAAGACTTGGGGTTGGTACAACTAAGAACTTTGGCGCCTTTGAGACCTGATCAAAGGCCAGCCAATTATGATGAGAATGCTAAATGTGAATTCCATTCGGGTGCTCCCGGGCATAACGTAGAGAACTGCAAAGCTTTTAAGCACGTAGTTCAAGACCTGGTGGATTTGAAAGCGATCAACTTTGCACCATCTCCCAACGTCAATGCTAATCCCATGCCCGTGCATGGTCAAAGGGGGGTGATTGCTATCTCGGAGGAGAGCAGAGTGGGGCTGTTGTCTGTTGATCAACTGAAGACTCCGTTGGCTGAGGTTAAACGGCAGTTGTTATTGAATGGGGTTCATCCGGGCTGCGGTGTTGATTGTGCTGTGTGCCCTATTTCTGTCAATGGGTGTGATTTGTTGAGAGAGACTGTCCAGGGTTTGATGGACAATGGAAGTATTCTGATTGAGAGGGCTGATATGGGAAAAGATGAGGTCTCCACCATAACGATTTACTTTGACCCGGTGGATTTGTCAAGTCTGGCGGAGGCGGCTCCAATTACCATCACGGTACCTGGACCAATTCCATATGACAAAGATGATGCCGTGCCATGGCATTATGGTGGGGAGGTATATTGCAATGGTGAGAAAGTAGAAGATCAGACTGCAAGTGAAACCACCGTTTCAAAGGTGGATAATGCCGGTCCCAGCGGTTTCACTCGCAGTGGCAGACTGTTTGCTCCTGACGCGTTGAGGGGAGGAGAAGGAGAAAAAGAGAAAAAAGAAAAGGCTGAGGCTTTAGCCAGGGCGAAAGGGAAAGCAGTGGTGAATAATGGTACTCCTGATGTGACACCGGCGCCGTTTGGGTCGGAAGAAAAACTTGATGATGATGCAGAAGAATTCTTAAGAATCATCAAGAAGTCTGAGTACAAACTTGTGGACCATCTGCAGCAGACTCCCTCCAAAATCTCGATTCTGTCGTTGTTGCTGAGTTCTGAGGGGCATAGAGAGGCTCTGTTGAAAATTTTGAAGAAGGCCTATGTTCCTCAAGAGATTACAATCAACCAGTTGGAGACGGTCGTGTCTAATGTGCATGCCAGCCATGGGTTGGGTTTTACTGACATGGACCTGACTGTAGATGGGAGAAATCACAACCGGGCGTTACACATCGCAATGGAGTGTAAAGGAGCCGTGCTTTCGCATGTGCTGGTTGATACCGGCTCCTCTTTGAATGTGTTGCCGAAGAAGGCTCTGGCTAAGCTGAATTGTGAAGGGTTGATTCTGACTCCCACTGATTTGATAGTGCGGGCATTTGACGGGTCGAAGCGGGCCGTATTCGGAGAGGTTGAGCTTCCAGTGAAGATAGGCCCCGAGGTGTTTAAGTCGACTTTCTATGTCATGGATATCCAGTCGGCATACAGTTGCCTGTTGGGTCGCCCATGGATCCATGCTGCTGGGGCAGTGACCTCGACTTTGTACCAGAAGCTGAAATATATTTGGGAAGGACAGGTTGTCACTGTGTGCGGAGAAGAGGACATCTTTGTCAGCCACCTGTCCTCATTCAAGTACGTTGAAATGGACGGCGAGATATGGGAGACGCCAAGTCAAGCCTTCGAAACCGTTAAGGTGGAGAATGCTCTGTTTGCAAAGGAAGAAGAGAAACCGTCCATTGCTTCGTACAAGCAGGCCGCCGAGGTGGTGAGGAATGGAGAGGCTCCTGGTTGGGGCAGGATGATGGATATCTCCGCAAAGAAAGACCGCTTCGGAGTAGGGTATCAGCCAGGCAGAGGCTCGTCAGGACAAGGCAGAGGACGCCGTACGTCAGTCACATTCACCAGTGCCGGAATGCTGGATCCGGATCACATCTGCATGATGAGTGAGGAAGCTGATAGCGACTGCGAAATTGACCAATGGATAAAGCCGTGCGCACCAGGGATGGGAATCCAGAACTGGAAGGCTGAAAAGATCATCACGGTCACTCTGCTTGAAGAGTAATATTTTTCCTGTTTCAATTTTATATGCATGAAAGCCATACGTGTTGCCCGACACGTAATGGTTCATTGTAAGGGCCCCCTCATGTTTAAATTTGCACGTTTGCATCATGAATAAAAGGATGTTTTTCAGTTAAAAGCGGTGTTCCCTGTTTTTCATTTATTTTTTAGAGTTTAAAAATAAAACAAATAAAAATGGCAATGTTCATTTTTCTTTTTCGATTTGACTTGTTCCGGTTCTAAAGCAATGCATGAATCCACATTCATGCAGATGCGATCATTCTCCGGATCTCATTGATAACAATCCTGTTACACCCTCGTATGACTTCGACAATCCGATCTATCAAGCCGGAGAAGAAGGCGAAGAAGATTGTGAACTGCCAGGGGAGTTAGCCAGGTTGTTAAAACAAGAGGAGAAGGTGATTCAGCCGCACGAAGAGCAGATTGAGGTTGTGAATCTGGGTACCGACGAGGTCAAGAAAGAAGTGAAAATCGGGGCTGCTTTGGAGGAAAGTGTCAAGAGCAGAATGGTGGCATTGTTGAAAGAGTATGTCGACATCTTTGCCTGGTCTTATCAAGATATGCCAGGGTTGGATACCGATATTGTTATGCACAAGCTACCGTTGAGAGCAGATTGTCCTCCAGTGAAGCAGAAGTTGCGCAAAACTCGACCTGATATGGCGATGAAGATTAAAGAGGAAGTGCAGAAGCAGTGGGATGCTGGTTTCCTTGCTGTCACTAATTATCCGCCATGGGTTGCAAATATCGTGCCAGTCCCGAAGAAGGATGGGAAGGTGAGAATGTGTGTGGACTACCGAGATCTGAATAGAGCTAGTCCGAAAGATGATTTTCCATTACCTCACATCGATGTGTTGGTAGATAATACAGCTCAATTCTCGGTGTTTTCCTTCATGGATGGCTTTTCTGGCTATAATCAAATCAAAATGTCGCCAGATGATATGGAGAAAACAACGTTCATCACACCGTGGGGCACCTTTTGTTACAAGGTGATGCCATTTGGTCTCAAGAACGCCGGTGCTACTTATCAGAGAGCCATGGTGACTTTGTTTCATGATATGATTCATCATGAAATTGAATGCTATGTTGATGACATGATAGCAAAGTCCCAAACAGAAGAGGGGCATTTGGTAGATCTGGCCAAGTTGTTCGACCGGCTGAGACAGTTCAGACTGAGGTTGAATCCGAACAAGTGCACGTTCGGAGTGCGGTCCGGTAAATTGCTGGGGTTCATTGTAAGTGAGAAAGGAATCGAGGTTGATCCTGCAAAAGTAAAAGCGATAAGAGAAATGCCTAAACTGAGAACAGAGAAGGAGGTTCGTGGTTTCTTAGGTAGATTGAACTACATTTCACGGTTCATATCTCATCTAACAGCCACGTGTGAACCAATATTCAAGTTGTTGAAAAAAGATCAAACGGTCAGGTGGAATAATGATTGCCAAGCGGCATTTGAAAAAATAAAAGAGTATTTGCAGGAGCCTCCGATTCTGATGCCTCCTGTGGAGGGAAGACCGTTAATTCTGTACCTAACAGTCCTTGAGGGGTCTATGGGGTGTGTATTGGGGCAGCATGACGAGTCTGGTCGAAAAGAGCATGCCATATACTACCTTAGCAAAAAGTTTACCGATTGTGAAACAAGATATTCACTGCTCGAGAAAACTTGTTGTGCTTTGGTCTGGGCTGCTCGCCGACTAAGGAAGTACATGCTGGTTCATACCACTTTGTTGATTTCCAAGATGGATCCAATCAAGTACATTTTTGAAAAGCCAGCATTGACCGGACGGGTTGCGAGGTGGCAAATGATTTTGACAGAATATGATATACAGTATACCTCTCAGAAGGCCATCAAGGGGAGTGTATTGTCTGATTACCTCGCTCAGCAACCCATTGATGATTATCAACCGATGAAGTTTGAGTTCCCTGATGAGGACATCATGTTTCTCAAATCGAAAGATTGTGAGGAACCAATCCCGGAGGAGGGGCCTGACCCTGAATCCGAATGGATTTTGATGTTTGATGGGGCCGTTAACGTGAATGGTAGCGGTGTTGGTGCTGTTTTGGTTACGCCGAAAGGATCCCACATTCCTTTTGCTGCCCGGCTAACATTTGAGTGCACCAACAACGTGGCTGAATACGAAGCTTGTATATTGGGAATTGAAGAGGCGATTGATTTGAGAATCAAGAACCTTGTCATATATGGAGATTCAGCTCTGGTGGTTAATCAGGTTAACGGAAAATGGTATACGCATCAGTCTCATTTAGTTCCATATCGGGATTATACGAGGAGATTGTTGACGTTTTTCACCAAGGTGAAGTTGCATCATGTGCCCAGAGAAGAGAATCCTTTGGCAGATGCTTTGGCTACCCTGGCCGCCTTGATTAAAGTGCAGTGGTGGAATCAGTTCCCCAGTGTGGAAGTAGGTCGTCTGGATAGACCGGCTTATGTGTTTGCTGTTGATACAGCGCCTGATGATGAGAAGCCGTGGTATTACGATATCAAGCGCTATCTAGAGACTCAAGAGTATCCTGAGGGAGCATCGAAGAAGGACCGAAAGACTCTGCGGAGGTTGGCCATGGTGTTCTATCTGAATAAGGATGGGGTTTTGTATAAGAGAAATTTCGATTGGGTCTTGCTCCGATGTGTTGATGACAAAGAAGCAAGCCAATTGATGAAAGAGGTTCATGAAGGATCGTTCGGTACCCATGCCAGTGGGAATGCGATGGTAAAGAAGCTGCTGAGGGCAGGTTATTATTGGATGACCATGAAGGCCCAATGTTTCAATTTCGTGCGGAAGTGTCATAAATGCCAGATTTATGCTGACAAGGTGCACGTACCTCCAAATCCGTTGAGCGTAATGTCGTCTCCATGGTCGTTTGCTATGTGGGGCATCGATATGATCGGAAAGATTGAGCCTACGGCTTCGAATGGGCATCGGTTCATATTAGTGGCTATTGATTACTTCACCAAGTGGGTAGAAGCAGCCTCTTATACGAACGTGACAAAGCAGGTCGTTGCCAGGTTTCTCAAGAGAGACATCATTTGCAGATACGGGGTTCCCGAGAGAATCATTACTGATAATGGTTCTAATTTGAATAACAAGATGATGGCAGAATTGTGCCGGGAATTCAAGATTGAACATCACAATTCTTCTCCCTATCGTCCGAAGATGAATGGGGCGGTTGAGGCAGCCAATAAGAACATCAAGAAGATTGTGCAAAAGATGGTGGTGACCTATAAAGACTGGCATGAGATGTTGCCGTTTGCATTGCATGGGTATCGAACATCGGTGCGCACATCTACTGGGGCAACTCCTTTCTCATTGGTATATGGGATGGAAGCCGTGTTACCTATTGAGGTTCAGATTCCCTCTTTGAGAGTCCTGATGGACGTAAAATTGCAAGAGGCGGAATGGGTAAGGACCCGGTGCGAGGAGTTAAGCCTGATTGAAGAAAAGAGGCTGGCAGCCATCTGTCATGGGCAGTTATACCAGCAGCGGATGAAACGTGCTTTTGACAGAAAGGTACGACCTCGGGTATATCACGTAGGTGATATGGTGCTGAAAAGGATCCTTCCTCCTCAAAACGATCGAAGGGGCAAATGGACACCCAATTATGAAGGTCCATTCGTGGTCAAGAAGGTTTTCTCTGGTGGAGCCTTGTTGTTGACGACCATGGATGGCGAGGATTTTCCATCCCCTGTGAATGCGGACGCAGTTAAAAAATACTTCGTATAAAGAGACCCGCTGGACGAAAAGAATAAAATAGTCCAGGCAAAAATGGGCATCCCGGCGAACCAAAAAAACAGAAAGAAAGGTTCGGGCAAAAATTAGGGATAAAAGGAAAAACTGTGCACCCGGCAAGTCGAAAACCTGGAAAGGCGACTTGGGCAAAAAAGGGTATCCCGGTGGACTGAAAACCCGAAAGGGCGGTCCAGGAAAAAGAGGGATTGAAACGAACAACTGCGTCTAGCATGATCGTTTGCGCTTTGGTTAAAGCATCATGGATAATACCCGGTAGGGATCAATCGGAATCGTCTTGTTCAGAAGGCAAAAAGCAAGGAGGGTCTGAGGACATATGGGGTGTAACCGAGTTGGAACTCGATGAGATCACGGGTTTCACATTGCCATTAGGATAGATTTTTCCTTTTGTGCGCAATTACCTCTTTTCAGGAATTGCTTCTTTTGTATTGCTCAGTTTGAGCCACACTTTTCCAATCAATAAAATGCATATTCAGTCAAATAATTTTGTTTTGTTTTTCATTACCGCTTTGATTGCAAAAACATCCGATTATTTTTGATGAAGAATATTTGCATTTTAAGACATACAGGTCCCTTCCAATGCATGTTTATAAGATTGAAAGCTTGAAATCTTATTCGGAAGGTTGAGTGACCCAAGTGTTGAAATCTTCACACGCCTGGGGCATGGTTTTATCTAACGATCTCTTTTGCAGGAACTGTTAGATATTTTTCACTCACTTGCAGGTTGTGATGTGGAAGTTGTTGACAAAACAAATCCCCACGGAGTCCGATCAGGGACGAATGAATTGAAGAGTGGTGAAATGACGGCGAGACGTACGACGATCCTTGAGATTAATCAAGAAGACTCTTCAAAGTCTGAAGATTGAAAAGTTTGTGTAAATCCCAGGGGTTCGCTCTCCATCGAGTACGGAGAGGTTTGGAATACAAGATGATGGAGCAGAAAAGTCCAGACGAGTCTGGGAGTTCTCAAAATTAAAAAGCTGACATGGGAGTTGGATATGAATACCAAGGGGTCGACGAGTCGACGGGTGTTCGGTATCAGATTTTCCTCATCTCTCCAAGCAGAGTCGTGAGGACTAATTCCCCAGCAGATCCAAGGTCTGTGGCTTCCCTAGCAGGGTCAGGATGGTTATCCCCAGCAGGTTTCAGATCGATGCTTCCCCAGTCGCCCGGCCTGAAGGTTGCAGTTTTCCCAGCGGAAGTATCTGTGTGTGGTGGTTTCTCAAGCAGAGTCGGGATTGATATCCCCAGCAAGTCAAAGACTGTTGTTTCCCCACAGAGTGCGTTGGTGGATCTCTCCCCAGCAATTCCCCAAGCAGATCGGGTGCGAAGGAGGTTTTTCCCCAGCAAGGGTTGCCTTTTCCCAGCAGCAGCGCTATTCCCCAGCAGGGCGGAAATTGGAGTGGTGGCGAGTTCCTCAGCAGAGTGTCTCGAGCTCCTCAGAAGGGTCCCCTGAGGGGGATGCTTTTTATACATTCATCATGTAGATGAGCATAGCATATTGTATAATGAATCGCGTAGCATTTCCATAATTATGGAGCATTACGCAGAAAAATCAATCATGCATCATATTGCAAGCATGAGCTAGTCTCAGACCGTGGTTATCGTTTGAGAAGTGGTTGCCTGAGGGTGAAGGTGTTGCTCCGAGGAGTTTGGCACCGTTTTTTTATCAACAGTACTTCCCCAGTAGTGCGATACTGGAGGAAATTTTTCTGTCGGACAGAGATGGGAATGTTACGCGATCAGCGCGACTCAAGCCGTGGTTACCGTTTGAGATTTGGTTTTGCCCGAGGGTGAAGGTGTTACTCTGAGGAGTTTAGCATCATGATGTCAGATCAGCAATGTTCTCCAGTAGTGCGATACTGGAGGAAATTTTTCCGTCGGACGGAGATGGAAATAAAAGGACGTTACGCGATCAGCGCGATTATCGGGGTTCAACCGGAGAAAAGGGAAATGTTGAGACATTTTCTGGAAACGGGGTTCTAACGAAGAAAAGGAAGTGTTGAGGCATTTTCTGGAGATCGGGGTTCAAATGGAGATTGGAGTTGAAGATTATATCCGGGATGAGGTCCGCATGATTATCTTCTGTTCATGTGTCACCTTAGACTTTGGCTGAGGTCAATGGAGGTCGTTATGGGTGTCTTCTGAGGAAGAATTACACATGTTACCTTCCTTTTGTGAAGGTATACCCTCTGATATGTCGCCATCAGAGTGGTGTTTGGTGTTATTTCCGACGTTGCCAGCGGAATTATCACAAGAAAGCGGAGAACGGGGTTCAAATGGAGAAAAGGAAGTGTTGAGACATTTTCTGGAGAGCGGGGTTCAAATGGAGAAAAGGAGACACGAGGTGTTTTCTGGAGAACGGGGTTCACAATGGCGATCACAAGTTATCGTCAGGCGACTGGGGTTCAAATGGAGAATGGGGTTCGTTATTTTGGCAAACAAGATGTCGGGGTTCAAATGGAATGATCCAGGATCATTTGCGCGAAAGAAAATTTCGGGGTTCAAGAAAATGAAAAAAGAAGAGCAAAGAGAAAATTTCGGGGTTCGAGAAAAAGCAAAAATAATAATCCCCAGCGGATGTGTGGTGTTCAGGCCATGGTTATCCCTGTGTTACCATTTATTTTGGTATCCAGGTCGATGTTGCTGTTTCGGTGATCAGACCGACTTTCTCCGTACCAGACGGGTTTTTTCTTCAAGATTGCTTCTTTGCCGATTCTGACAGGCGTTGTTAATTATTTCCCATCAGAGTGTAAATTGTTCGTCTGTTCTTGGTATTCAATCACTCTTCATCCTGATCATCTGAAAGTCGAGGCTATTCATATCGACAGGTTCACAGTGGATTGAATAGGGGCAGCTGTAACACCTCAAAATTTGCCCTCCTCTCTTGGGACTAGCTTAACATATGGCATATCATTTGTAGGTCATTAGGCTTTTCATATTGCATATCATGTGGCTACATTGAGCAAGTCATCCTCCTAAGTCTTGATCAGAAGATAAAAGGTTTATGTATGCAAGCTAGGGTTTCATTGAATTGATCATTAATCATCTGAGGATGTGTGGTACAAATTAGGGTTTCATGGTTCCTCAAGGAGATTGAGCTTGATCTTGGTTGAAATGATACATCATCATCATCATGGTCTTGATATCATCCAAGAGATTGATCAGATACCTTGAGATTAGGGTTTTGACCACTGGTCAACCCTAATCAGCTGCATTGGGCCAATCAGGGCTTGTGAAGGAGATGGGGTCTACAATGGATATGGGGATCATCACATGGTTATATTGAGCTTATGGAAGCTAGGGTTGCATCATTGAGCCATTTCATCAGGAGTTTGAGGCTCGACTTGATCAGTGCATAGCCAGATTCATCTATCAGTCAGAAAAGTCAACTGTGGTCAACTGTGCCTGAAATGATGGATTTAGAGGTGGGAGAGGGCAAGAGACACTTCATTCATGCCTAGACAAGTTTCATTTGACATTTCAAACATCAAAAATGAAGAAAATAAAGTCAGATGAAAAGTTTCCAAAAATAGCAGGTGACCTGTAATTGGAAACTACCAAAAATGGAAAGTTTTTCACCTCAAAATTACGTGTCCAAAAATGCTTCAAATGAAATTTTGTTCAACATGAGAGTTGTAGATCTTGCTCTCACCCTTCCAAAAAGTCCAAGAACATGAATTTCTCATATGTGGTTGGCAAGTTATGATCAAATCATTTTCCAAAAATGTTGAAATTCAAAGTGGCATAACTTTTGAATGGAAAGGCCAAATTGGGTGATTTTTCTTTGAGCAAACCACATTTGACATGTACTTTCATGATGCATCATCACATTTCATCAAAAATCATCATAGCAAAAGTCCATTTTTCAAGTGAACCATTTAAAAATTGGTGGGAAAAATAGTGATTTTCAAAAATACATGGCATTTGCATACAAAACCTTTTCCAACACATTCTAAATGACAAATATGACTTGCTCCAACTGGTTTTCTACTGTTACATTGGATGCATCTAGAAAAGGGCATTTTGGCCAATTATGCATAAAACTCACTTTGCTAATTTCACTTGAATTTGCTAATTGTGATTAGCACTTGGATTAGCATGTGGTATAAAACATTAATCATAACAGAAAATGCATAATCAGATTTCACTTTTCAGATCTAACAAACTTTTCATCCAAATTCTCTCAATTTTCTTCAAACCTTTTCACACTTTTTCATCATTTTTCATTGCAAATTCATCATCCATCGTGTGCATTCTTGCTTGATCCATCATCTCCAAGTGCTTGTGAAGGACTGTTTGCAACAAGATCGTGGCTAAGGTTGAAGAATCGTGACTGTTGCAATCTCACTCATCCATGGCAAATTGAAAGTTCTTCAATCTGGAGCATAGTTGAGCTACAATACATACTTCAATCACCTTCCTAAGCATCAAGCATCATCTGTTTTCATCCTTTGGACATTGAAACGCGCAAAATCACCAACTGCATCATCATAAGGTCAGAATTCGATTTCAACCATTGCTTAAATCATGATATGGCTTGTGTAGATCTAAGTTTGTAGAGTACGCTGCAACTTGTGGTTTTGATTTTCATGCTGAATTGAATGAGATATCTGGATTTGAACATTTGGATATGAAACTTAATTCGATCGATCCCGTTGATATAGTTAGAATTAGGTCATATGCTTGTTAGTTCCATGATGTACATTGAGCGAGGATTCCATTGATATATCGTTTGCTCATTTTGGTTGAGAAATGTCCTTGATGAATTTTCTAGAATGATGAACGCGCATGGAGGATGAAAAACTCGTTTCCAGATGCTTTTGATCCATTTCGCTCGTGTTTGTTTTGAATTTTCTGTTTACCGCGCTCACTGACCAATCACATGTCGCCAGCGAATAAAATGAAGCGCTGCGTTTTGCCCTTGCCATCACATATTTACAATTTTGCCATTTCTGAATATTATTTCATATTATTTCATTTTCTTTTTTTCAATTTCATTTCATTTGATCTTGCATCTTTAAAAATTCATAAGTAATTCATTTTTAATCCAAATTTGATGAGACTTTTTTCACCATTCTCCTTGTGATGTGTAGTTTTTTATGGTGATTTTTAATATTTTTGTGCACGTGTGGAAAAATAAAATGCCTAGGGATTGTTTGAATGTGTCATTTGTGTGTATGTTTTTCCATATTGATCATGAAATAATGATGCCTTATCCAAAATTGATGAAATTTTATATGCACATTCTTGACTCTTTCCGGGTGATTTTGATGTATAGTTTGTTAATTTTGAGTCCCTGGTTAGAGAGATATGATGTGATCAAGTTGAGTGTGACAATATGTGTCACACTATGTTATGCCATGTTCATGAATTTTGTTTCCATGCCTATGCTTTGTATTTTGCCCTGGATTCTTGCATGTGATTCCATCTAGATGTTAGGTTCAACCATGATTTTTTGTAGGATTTTTTGATCCATTTCCTATTTTATTGGGATTTTTGTTTGCTGTTTAGTCATTTTTAGGTTTTTCTTGAGTGATCAACTTACATGACTTGTAAAATTCCCATGCCTTATCACATGAAGCTGAAACTTGGTGGAGTGGTTCTTAACATGTTTAAATTCATTTTGGCTTTGGAGTGGTTCATTTATCTTATGCCATTTCTGTTTTACACTTGGCTAAAGTTGATGTTTGTTTTGATGCTCTACATGAGCTTGTATGAACTTGTCTGGACTTTATGAATTTAATTTCCCTACTTCCACTTGTCCAAATAGCATGAAATTTGATATGCTACTCATTCAATGTGTTATGTTTAGGCTTGAAATTTTGTGGAATTTATTGAGCTGTTTTGATATTGATTTGATTGTGATCATTCTGTTTGCTCCAATGTGATTCCAAAGTGCATAGTTTGGCATGTTTTGTATATGAAATGGATTTGGTGCATAGTTTTGATGTGAGACCAATTGGACCTTATTCTGGAGTGATTTATCTTGATTCTTGTTGAGTTTCACTTGCTGTTTTAAATTTTTCATCTCCTTTGGACCCTAGGCTTGTCCTAGTGGTCTTGTTTCTCACATTTGAGTTTGACTTTTCAGGTTAAGAAGCAAAATGCTTTAAGGAGATTAATGCAAGTTGATTGAGTTTGGTTTATATGCTTGTTATGAACTAACTTGGTTTATTTTGTAGGATGCTTGGCTCACTTGAGTTGATTGTGCTTTGCATAGTGCATTGTCTAATTATACATTGTCTGTTGATTCTTATCTTGTCTGTTTTGACTCTGTGATTGGTATACTGACTGAATTAGATTGATTTCAGGTACTTTAGTTGCTAACAGTTCATCTTTGAACTTGCTTTGTGCTGCTGCTTGATTGTATAAACCAATTGAGGTAGACTTTCTTGTCTCCATGTAGTCTGGAAGACCTGGCTTGTTATTTAGCCAGGCAACTGTCTGAAGTCCTCCTTAAGAGGTGATGTTTGTGATTGTTTAACTTTGTCCCCAAGCAGGAAAAGACCTTGATTAAGGCAATTGGCAGAACCCAAGGGATGTGCAATCCATCCCCTGCTATTCTTGTTGAGTCGTCCCTCTGCTCACATCACTGTGTTGATGCATTGGGACATTAACCCAAGATCTTGTACATTTGTACAGTCGAGTCAGAGTCATGAGTGTAGAAGGGTTCCCACTTTCTGGACCCACGCTCCTTTGTCTGAAGCTCTCCCTGGCCAGGGATAAGAGCTGTGAAGTCTAATTTTCACTCACCTTTCATCAGCTTCACCCTGACTCTCAATGTCAGGGTTAAGAGCTAATACCACCCGGATACAGGTGACTTGCCTTGGCAGTCTAACCCTTTGTTTGAGCCCGCTTTGACTGGATATAGTGTGTGCTATTTGGAATGTTTGCTTTGTTTTGTTTATGCTTGCATGCTTTGCTTTTTCCTGGTTAGGATTAGCTTGCTGTCGTGCAAGTAGATAGCGAACCATAACATAGGACAATGATGCATGATAACATCTAGGCTCGAGTCCAGCTCCCTAGTAGTGTGTCTCCCTTTGTATCTGGTTAGATTTTCTTTCCCGTTCAGGGGAACTACGTCGCCTTGATCCTCATACCAGATGAGGTACGTAGGCAGGAGACCGTGCGAGGTCTCTCCGGGCACCCTTTTCCTTTTTGTGTGTGTTTGCTTGACAGTTGCTAGGCTCGAGTTCCCGACTCCTTAGTAACTTGTTGTCTGTTTCTTCTTGTGTGTCAGGATATGGATGTAAGACCAGCGATTGGCTGTCCGTATCCTGAGTGTGTTTGTTTGGTTCGGAAGCCGATGTAAGTCCAGCGATTGGCGTTTGGGTTCCAGGTTTGCCTGTGTTTGTGTGTGTCTTGTTTGGCGTGCGTGAGCCGAACTACGGCAGCTCTGATTCTCGTTCCAGACGAGATACGTAGGCATAGGATGCGATATCCTAGCGAGCCCTCTTCCCCCTTTTCCCACCTGTGTTGTTTTTAGTGTGTGTGTGTGTGTGTGTGTGTGTGATGTTTGTTTTAGCAACCTTTTTCTATCGTTAGAGCGTGGATCCCGTCGAGTACGACGGATGCGTAGGGGTGCTAATACCTTCCCTTCGCATAACCGACTCCCGATCCCATTCTCTTTGGTCGCGAGACCATGTCTTTTCCAGGTTTACTTCGAGCGTTTCCTTTCCCTCTTTTGGGATAAATAACGCACGGTGGCGGCTCTGTGTTGTGTTTTGTTTCAGCCCGCCGGTTGTTTTTCGCGGATGCGACACATTCATAAACACAAATTAAAACCTCGATCCAATGTCGAGTATTTTTTTATCCAAATCAAATTGAAATACCCAATCACAATAAAAACACTTTCATTTGGAAATGAAAAGGGGGATGGTTTTGAGTTTTCAACTTCTTCCTTCGATTATTTGAATACGAGTTCTCTTACTCGGCTAGTCAAATAGTCGTCACTTCTACCCACCTAAGCACAAACAATCAAATCATCTTATAATAAGAAACGAAAAGGGAGATGACTTTGAGTCTTCAATTTCTTTCCTCGATTATTTGAATACAAGTTCTCTTACTTGGTTAGTCAAATAATTGTCGTTCCTCTACAAACTTCCTAAACCCGATTAAATCAAATTATTTTCATAATAAGCTAAACGAAAAAGGAGATGACTTTGAGTCTTCAACTTCTCTCCTCAATTGTTTGAATACGATTTCTCTTACTCGGTCAGTCGAACAATTGTCATTTTTACAAACATACAACTTAATCAAATCATTTTCATAACAAACTGTACGAAAAGGGAGATGGTCTTGAGTTTTCAATTCCACTTCTCAAATGCTTGGATATGAGTTGTTTTACTTAGTCATTCAAGCACTTGTCGTTCATTCTAAAAAATACATCAACCATACACAAACCTATTTTCATAATCACTCAGATGAAAAAGAAAGTGGTTTAGAGTCTTCTATTCCCTTTCCCGGTTATTGGGATACGAGTTGTCTTACTCGATTATCCGAGTATTCGTCATCCTTTCAAAACACCTTAATTATTATCCAATCTTTTCTATAATTAAGGATGAAAAAGAAGGTGGTCTAGAGTCTTCTATTCCATTTCCCGACTGTTAGGATACGAGTTGTCTTACTCGACTATCCGAGTAATTGTCATCCAACAAAAATGTCTTAACACATCAAATTTATCTGTCCTCGCCCTCGTGCGATCGAAACCAGTTAAACAAAACGTCAAACATATTAATCCAACTTGTCACCCTCGTGTGACCAAAACTCTTTTCAGAAAGAACATTGTTTAATCTTTTCTAATGCGCATAACAAACTAGCACTTAAGCCTCCGCCGAGAGTAGACAAGCCAACGTTTAGCCTTTAGAATGCGACCTAAACATATGTTCACTAAAAGACACCAATCAACCGTAGTCCCCGAACTACGAATGCTCTGATTTCCTTATTATATCATAAGGATACGTAGGCAGGAGATTGCTGTATCTTTGCGAGCACACTAATAAAAAACCTCCCCTTTCTCCTTTCTGAGGTTCTCATCCATTTCTATTTTTAATAATTTTATAACCCAAAGATAATAAACAAACATAAATTAACACACGAAACGCACATTAGAACTAAAAGGTTCCCGTTGAGTACAACGGACGTAAGGGGTGCTAATACCTTCCCCTTACGTAATCCACTCCCGAACCCGAATATGGTTGCGACGACCATTATTCCATTTCCTAAAGGTTTTATCGATATTTTCCTATCCCTTTGTTGGGATAAATAAAGTTCGGTGGCGACTCTGTTCGAACACTAATATTTTCCGCGACCATCGCGAGGAATCGTATTTTTCGAGATGCGACACCTACCAATGAAATGAATGTACAAAAGGGAGATGCAAATTTGAGGTTCTACACCTATGTGTGAGTAAGTCTTTACTTCTCATATGATGTGTGATTGTTTAATTTTTATCTCTTTTCTTAATTTTCCTTGATGACATGAATTCTACTTGTTTAAGTTCTCTTTGTGTTATCTATGGTCTTGGTCTATTATAGGTGTTCACTTGATTACTTGTTCATGTGATATTGGCTTACCTTGTTTAAGTGTTTGATTTCATGCTCCCCATAGGACTCTTTAGTTCTTTCTTGGTCAAGATTGAACTAAATAAACCCTAGGGTTGGTATCCATACATGACAACATTAGGTAGAGATATCCTTGATTCTAACTTTAAGTCCACATTGCAGGACAACAAGTAAGATTGAGGCTCCCATCTTGTTAGTCCTTTTACTATTTTACATCCATTCTAGAACTAAAACCTTTTTCTTAATCAATTTACAAAACACTCTTATACTATTGAAACTCTTTCACAATTAAGAGAGAAATGCACATATACCCCCACCTTCTGAGGGACCATCTGATGCATCCTTTCAACAAAAACACTCAACAAATCAAAAAATCCTTTTGCCACTTGGCTTTTCTTTTGAAAATTTTCAATAAGGGTTGTTACCCATAAAAAACACCAACACACCAAAGTTTTTTAGAAGAACTACGGTGCTCTGATTCTTTTTGATACGTAGGCATTGGGTTGCAAAACCTAAGCGAGCACAATAATAAAAATATTTTCTTTTTCTGTTAATAATTCATTTACATGAATTCCCTTCGGAACCTATCTTTAGACTTGACACACCTTTTGATCAGAACAACAAGAGTGGATCTTGTATAGTACTACAGATGTGATGGGTGTTAATACATTCCCCTTGCATAATCAACTTCCTTGCATATCTCTTGGTTGCGAGACCATTAGATTCATCCTTTTATAGGTTTACTCGGTGTTTCCTTTCCCCCTCTCGGGATAAATAACATCGGTGGAGACTCTGTTTTTTCGTGTGCGTGTTTCTCCGAGATGCGACAGCTGACGACTCTGCTGGGGACCCTCTTAGCAAGTCAGACTTAGATATTATTTGTTTGATTTTCATTAGGTTTTGTTCGTCTATTGCTTTGCTTATATTTCTCATTCATGTGTTTTCATGCATTTGCATTTTGATTATTGGTTTCATTATGTTGTGTTGATGTTATGTTGTTGTTTCTTTGGAGGATGGATGTTACAGTGAGGTAAAAGGCCCATTACCCAGGCCAGTGTACACATAGGATTGGAGAAGGCATGAGATACCACACCCATACGAGGTTCTCTTGAGAATGCTTTTGTCCTACACCCTTTGTGCATTAGACAAAGTGTTGTTCATAGAGGACTCACGACTCTGGTGGCCATTAGGAACCTCTTGTCGCACCTTGAAAAAATGCGATCCCACGCGATGGACACGGAAAATGTTTGTTCGAACAGAGTCGCACCGAACTTTATTCATTCCAATGAAGGAATAGGAAAATATCGAGAAAACCTTTAAGAAAATGGAATAATGGTCGTCGCAACCATATTCGGGTTTGGGAGTCGATTACGCAAGGGGAAGGTATTAGCACCCCTCACGTCCGTTGTATCCAACGGGAACCTTTTAGTCCAATTAGCTATTTGAATGTTAATTGAATGTTATTTGCTTTCTTCTAGTGATAAATATTATAGATATGGATGAAGACCTTAGAAGGGGAGAGGGAGGTTTTTTTATTAGTCTGCTCGCGAAGATACAACAATCTCCTGCCTACGTATCCTTATGGTGCAATAAGGGAATTAGAGCATTCGTAGTTCGGGCACTACGATTTGGTTGGTGTTTTTTAATGAACGACTGTGTAGATCAAGTTCTAAAGGCTAAACGTTGGCTTGTCTACTCTCGACGGAGGCTTAAGCACTGGTTTGTTATGCACATTAGAAAGGATTAACAGTGTTCTTTTTTAAAATAGTTTTGGTCACGCGGGGGTGACAAGTTGAATTGATATGTTTGATGTTTTGTTTGGTTGGTTTCGATCGCACGGGGCAAGAAATTGGGTTTGATATGTTAAGATATTTTGAAGAACGACGAAAGATTAAGTAATGAGGTGCACACCAATCGTTCAATCCTTTTGAGGAATAGTAAGGCGGACGCCTTCTACTCCTTTTTCATTTGAAATGTTATTGAAAATTTGTTTGCAGATGTTGAATATGCACGGTAGTGAGGCGTGCGCCTCCTACTTGCTTATTCAATGAATAATGAGGTGTGTGCCACTTATTCCTTTATCCAAGTTTAATTAAAATGTATTAATCGGAAGTCGATGATTTGTGTAATATGGGGAGTGCCAATTATTCAAATAATCGAGAGATGGTGAGGCGAACGCCTCCCATCTTTTATCATCCGAAGTTTAATTTATAAAAAGAAATATCCTTAGATGTTGTATTAATTTTGGGAAAATAATTTGAATTTTGAATTTTGTAGGTTTTGGTCGAAAGTCGATTATTTGAGCAATGTGGCGTGTGCCACTCGTTCGAATAATCAAAGGATGGTGAGGCGAATGCCTCCCATTCTATTCATTTGCAGTTTAATTTATAAAGTTTATTTTGTGAAATTGTATTTGATCTACAAGGTAATTTGAATTTATTTGATTGTATTTTAATTTAACAACGAGAATTCGATCAATATGGTGTACGCCAATTATTCGAATAATCGAAAGATAGTGAGGCGAACGCCTCCCATCCTTTTATTATCGGAAATTTAGAATTTAGAATGTTTTAGAAATTATATTAATTTGGAAGAAATGATTTGAATATTGTGGTTGAAGTTTTAATCGGAAGTCGATAATTTGAGCAATGTGGCAGACGCCAATCATTCAATTATTCGAGGGATGGTGAGGCGAACGCCTCCCATCTTTTTCATCCAAAGTTTTTAAATTAAAAAAGGTTCTTAAAAGTCATAAAAAAACTTTGAATTTGATTTCAAATTTTTTTTCAGATTTGGAAAAAAGATTAGTTGGTGTCAGGCCAATGTTGGGTCCGACTTGAAAAATATTTACTTATTAACAATTACCCGCTTATTTAATTAATCATACTATTCTAACGAAATGTACATAAAAACACAAATTAAAACGTAATTATAAAAATCAAGTTTAAACAATAACGGTTATTTTTGTTATTTATTTACCCTGATTATCCTATTCAAACTTTTAGTGAATAAGTAAATTATAAGGAAACTGTGGTGTAGGAATGAAATGATAGGTGAATACCAAAGGATAAAACATAGGGCCTAAATGTTATTCCCTCCCCCAGATCTGGGGGTTCGGAGCCTCAGAACCCTTTGGGGTGAATACCAAAACGAAAAGGAAATGGAAAAGCCAACACGCCAGCTGCCTCAGGCTGTAGGGCGTGTGACGTCTGGACATCTAGACGGCGGCCAGCTATACTAGGGATACGTATCGACCTTGGGAACATTCAGCGGATAACATTATTTATTACACTCGTTGAAGACGAAAACCTACTACCACCTATTACACAACTACCCCTTCTACAGACAGTAATATAATGAAATATGGAATCTTCTCCATTTCCTTCATTCGAAAACTTTCCTTCTTGATTTTTCTTTACCCATCTCCGGCGAAAAGGGCGGTAGCCACCGACCGGTAATCACCCTTCGAAATACCCCAAAATTTGAACGCGAACCCCGTCTTATTTTAATCCCTGAACACGGATCTATGTCCATCCTAATCTAAACCCTTACCCTTTGTTCAGATCGATACCTTAAACTCAACTTTGTTAACCTTACAACTTATCCTCAGAACCACAGACAAACAATATTTGATTGTAAAACATAAACATGAAGCATCGCACAAACATTTATATGCAAAGTAAACAACCCAAGCTCAACTTTATTCTATATTCAAAGTGAAAATCAATTTCAAACACGGCTTATCATGTTCACGCATCAGCTCTAATACTCTGAAATCCAGAAAGAGGAAAATAGTGGTCAAAAATTTACCAAGAGGGTCTGTTTTAAGGTAAATGTTCGATCTTCCTTTCGCTTTGTCCAATCGCCTTTCTCTTTCAACTTCTTTTCTATGTAATCTAAAGATGGGTTTGATTTGTCCAATTATTCAGCTTGATTAACCCAAGGCTTCTATCAGGAGCTCTGCACTACCCTTCATATCTTTAAGTTCGAAAGAAATCTACAGAGTAACGATATTGTCTCCCTTCACTTGCTGCGATCGGGGCGTACGCTTACTTGTCGTCACAAGCTTTTTGGGTTACACGCAGAGTAACGGTGAAGGAATCCCCTTTTTTAATGATCGATAGTCTCTTATATAGAGAGAATATAAATGGTCCCTTATTCATCCGCTGGAAGGAGGGAAGCGCGTCAGTCCGTTAGAGTAAGATCTTCCCCCGGATTTGGTGTGGTCCAAAATTAATGTGGTATGCACGAGTTTTGTCGGTAGTGAAATCCCTCCATGATGCGTGGCCCCTTTGTTGAGTTTCTATTGGATTGTTACTTTTGTAAGACAGGTAAACGTTGTGGTAGAAATTTTGAATTTTTATTGCTGTAAAACTCAATTTTAACTAAGGCATGACTCTAATTATCTCTGGTTTGAAATACTTCCAGGTGTTCTTCTGGTTTTTAGCTGATGTGAGGATGTTAAGAAAAACGGTTTAATTTAGATTGTGGTGATATCCGTTAGCTACCACTTTCAACCGTCCTTTACTTGACTTGCCTTTCATACAAGTGCTTTACTTTGATTTCTCTTCCTGTCATGTTAAGTTTGTTTATTGCATGCTTGCAAGACTCATATTGGTGGCATGACAACTTCTTATTTACTACCTTGGTTGTGAAGCGGCTTGTGTTTTGGCTTACGTTATCACAGAACTTGTAGCATTTGGCGATACTACTCTGTCTCACATTATCAATCCATTGCAGATTGGTTCGTCCTATCTTGTTGGTTTAGGGTGCCGAATTGGTATTGACGACACCGCTACCTTTGAACTAACTCATTGTTTTGCATAGCCATTGATTTGGGTTTCCCCATGACCGCATAAATTAGGCTACAACACCAAATAAATCACCCCCTTGGTTGAAACTAATCCCACTGGTCCAGAAATGAGAAAGCTGTTGTTGGCGAGACAAGACGAGAAGCCCTTTTCAACTTTTCCAGCCGTCTTCTCAAACGTACTCTGCAAGTATTCAATCAACAAATCAACACTAATCTCTTTGTCACCATCATCTTTAACTCCGATGCATCCCCTAATAACAATGCCTTTCTCATACGGTCCTCATTCTCCGCTTGTGGTAATTATCTTGCTAATGCGATCGATGATTATGAGATTTGAACGACGATTGTGGATGAGTCTGAAAGTGAAGGATCGGTGGCGCAAATTGCTTGACCAGAAGTAATGAGGGGTGGAGCGTGTGAGGTGGATAAACAGTGTGGTTGTTTCCGTAGACGTTGTTACTGTCGTGTGGTTGCTCCGTAGTTTGTGGATTTTCTTGAATTGCTTTCCTCTTTTTTGTCCCTTTTGGTCCCATAAAGTTATCATTGCTGATATTGTAAAGTGAACAACATTTTGCGTTTGTAATGACATTTAATTTATTGGAATACATTGGCTGAGGTGAATGAGTTGATATTGGTTTGTGGCTTATAGCTTTTCTTATGTAAAATGGAAACTTATGACATGGTCCTATGAAAAACATGTTGCTTTGATTTTTAGGACGCTAAAAAACTATTGGGAGGTTATTGCATGGTTTAATTTATCCTTTGCAAACTAGGAAGGCATAGTAATCAAAGCGTGTTGTTCAAATGACCCAAACTTGAATGTACACATGGATATCTAAGAAACAAGAATAAGAATTCAACCTTAGTATTGTTATAAGGGTCAGAGTTTTATGATTAAAAATGAGTTGACTTTGGTCAACAGTTGACAAAAAAAGTCAAATGTTGGCCAAAAGTTGACAAACGGCCAATACACTCTTCTTTGTATTTTTTCGTGTAATGCACTCTTTTCATGGTCATATAATGAATAACATTTCCTTATTCGAATGAAATTGGGTTTGGCCTCTCAATCGAAATGACTCTCAAATGAGTTTAATATCTTCGTATGAATCTTCGATTAGGTTTTATAACGACGTGAAATGGATAGTGTCATACGGTGAACTGACTTGGTGTGTTTTTGCTTTGGAAAGCAAATGTCGCGGATAGCAAGAGTCGCCACCGACTTTTCTTTTATCCAATAAGGAAAGGTGGAAAAGAACAGGAAAGACCTTAATTAGATTTTGGGTTCGGGAGGTACATTATACAAAGGGAAGGTGTTAGCACCCTTTGTATCCATGGTTATCCATGGGCTCTTAATTGTTGGATCACTTATGTTTTTCTTGTCTGAAAAAGTGTTTATGAACTGCTTAGAAAATGTTTTGAAAAGAGAGTTTAGCTTTGTAATGATTCTTGTATGAATGTATACAAAGTATTTATCTCGTTTAATTTTGAAAGTTGTTTAGAAAAATATAACTTGGCAATGATTCTAGTATGAATGTATACCAAGTGGTGATTTTCTAGTAGATGTTTTGCAAAGTGTGATATATGAAAAATGTTTTAGGTTGTGAGTCAGCATTTAAGAGTTATACCTACCCAAGGTCTTTATGGGCATTTCCTATCCTTATGAGGGTAAAACTATCCTTACTATTGAGAAGTAAGTAGTTTTATCCTTTGGATGTAAAAGGGACATCGTAGGGTCATCGATTGGTCATTGAAGGCAACATTTGTAAGGATACCTTAGCATTCGAAGGGACGATCATCATTTAACCGTAGGCTACAGCGACGGGTCATCGAGGGACAAAAATCATATATTCGCAGGCAACATTCGAGGGACTATGATTTATCTTATAGGGACATGATGATTTAACCGAAGGGTCTTTGCTAAGTGCATCCCCACATTCGCGGGACATGACCGTAATACCGTAATACCGTAATACCGTAAGGCAACAAAGAGAGGTCCAAGATCACATATTCAAAGGAAATATTTTATAATCAATTAGGTAATTAGGATGAATCTCCACATTATAATCAATTAGACAATTAGGATGAATCTCCACATTAAAATCAATTAAGTAATTAGGATGAATCTCCACAAGGGTATCCCACAAATAAAGTGGAATACCTAGCAAGCTACCTTTTCCGGGAGTATGTGAACCCTTACAAAATTCAGCAAACAGGTCAGAATACCAAATCAGGGTGCAATCGAGAATCGCACCAAACAAAAGGACTCACAACGGTAATAATGTCAGGTAAACAATGCATGGTGATAATAAAACATGTCAGATGAGCAAAGATCGGAACAGAAAAATCAGCGACTGTCATGTTCGTTGCTGCCTCGCCTAGCGAAGGCCTAGCGAACGCTCGCTACATGTTTGCTTAGCGATGTGCTAGCGAACGGCTGCGGGTTTTGAATTTAAGAACAGTACGATTTCAGCAAGCTCCATACCCTATGGCATCCATTACAGAAATTTTATGGTTAAACATTCAAGATATCCATACAGATTTAAATCCACATGCAAAACCTAAGATATATTTATAAATTCAATCATAATACCACATGTAAATTGGGAACATAAAGCGGTAATAGTAATGCAAACCTGTTTGCAATTGAATTGCAACCTTGAATTGGCAAGTCACTCTTAGGGTTGGCACCGGATTGAGTTGGGCGGAGGTAACCTTTGTGCAGATGAGTTTCCTTCAGGGTTTCCTTTAGGGTTGCTCTGAGTTCCTTGGGTTAGCCTCCAGGGTTTGTTGTTCCTTCTCTTTGTCTCCGTCCGTCCGTCTGTTTTTTCCCTCCCCTCTTCTGACTGAAGTTGTGGTATTTATAATTATTTTTTGTGACCTAATGGGCTCAGAATGAAGCCCAAAATTTCTGGTATTCGCAAGCTTCACTAGGCGAATGGTGTAGCGAAGGGTTCGCTAGGCGAAGGATTTTGCTCGCCTGGCGAGCAAGCCATTTTAAGCCATTTTCTGGATTTTGGCCACCTGTGTGCTGGGTCTTTGTTCCTGTAAGACCAGTGTCTTGAAAAATGAATTGGAGTGCCTTAAAAAATGTCTTGCAAGATTAACGGGCAAATTTTGGGGTATGACAGCTGCCCCTGTTCAATATTCTTGAACCGAGAGAGTTAGAATGGTATGTACTCCATTCGTGGTCTGGAGGTGGAAGATTATTGAACACTTAGAGTGCCCCGAAATTTGCGCTTGTTAATTAAAAGTTAGTCTTGATGGAGATGGGCTTAGAGATGCCATCCAGAAAGTATGATGATGGGGTGAGCTGAACCTGATGCGATAAGGATCAGAATGGGTCATACGCCGCTGGGGATAAAGGATCAGAATGGATCATTCGCTAGATCTATCTGAATTGCAGAATGAACCATCCGTTAGGCTGTATCTGGAGAGGTAAAGATCTGAATGGATCATACGCTAGATCGTATCTGAGTAGCAGAATGAGTTGTCCATTAGGCGGGTGACTTTACTGGGGATGAAAGATTAGACCGGATCATACGCTAGATCGTATCTGAGTAGCAGAATGAGCCGTCCATTAGGCTGTATCTGAGATAAAAGGTAGTCGTACGCTAGACTACATTTCAGAACGTACTGTATGCTAGGTAGTATCTGGATAGCAGAATGAGCCGTCTGTTAGGCTGTATCTGGAGAAATAAAGATCAGAATGGATCGTACGCTAGATCGTATCTGAGTAGCAGAATGAGCCGTTCGTTAGGCTGTATCTGATGATAAAAGGAGTAGTCATACGTTAGACTACACTTCAGAATGTACCGTACGCTAGGTAGTATCTGAGGCATAAAGATCAGAATGGATCGTACGCTAGACCGTATCTGAGTAGCAGAAATGAGCCCTCCGTTAGGCTGTATCTGATGATGAAATGGGTAGTCATATGCTAGACTAAACGTCAGAATGTACCGTACGCTAGGTAGTATCTGAGGAATAAAGATCAGAATGGATCGTACGCTAGATCGTATCTGAGTGGATGAACATCCAAATGGGTCGTACGCTAGACCGTATTGGAACAGTTGAAGGAACCAGAATGAACCGTACGTTAGGCTAAATCAGAATAAGTTGTATGTTAGGTTATATCTGACAATGTTTGTATATGTTGTATTCGCGATAAATGTCTGGGATGGGCTTAAAGATGCCATCATTAGGAGGATGTCAGAATGCTTATCAGAATGAACATTCATATGGATTATATCTGAAAGATGCATCTGAATCTCAAATGTAATCGATGAGGGTGTCCGTCTGAATGAACCTTTATTTTGACTGTATCGGGAGGATAATTAACCTGAAAAATAAAGTTAGCTTCATGCCATGTCATGATGCATGAGATGTTTTATGCTTTCGAAAATAAATGCGAACATTGTATGCATGCGTATGCTGTGAAATGATGTAATGAATGAATTATGCGTCTGAGAAGTTCTTCCAGGGGAAAATAAATCCCGAGATTCCGGTCGGAGACATTTGTGTTGATGACCCTTTCTCAGCTGGGGGTATTTGATTTCTGTCTGATGGTAGAAATATTCACCAGAAGCCTGGCTGGGGATGGGAGAGATGACCAGTCTGTCTAGTGATGCCAATTTCTTCTGGGGAATAACTGGCTTTGTTGGGGAATAATGCCAATTTCTTCTGGGGAATAACTGGCTTTGCTGGGGAATAGAATTAGCAACAGATTCATTGGAAAGCATGGTTAGACCTTATCCTCGATCCCGAAGTCTTTTAGTAATTGTGATCTCTATTTTATGCATGTATTTTTGGTAAACATCAATCATATTCAAATGCATATATTAATTCAAACTAAATCAATGGACGTTTATGCAAACAAAACAGAGAAAGTAAAACAAAAGCATCCTTTTGGAAGATAAAATGGTATCGACTTTGAAAGAGGGCCTATAAACAGGCAATTTGAGTACAAGGAGACAGAAATCCTAGTAAGAGGAAATTGTCAAGAAAACAAAGAGAAAGTTATGCAGAAAAAGTCCCATCGATTTTAATTCCACTACTGTCATTATGTCTTCAAGCCTCTCATCTCCTGTTGTTGGATAAAAGTGATTGGCTTGTTCATTCCCTTTGACTTGGGTGAAGCTGACCGAGAACGGGACATAGTCATACGCTTTTATCCCTAATTTTTGCCTGGACCGCCTTTTCAGGTTTTCAGTCCACCAGGATACCCTTTTTTGCCCAAGCCGCCCTTTCAGGTTTTCGACTTGCCGGGTGTACATTTTTATATGTTTATCCCTAATTTTTGCCCGAACCCCTTTTGGTTCGCCGGGATGCCCTTACTTTTTCCTAGATACGTCGACCTAGCGGGTCTTTTTATGCGTAGTATTTTTTAACTATGTTCGCGTTCACGGGATGCGGGGAGTCTTCGCCATCCATTGTAGCAAGTATCATGGCTCCTCCAGAGAACACCTTCTTAACTACAAATGGCCCTTCGTATGTGGGGGTCCATTTGCCTCTGGGATCACCTTGTGGTAGAATGATACGCTTGATCACCAAGTCGCCAATTTGATACACCTGTCTCTTGACCTTTTTGTTAAATGCCTGGGTCATGCGCTTCTGATATATCTGCCCATGACAAACAGCCGCAAGTCTTTTTTCATCAATCAAATTTATCTGATCGAGTCGAGTCTGAATCCATTCATCCTCGTCTAAATCTGCCTCTTTCATGATTCTTAGAGAGGGAATCTGAACTTCCACTGGTAAGACGGCTTCCATTCCGTAGACTAAAGAGAAAGGCGTTGCCCCGGTCGAAGTGCGCACTAAAGTGCGATAACCATGAAGAGCAAAGGGTAACATCTCGTGCCAGTCTTTGTACGTTACTGTCATCTTTTGTATGATCTTCTTGATATTCTTATTAGCAGCTTCTACGGCGCCATTCATCTTTGGCCGGTACGGAGAAGAGTTATGGTGTTTTATTTTGAGCTGCGTGTAGAGTTCAGTAATCATCTTGTTGTTCAAATTGGAGAGAGCAGGTTTTCCAAATGTATATTTGATAAGATCCATCTTAGAAATCAATAAAGTGGTATGATTCAACATATACTGTCTTAATCGGCGAGCAGCCCAAGCCAAAGCACAGCAAGCTTTCTCGAGCTGTGAGTATCTTGTTTCACAGTCGGTACCTTTTGCTAAGGTAGTATATTGCATGCTCTTTTCGACCAGACTCGTCATGTTGCCCCAACACACACCCTATTGAATTTTCTAACACGGTCAAATACATGATTAGAGGTCTTCCTTCAACTGGTGGCATCGGATTTATAGGTTCTTGGAGATACTTCTTGATTTTGTCAAAAGCTTCTTCATCATTCCATATCATCTCTTGATTTTTCCAGCGGAAACCTCTACATAGTCACGTAACATCTGACTCAATCTTTCTTTGACACTGTTTTCCAAGCCTGCTCCTATTTTGACTTCTTTCTTGTCCACTTTAGTACCCAGATTTACAGTTTCAATTTATTATTCCTGCGGCTGTATGGTCTTTTCTTCTTGCAGTAACAGTCTGGCAAGTTCTCGAGTACTTCACAATCTTCCTCACTTCCATCCTCGGCTTGGTAGATCGGATTTTCAAAGTCATAATGAACAGTAGCAGAGTTATTACCAACAGGATCCAGGGTGGATATGGATCGGCAAATTGTTACGTGAGTGTGTGCAAGAAAACATAGCTTATTTGAAAGATGACAGGAAAGATAAAGAGCGCAATATTTGAATGCAAAAAGGTCCATTGATTTATTGAATGTGAATATGCTTATAAAAATGACAAAACCTTTAACAAAATTTAATACATTAAATAAGCAATAACAATTACTCCTGACTAAAGGAAATCAGGATAGTGTCTTCAGCCTTCCAATTATTGGGTCCGTCACCAATTGTTAGGAAAATCCAACTATCCAAGTCACAATCGTTATCAGCATCTTCCACAGCATTGACAGTCTCGTCATGGTTAGGCAGAGGGGCAGTGATGTCATTAGGAGTCTCCGGAGGATCGGAGGTGGCCGCCTGTATCTTTCCACTTCGAATGCCGCGTTCAACATGCTCACCTGTTAATATAAGTTCAGTGAAACCCGATGAGGAACTTCTCAATAGATGGCTGTAGAATGGGCCAGTCAGTGTGCTCATGAACATGTCCACTAATTCTCGACCAGTCATGGGGGGTTTGACTCTGCCAGCCAAATCTCTCCATTTTTGATCATATTCTTTGAAGCTTTCTTTAGAGCCCATAGTCATATTCTGCAACTGTAGCCGAGTAGGCGCCAATTCAGCATTGTATTGGTAGTGTTTGTAGAAAGTTGTCACTAAATCAGTCCAGGTGCGGATGTTAGGGCTCTCGAGCTGATAATACCACTCTAACTGTGTGCCAGACAGACTCTCTTGGAAGAAATGGATCCATAGCTTCCTATCAGTGGTATAGGGCTGAATCTTTCTCACATAAGCTCTCAGATGCATCTGAGGACAAGACGCACCATCACCACATCAGAGACCAGACCTAAGCTTTCGAAATCCAGACTGGGCGTCTTTTGACCCTCCATAGCTAGCATGCGTTCTTCCAGCAACTTATACTTATCATCTTTTGGAGAGTACTGTTCATTTTCATAATCTTCATCGTCGTCCTCAGGGTTGAAGAGGTCAACATTATCCTCTTCCGAATCACTCTTTGTCTCCTCTTCTTGATCCTTCGGAATTCTAGTCTTGACTCCTGCAACCTGTCCTTTGAGCCTTCTCCCCGGGTTAATGTAACTCACAAGTTTCTTGTCTTTCTTCTTCTCGAGCAAGAGAGCCTTCAGTTCCTCCTGCCCCTTGGATAAGTTCAAGATCATCTCCTGGAATTGAGCATTCTGAGCTTGGAGATCTTTGACAGTTTGTTCGAGAGCCATTTTTATGTTTGGAGGAAAACCGTGAGAACATTGATCCCTTTAGAGTACCTGTTATGCAATGTGATGTTATGCTATGCAATGTATGAAATGTTTTCAATGTTTAAAGTCCTTGAAATGGTTAGTACAATGCCATGATGTCATGATGTCATGATGTTATGATGTTATGATGTTATGATGTTATGATGTTATGATGTTAAGTAAATAACAAGCACAAGCAAGTCACACAACAATCATTCCTAAGTTTTACGGCTTGCATGAGTTCCATAGGTAAGTACCCTCCCCACTGAAGTTTGGTTGGTTCAACCTGTCCTAGAATAGTAACCGGGTTCTAAAAGGATCTCCAATCATTGACCTTCCTTTAAGTCCACTTCAGTGCAACACCAAGTGGTTGACCAAAGCTTCCCTAAAGTCCAATCTCAAAGAGTGTAGTATCGAGTCTCAACCAACCCCAGTCGGAACCGAAGTCAGTTATCTCACTACTTTCTAATGGCTAGGATGAGTCAATTAGGGTTCTAAAGGTCTGGTTAATGCTTTGATGACACCACGCAGACGCCAAATTTCTCCTCAAGTAAACATGAGGAACATCAGGACATCCAAAGTGTCACATTAACCATAGCCATCATTTTAACCATTCCAGTATACGCCGGATAGTCGCGATGATCTCTTGCTACTTACCTAAGGTACACTAGATCCGGGTGTAGGATCTTTCACTCAAGCATAAAATACCCCAGTAATCCCTTAAAAGTAAATCAGACAATTCGAATATATAAGTGATCCTTTTTTTTGTTTTTTTTAAGGTAACCTCTCTTTTTAAGGGTCCCCAGCAGAGTCGCCAGTTCTGTCATACGGTGAACTGACTTAGTGTGTTTTTGCTTTGGAAAACAAATGTCGCGGATAGCAAGAGTCGCCACCGACTTTTCTTTTATCCAATAAGGAAAGGTGGAAAAGAACAGGAAAGACCTTAATTAGATTTTGGGTTCGGGAGTTACATTATACAAAGGGAAGGTGTTAGCATCCTTTGTATCCATGGTTATCCATGGGCTCTTAATTGCTGGATCACTTATGTTTTTCTTGTCTGAAAAAGTGTTTATGAACTGCTTAGAAAATGTTTTGAAAAGAGAGTTTAGCTTTGTAATGATTCTTGTATGAATGTATACAAAGTATTTATCTCGTTTAATTTTGAAAGTTGTTTAGAAAAATATAACTTGGCAATGATTCTAGTATGAATGTATACCAAGTGGTGATTTTCTAGTAGATGTTTTGCAAAGTGTGATATATGAAAAATGTTTTAGGTTGTGAGTCAGCATTTAAGAGTTATACCTACCCAAGGTCTTTATGGGCATTTCCTATCCTTATGAGGGTAAAACTATCCTTACTATTGAGAAGTAAGTAGTTTTATCCTTTGGATGTAAAAGGGACATCGTAGGGTCATCGATTGGTCATTGAAGGCAACATTTGTAAGGATACCTTAGCATTCGAAGGGACGATCATCATTTAACCGTAGGCTACAGCGACGGGTCATCGAGGGACAAAAATCATATATTCGCAGGCAACATCCGAGGGACTATGATTTATCTTATAGGGACATGATGATTTAACCGAAGGGTCTTTGCTAAGTGCATCCCCACATTCGCGGGACATGACCGTAATACCGTAATACCGTAATACCGTAAGGCAACAAAGAGAGGTCCAAGATCACATATTCAAAGGCAATATTTTATAATCAATTAGGTAATTAGGATGAATCTCCACATTATAATCAATTAGACAATTAGCATGAATCTCCACATTAAAATCAATTAAGTAATTAGGATGAATCTCCACAAGGGTATCCCACAAATAAAGTGGAATACCTAGCAAGCTACCTTTTCTGGGAGTATGTGAACCCTTACAAAATTCAGCAAACAGGTCAGAATACCAAATCAGGGTGCAATCGAGAATCGCACCAAACAAAAGGACTCACAACAGTAATAATGTCAGGTAAACAATGCATGGTGATAATAAAACATGTCAGATGAGCAAAGATCGGAACAGAAAAATCAGCGACTGTCATGTTCGCTGCTGCCTCGCCTAGCGAAGGCCTAGCGAACGCTCGCTACATGTTCGCTTAGCGATGTGCTAGCGAACGGCTGCGGGTTTTGAATTTAAGAACAGTACGATTTCAGCAAGCTCCACACCCTATGGCATCCATTACAGAAATTTTATGGTTAAACATTCAAGATATCCATACAGATTTAAATCCACATGCAAAACCTAAGATATATTTATAAATTCAATCATAATACCACATGTAAATTGGGAACATAAAGCGGTAATAGTAATGCAAACCTGTTTGCAATTGAATTGCAACCTTGAATTGGCAAGTCACTCTTAGGGTTGGCGCCGGATTGAGTTGGGCGAAGGTAACCTTTGTGTAGATGAGTTTCCTTCAGGGTTTCCTTTAGGGTTGCTCTGAGTTCCTTGGGTTAGCCTCCAGGGTTTGTTGTTCCTTCTCTTTGTCTCCGTCCGTCCGTCTGTTTTTTCCCTCCCCTCTTCTGACTGAAGTTGTGGTATTTATAATGATTTTTTGTGACCTAATGGGCTCAGAATGAAGCCCAAAATTTCTAGTATTCGCAAGCTTCGCTAGGCAAGTGGTGTAGCGAAGGGTTCGCTAGGCGAAGGATTTTGCTCGCCTGGCGAGCAAGCCATTTTAAGTCATTTTCTGGATTTGGGCCACCTGTGTGCTGGGTCTTTGTTCCTGTAAGACCAGTGTCTTGAAAAATGAATTGGAGTGCCTTAAAAAATGTCTTGCAAGATTAACGGGCAAATTTTGGGGTATGACAGATAGTATGACCTTGACTGAGCCATGGGTGATGTTCAAAATTTGGACTTGACTAGACAATGACAAGCATGCAACAAAAGGCTCTATCAAATATCAAGACATACCAAGAACTTAGCATATACCAAATGTGAAAGCAAGGTAGGGGATTTAGGTGAGACAAAAATGACTGAGATAAACTTAAGCTAATTATGAACCAGACACTGAATGTGAGGATGATAAAAGGTTGTGGAAGGAAAGGAAGCGTGTGAAAGGAGTGAGTCCTAGACTTTGGATTGGAACCAAGGGTCATCAAGACAAATCACGGGACGAGAAGCTGCCCAGTACAACTTTAATCAACAAAGGGGATCAAACATTATGAGTAATGATGTGCCGAAGGAAACTATGGTTGGGAGTCCCCACAGTGAAGGCTCAAACATGATTAGGGTTTGTGAAGCTCGGATTAAGTAAAGGTACTTAAGCTTAGAGTTTACGCACCACTCTCTATGGTTGAGAGAGCTTGACAAAAATCTTGAACTATCCGGACAAAATTGGGGTATGACAGCTGCCCCTATTTAATTAACTTGAACCATAAGGTAAGAACGACAATCGTCTTCATACATTCGTGGTGGAAGATATTTAAATATGAAAAAACCCGAATTTTGTCCTTCGAAATGCAATGGAGAGATGCGGACAGAAGATGTAACGAGTTCTAAAAAGCACCAATGTATTGGGGGTAGGATATTCAAATCAATATCAATCCTCGAGCGGATACCTAAATCTCTCAGGGGCATGTTATTGACATAAGGACAATGATAAAACTAAAACTGAGAAGGTTTTTGGCATCAAAAGGATGACAGTGAATAAAAATCGCTACCATCGAAAGGATGATAATAATTCACCATAATTTCCAAGATCGTCATCACCAAAAGGATGATGGATAAACCTAGCTTCAAAGGTAGCTCTCACCAAAAGGATGATGGTTATAGTAACAACAACAAGGATCCCCATCACCAAAAGGATGGTGGTAAGATCAACAACCAAACTTGCTATCACCAAAAGGATGAAAGTAAGTTAATAACCTTAATGATCACCGTCACCAAAAGGATAAAGGTACGACCAAAATCAAAACTTGTTATCACCAACAGGGTGATAGTAAATCACAACTTTGATGATCACCATCACCAAAAGGATGAAGGTAAGACCCAACAACAAAACTGGTTATCACCAAAAGGATGATAATTAGTCACAAACTTCAAATGATCACCATCACCAAAAGGATGAAGGTATGATCCACAACAACAGTTGTTACCACCAAAAGGATGATAACAAGTTAAACTTTACATGTCACTAACATCAAAAGGATGACAGTAAGATTAAACACATAGAACTTGTTATCACCAAAAGGATGATAATAAGTTGCAAACTTCAACTGACCACCATCACCAAAAGGATGAAGGTAAGATCAAGCAACAAAACTTGTTACCACCAAAAGGATGATAAAAAGTCCACAATCACCATCACCAAAAGGATGAAGGTAAGAACAAAACTTCAAAACTTGTCATAACCAAAAGGATGATAATAAGTCAAACAAACTCAATGATCTCCATCACCAAAAGGATGAGGGTAAGATTAAAACAAAACCCGTTATCACTAAAAGGATGATAATGAGTCAATAACTCAAATGGTCACCGTCACCAAAAGGATGAAGGTAGAATTAAACAACAAAACTTGTTACCACCAAAAGGATGATAATAAGTCGATATCTTTTACTGATCACCGTCACCAAAAGGATGATGGTATGATCGAACAACAAAACTTGTTATCACCAAAAGGATGATAATACGTTGACAATCACCATCACCAAAAGGATGAAGGTACTACAAACAACAGGACTCGTTATCACCAAAAGGATGATAATGAATCAACAATCACCATAACCAAAAGGATGAAGGTGAGATCATAACTTCGAAACTTGTTACCACCAAAAGGATGATAATAAGTTATAATAACTTCAAATATTGCTGACACTAAAAGGATGACAGTGGGTTTGGACTTTCCAAATGTCGCAATCACCGAAAGGATGACAATTAAGATCAAACAAACAGAACTTGTTATCACCAAAAGGATGATAATAAGTCACAACATTCTGATGACCACCATCACCAAAAGGATGAAGGTAAGATCAAACAACACAACTTGTTACCACCAAAAGGATGATAATAAGTCAATATAACTTCGAATATCACTGACATTAAAAGGATGACAGTAAGATTGAACTTTCTTAATGTCACAATCACCAAAAGGATGATAGTTAAGATTAAACAGACAGAACTTGTTACCACCAAAAGGATGATAATAAGTCAATATAACTTCGAATATCACTGACATTAAAAGGATGACAGTAAGATTGAACTTTCTTAATGTCACAATCACCAAAAGGATGATAGCTTAAACCAAACTCTATAATCTCTATCACCAAAAGGATGATATTTAGATTGAACTGGACGTCATCACCAAAAGGACGATGATTAGACATAACAACAGAGATTACCCTCAACGAGAGGATGATGGTTGAACCAAAATAACAAGGATCCATATCACCACGAGGATCACCGACACCAAAAGGACGACGGTAAGCTATGATAATTGCAGAGGTTTCCATTCACCAAAAGGATAATGATTGGGATAAAACTTCAAGGATCGTCGACACCAAAAGGATGACGGTAAGATCAAACGACAAAACTTGTTACCACTAAAAGGATGACAATAAGCTTTAATAATGAGAGGTCGCCATTCACCAAAAGGATGAAGGATGGACCAAAACTTCAAGGACCCCCGATACCAAAAGGATGACAGTAAGATCACAAATGTCAAGGATTTACCATTATCAAAAGGGTAACAATTATCGTAAACAAGGCGATGATTAATATTATTCCTCAATGGACTTTCCCCAAAAGGATGATATTGAGAAAAATATTGGAAAATAAGGCCACTGACAAAGTTCAATAAACCTGACTTGTTGGGTAGTATTGGAACATTACTGGGTAATATTGCTTGGGGGTATCGACCACAAAAGGTTGCATAACAATTCTTTGGAAAGCTGTAATTTCTATCAACAAAAGGTTATATGAAACAACTCATTGAGGAACGCTCAATGATAAACAAGGTAGGAGTTCAAAGAAACATTATTTTGACTTAGCTGAGGATAACATCTCCTCAACAAAAGGTTGAAGGATGTAACTCAATGGGGAACACCCGATAATAGGGTAGGAACTCACTCAGAGGAAGTGACAATGACTTAACTGAGGGTTGGCCTGGATGCCTACGACTAAACCTTGGATCTTGATTCGTGCTATATGCATAAATGTCATGCATGCGTTATGTAATGAGGTGATGCATATGACGCATGTGATGCATGTTTGGTTTGTTTGGGATTGTCCCCCCTTTTCAAAGGCGATGTATTTTCTGGAAACCAATGCTGGTTATATTTGTTTTTATGACGATGCCCGCAAAGTGGTCTTTGGTTTTTTTTGGTAATGGACTGTTGGTTGGCGGGAGGCTCTAACTTCCCGATACTCGATAGTTGATGATGCGATGAACACGCAGTAGGTGTGGATACTCTTGGTGCCCCAAGTTTGATCTCTTGCTGGTACGTTGTATCTTTGCCCCAGAGGCGATCTCGGCTTCTTCTCTTGAGATATCCGGCCAACCTGTAACTGAGCATAGCAACGTGATCAACATAGGATGATTATGCCTTTGACGTGCCCCAAGGATTCTTGTCAAGATGTGATGTTGCGCTAACATGAACTTTCGAAGTTTTGTTGCAAATCCAAACAGTCACATGTGTCTGACATAGTCTGCTTGACCGACTTGAAGATATGGAAGGGATTTGCCCCTTGCAACTTGTCCTGCCCCAGTATGTAGGGTATTTAAAGAAATTATCCTTAAAAAGAAAACCTTATGAGTGATTATCCTATGACATGGTCTGAGTTCGTTTCCTTCAATGTCTGATTCTTGCAATGATCTGCCCCTTAGTTAGCCTTTGAGGGACTTTCCCCAGACGGGTTGAGTATTGAAGTGTTTTTCCTTCCTGATCAACCGACGCTTGGAGATTCGTCTTATATTGACTACTTCTTCAGTCACCATAATTAAAAAGATGCCATGCCTTGATCCATAGGATTATGAGATGATCTTGATTCGTGTCAGCACCAACGATCAAGCGCCCCTTGAATTGCCCCTTGTTGGAATTTCCTTGATGTCAAGTATTGACTTATAGTTAAGAATTGTTCATTCAAGAAATGGTGATTTTAATGCAACAATTATGCAAGTTTTGAAATACAATCATTCATTTGGAGTGTCGTGGTAGTGTGTGACGAATGGACCATGAGTCTAAACACGATGCTGATTTAGCTAGCGTGTGAGTGATATAGTGAGAATAGAATATTAGCAAATCTCTAGGAGTTAGTTTACGCAAACTTGTTGTAGCATGCTTTCAGAATAATCCTTACTTCAATTAGGTTTTTTGAGGGTTGTAACGTGGCTTGGTTCACGGTTATTGAAACGAAAGGATATAAGGCTCAAAGTTTATTTTAACCCACCCCTTCTTCATGATGATCTCCCATCCTATGTTCAGTTAACATAGCATACATTCTACTTTTACGAGAGTTCAGCAGTGTAAGATCTCTTGAAATGACAGTCATTTTACTTTGCTCTTCATGGATGTTGGTGACCCTTTGATTTTGGTATAGCAGTCACTGAATCTTGTTTTGTCTTGTTGAGGATTCTCATTGTCTCTTTCGATTTTAGTTTTGATCCCTAACTTTTGCATGGACCGGGATCGCCCCGGTTTTTGCCTAAGTCTCCTTTTAGGGTGTTGGACTTAGCGGGCTCTTTCTTTGATTTTTTTTTTTAAAATTGTGACTGCCAAGTCAATGGTTATTGAAGAACAACCGACATAAAATTTGGATTTGTATGGTCCCTTCGGAACTTCAGGATGTGTGCGAAGAATATCATGTGATTGATCCTTGTATGGGATATTTTATCTTGTAATTCGAATGTGTAGTCAGATTAACTGAACACTACCCTGTCCCTGGTTAAGCGTAAGGGTTTTTTAGATCCGAAAGAAACTCATACTCCTAGGCTCGAAGTGGTTGACTAGGGATTAACTCCTTATCTCTCCAGTGTTTGGGGATTTGAAACAATGCCTATATATCATTAGCGGGATTTTATCCGAAAGCATTTAATCAGCAATTATGAGTATTTTGTTTTCATCATCCTCCTTCCAACATTTACTAACAATAGTGTGATAAAGAAGGTGAAGTGGAAAAGTATGTGTTTGTGCTTTGCAAATGTGATATATGAGTGAATATGGAGGATTGATTCAAAACATGCATAATCATCCCATTAATAAAAACCAAATATAATCAACAATGTTTAACGCATACAGTACTTAGACAAACAAGAACAAATTACAAGAATGCGAGAAAAAAAGGGCATAATGATTGCCTTCATTCAAAGCAACGGGACTTCATCTCTTGATTCTTTTTTGGGAGTTGTTCTGCTTTTTCAGGTCGGCGAGAAGCTTTATCTTCGAGCTTCACTCTGCTCCGCATGCGCTTGCATGGGGTTTGTTGCAACGTTTGACCTAACTAGCGTGAAAGTAATTGCCTTACTGCCAATCAGGTCCTGGACCTTGTGCTTGAAGGCCTTGCAACTTTCTACTATATGCCCTGGGGCACCCATATGATACTCGCAGTGAGCATTGGCGTTGTAGCCTGGCGGATAAGGTGGAGTTGCAGGTGTTAGCTCCTTCAGAACAATTGATCCATCCTTTAGCAGGTAGGGAAGGATCTTGTTGTATGGTATTGGCAAAGGATCGAAATGTCTTTTTTGGCCTCCTTGCCCTCTGCTGATTAGGTTGACGTTGTTGTGGAGCATGTTGTTGTTGATTCTGATGTGGCTGCTGGTAAGCCGGCTGCTGATAAGGTTGCTGATATTGTTGTTGATATGGTGGCTGATATGGCGTTGGGATGACAGCGACAACTTAATGGTAAGGCATAGGAACATATGGACGTGTCCTATTTCCTCCCCCTCCCATTATGGCATTGGTCTGCCCTTCTGGCTTCTTTGGGAGATTGGGATAGGGTTTCTTCATCCCACCTGAAGCATTGGTGGCGCAAGGTAACTTTCCTTTCCTTATATGGCTTTCAATTTGTTCTCCCACAGAGACAACCTCGACAAAAGGTTGGAAGTTGGATCCTACCATTTTCTCCATGTGTTGGGTATGCAGAGTTCCTATAAACATATCAATTAGTTCTTTATCAAGTAGAGGAGGTTGGACACGAGCTGCAAGCTCTCTCCACCGCTGGGCGTATTCCTTAAATGATTCATTATTGCGTTGAGTCATGTCTTGCAGCTGGGTGTGATTGGGTGCTAGATCAGTGTTGTACTGATAATGCCTAAGAAAGGCTTCAGCGAGGTCTCTCCATGACTGGACCTGTCCCCTCTCTAGCTGCATATACCACTCCAAGGATGCCCCACTAAGGCTATATTGGAAGTAATGAATCAGGAGTTGATCATTGCTGATGTGGGCAGCCATTTTGCAACAGTAGGCTCTGAGGTGAGTTATCGGACAACTGATCCCTTTGTACTTGTCGAAGTACGGGACTTTGAACTTTTGGGGAATCACCAGACCTGGCACCAGGCACATATCGACAGCATCCAAACCGGGAGTAGTGTGAACCTCCAAGGACTTGAATTTTTCCTCCAAAGCGTGGAGTCTCTCAACAGCAGGGTCTAGGAGACCTCCAACAACAGGTTTGGTGGGTTATGGCATGAAGAAAGCAGCATACGGATCTTCATCACCTATCACAGATCCGTGTCAAGCAGATGTAGCAGAACGCTCATGGGGGTACATGTTGACCATGGGAATAGGAATAGGGATAAGTCCTCCTTTAGGATGGGCAGGATTACCATCGAGGTCAGTCACTCCGGGGATGCTAAGGATTGGTGATCCAAACTGAGCAGCAACTTTTCTGGCCTCGACGCTAGTCCCAGCATCCTTCTCCTTATGGGCTAAGAGTAGCATAGTTTCAAGCAAGCGGTCCATCTTCTCTTGCATATAGTCAATGTCTGTCCTCATCGAAACCTGGTTTGCTTCAAGTTGTTCGAGTGTCATCTTGTAGTTGCGGCGTGTCTCGTACCGGTGTCGAGTAGTCAGTGTTACTGGATAAAGGGTAAAATATGGTGTAAGTTTTTGTTCCTGGAAGATGATATGCAATGCATGTTGATGGTATGCAAATGCATAAAAATTTTCCATGTTTTTCGCAAAGGAATACAAATACTCAAGATCATTCATACGTCGTGTACATCAGGATAATAGGAAGAAGCCCGGGTTTCTCAAATTACTAGAAATTCCCAAAGGTAGGTTCTAAAGTTATGTTTTCAAGGAAGGAACTTAGACTCACGAATCATGTTCAAAACTTCCTCGCAATAATGGGCTAGACACATCGTGATGGGAATCTTGCACTGATCTAATCTAAGTGGGATTCTCGTATTATTTGAACAGGGTGTAGACCCTTCGGTTCAATACTACATAATTGCCAATCGTGAAAACAAAACTTGGGTTTAAGGCGAGGTTCCTAGAGTCACGGATCGTATTTAAAATTTCCCCATAATAATGGGCTAGCCACATTGTGATGGAAACTCCAAACAGATATACTTTAGGTGGAGTCTTCGTATTGTCCCAACAAGGTGTATACCCCTCGGTTCAATACTACACAACTCCTGGTTCTAAGTTTTCCTCGAAGCTTGGGTGTGAAGCTTATCTCACAGCATACATCAAGCCCCATATCATAGTATCCAAACAAATTACATACAAGCAACATAATAAGATACAGAGAAGCAACACGAAAGAAAGGAATATTATTTTAACATTCATAGAAAATCTGACTAATTTAGGTTAGACTCTCTCTTTCTTGGAGCAGTATCCCCAGCAGAGTCGCCATTTGTCGCACCTCGAAAAAATACGATCCCTCGCGATGGACGCGGAAAATGTTTGTTCGAACAGAGTCGCCACCGAACTTTATTCCTTCCAATGAGAGAATAGGAAAATATCGAGAAAACCTTTAAGAAAATGGAATAATGGTCGTCGCAACCATATTCGAGTTCGGGAGTCGATTACGCAAGGGGAAGGTATTAGCACCCCTCACGTCCGTTGTACCCAACGGGAACCTTTTAGTCCAATTTTCTATTTGAATTTTAATTGAATGTTATTTGCTTTCTTCCAATGATAAAGATTATAGATATGGATGAAGACCTTAGAAGGGGAGAGGGAGGTTTTTTTATTAGTGTGCTCGTGAAGATACAACAATCTCCTGCCTACGTATCCTTATGGTGCAATAAGGAAATCAGAGCATTCATAGTTCGAGCACTACGATTTGGTTGGTGTTTTTTAATGAACGACTGTGTAGATCATGTTCTAAAGGCTAAACGTTAGCTTGTCTACTCTCGGCGGAGGCTTAAGCACTGGTTTGTTGTGCGCATTAGAAAGGATTAACAATGTTCTTTTTGAAAATAGTTTTGGTCACGCGGGGGTGACAAGTTGAATTGATATATTTGATGTTTTGTTTGGTTGGTTTCAATCGCACGGGGCAAGAAATTGTGTTTGATGTGTTAAGATATTTTGAAGAACGACGAAAGATTGAGCAATGAGGTGCACACCAATCGTTCAATCCTTTCGAGGAATAGTAAGGCGGATGCCTTCTACTCCTTTTTCGTTCGAATTGTTATTGAAAATTTGTTTGTGGATGTCGAATATGCACGGTAGTGAGGCGTGCGCCTCCTACTTGCTTATTCAAAGAATAATGAGGCATGCGCCACTTATTCCTTTATCCAAGTTTAATTAAAATGTATTAATCGGAAGTCGATGATTTGTGTAATATGGCGAACGCCAATTATTCAAATAATCGAGAGATGGTGAGGCGAACACCTTCCATCTTTTATCATCCGGAGTTTAATTTTTAAAAAGAAATGTCCTTGGATGTTGTATTAATTTTGGGAAAATAATTTCAATTTTGAATTTTGTAGGTTTTGGTCGAAAGTCGATTATTTGAGCAATGTGGCCTGCGCCACTCGTTCGAATAATCAAAGGATGGTGAGGCGAACGCCTCCCATTCTCTTCATTTGCAGTTTAATTTATAAAGTTTATTTTGTGAAATTGTATTTGATCTAAAAGGTGATTTGAATTTATTTGATTGCGTTTTAATTTGACGACGAGAATTCGATCAATATGGCGTACGTCAATTATTCGAATACTCGAAAGATAGTGAGGCGAACGCCTCCCATCCTTTTATTATCGGAAATTTAGAATTTAGAATTTTTTAGAAATTATATTAATTTGGAATAAATGATTTGAATATTGTGGTTGAAGTTTTAATCGGAAGTCGATAATTTGAGCAATGTGGCGGACGCCAATCATTCAATTATTCGAGAGATGGTGAGGCGAACGCCTCCCATCTTTTTCATCCAAAGTTTTTAAATTACAAAAGGTTCTTAAAAGTCATAAAAAACTTTGAATTTGATTTCAAACATTTTTTCAAATTTGGAAAAAAGATTAGTTGGTGTCAGGCCAATGTTGGGTCCGACTTGAAAAATATTTACTTATTAACAATTACCCGCTTATTTAATTAATCATACTATTCTAACAAAGTGTACATAAAAACACAAATTAAAACATAATTATAAAAATCAAGTTTAAACAATAACGGTTATGTTTGTTATTTATTTACCATGATTATCATATTCAAACTATTAGTGCATAAGTGAATTATAAGAAAATTGTGGTGTAGGAATGAAATGATGGGTGAATACCAAAGGATAAAACATAGGGCCCAAACATTATTCCCTCCCCCAGATCTGGCGGGTTCGGAGGCCCAGAACCCTTTGGGGTGAATACCAAAACGAAAAGGAATTGGAAAAGCCAACACGCCAGCTGCCTCAGACTGTAGGGCGTGTGACGTTTGGACTTCTAGACGGCGGCCAGCTCAACTAGGGATACGTACCTGCCTTGGGAATATTCAGCGAATAACATCATTTATTACACTCGCTGAAGACGAAAATCTACTACCACCTATTACACAACTACCCCTTCTACAGACAGTAATATTACAACGTGGAATCTTCTCCATTTCCTTCATTCGAAAACTTTTCTTCTTGATTTTTTTTACCCATCTCCGGCGAAAAGGGCGTTAGCCACCGGCCGGTAATCACCCTTCGAAATACCCCAAAATTTGAACGCAAACCCCAACTTATTTTAATCCCTGAACACGGATCTATGTCCATCCTAATCTAAATCCCTACCCTTTGTTCAGATCGATACCTTAAACTCAACTTTGTTAACCTTACAACTTATCCTCAGAACCACAGACAAACAATATTTGATTGTAAAACATAAACATGAAGCATCGCACAAGCAGTTATATGCAAAGTAAACAACCCAAGCTCAACTTTATTCTTTATTCTATATCTAAAGATGGGTTCGATTTGTCCAATGATTTTGCTTGATTAACCCAAGGCTTCTATGAGGAGCTCTGCATTACCCTTCATATCTTTAAGTTCGGAAGAAATCTACAGAGTAACGATAGTGTCTCCCTTCACTTGCTGCGATCGGGGTGTACGCTTACTTGCCGTCACGAGCTTGTTGGGTTGCGCGCTGAGTAACGGTGAAGGAATCCCCTTTTTTAATGATCGATAGTCTCTTATATAAAGAGAAGATAAATAGTGCCTCATTCATCTGCTGGCAGGAGGGAAGCGCGTCAGTCCGTTAGAGTAAGATCTTCCCCCGGATTTGGTGTGGTCCAAAATTAATGTGGTAAGCACGAGTTTTGTCGGTAGTGAAATCCCTCCATGATGCGTGAGCCCTTTGTTGAGTTTCTCTTGGATTGTTACTATTGTAAGACAGGTAAACATTGTGGTAGAAAATTTGATTTTTAATTGCTGTAAAAATCAATTTTAACTGAGGCATGACTCTAATTATCTTCGGTTTGAAATACTTCCAGGTGTTCATCTGGTTTTTAGCTGATGTGAGGATGTTAAGGAAACAGTTTAATTTAGATTGTGGTGATATCCGTTAGCTACCACTTTCAACCGTCCTTTACTTGACTTGCCTTTCATTTAAGTATTTTGCTTTGATTTCTCTTGCTGTCATGTTAAGTTTGTTTATTGCAGGCTTGCAGCACTCATATTGATGGCATGACAAGTTCTTACTTACTGCCTTGGTTGTGAATCGGCTTGTGTTTTGGCTTAGTTATCACAGAACTTGTAGCATTTGGCGGTACTACTCTGTCTCACATTATCAATCCATTGTAGATTGGTTCGTCCTATCTTGTTGGTTTAGGGTGCCGAATTGGTATCAACGACACTTCACCTCAAATTTGCACCTCCCATTTTGTACATATATTTTCATCTTAGGTCATTAGCATTTTATTGTCCATTGCATAGTTCATCAGTTCATCAGTCAAGACTGGTCAGGAGATTCAGTAGTGCAAGCAAGCAAGTGCATTTTCCATGGAAGCAAAGCCCTAGGGTTGGTTCAATGAGTTCATGTGACCTAGGGATCATTTTTAAGTGGTTTGGCCAAAGGTTGGAGGTTCAAAGCTCATCAGTCAATGGGCAAATCATCTGAAACCCTAGAAAGTCAACCAAAGTCAACTGTCAATTCAATCATGGATTTGAAGGTGGGAGATGGTTAGAGAGGCCTCATGCATGTCCATACAAGTCTCATTTGACATTTCAAACATCAACATTGAAGAATTTGAGGTCAGATGAAAACTTTCCAAAAATAGTAAGTGACCTGTAATTTGAAACTGCCAAAAATGGAAAGGTTTTCTCCTCAAGATTACATCATCAAGAAAGCTTCAAATGAAATTTTGTCCAACATGAAAGTTGAAGATCTTGCTCTCCCCTTTCCAAAAAGTCCAAGATCATGAATTTCTCATGTATGGTTGAAAAGATATGGATCAAGCATGGCCAAGTGAATTTGAACTTCAAACATGCATAACTTTCAAACAATAAGGCCAAATGAAGTGGTTCTTTTTGCAACATTCATGTCTTGACATGCACTATCCAAATCATGCATCACATGCCATGCATTTCCATCACATAAACATTTGGTTTTTTCATTTGAATTTTGGAGGGAAAGTTCAAATTCAAAAATGAAGCATTGTTTTCACATTCCATCACTTGCATTTGGCTCCAAATTGGTTTTTCAAGTGATTTCCAAGGAAAAACGTGCACTGTTCCATTGGTAATATCATGCATAAGGTGCATTATCAAATTTTGCATTACACCTTTATTCTCACTAATCCACTCACCATTTGGTTAAGCATGATTAACAACATGATTAACAGAGCATATATAAACCTAATCCTAACAGAATTCAGCATTAACAACATCACAATTTCCAGATCTAGATTTTTTCACAAATTGTTCTCTCACACTTTTCATCAAAATTCTGCAAACACATTGCCTTTTTCTTGATTGATTCATCATTCATAAGCATTGTGGAGCATCATTGAAGGAAGATTCAGAGGAATTTCGTGCAGATTTGAAGCAGCTGAAGTTTGCATTCATCCATGGCAGTTGAGAATTCTGTTGGAATCAAGCTCGAGTAAACATCAAACCTTCATCCATTCAATCATACAAGAGCTAAGGATCATCTGTTTGTGCTTAGCAAGGCCTGAATCGAGCTGTTTCACTTCTGCATCTTCATCAAGGTCAGAATTCGAATGTCTTAATTCATGAAATTGTTAGATGATTATGGTAGATCTTTGAACACTGAGCAAGCTGAGCTTTAGATCGATGATTTCCATGCAATATTGAAGTAGATATTGTGATTTAAAGTTTGATGTATGAATATTCTTTTGCTCGATTCTTTGAATATGTGTGGAATTAGGTTAAAGTAAGCCTGGATTCATGTTGTATGTTAAGAGATGAACACATTGATGTGCTTGTTTTGTATTTCTGAGACATTTGTTCGTGGCCTGATATGAACATGATGAACGCGTATGAAGTTGCTAGGGTTTCATGTCCAGAACTCTGTTTGATCCATTCCAGCGCGTTTTTGCATGTGTTTGTGTGTTTGTGGACAAGTATTGGTCCAGCTGTCGCTTGCATGGCATAATGAGTGGATAATATTGCTTCGCCTGGCCACGTAGGATAAGTGAAATGGCGCGTTTCACTACTAGCGCCTCAATTCAAAATCCTACTCAGTTCGATTCCTGGCTCATGACAAATCCAAAATGACATTCACATTTTATTCCATCCATTCATACTATGCTTAATCATGTTTTTTTTCTTTTTTCTTTCACTTCAAAAAATCATAACTAAATGATTAATGATCCAAAAAACATGAGGATTTTTGCATTGTTTTCCTTATTATGTCTAGTTTTTTTTCATTATTTTTCCAGAAATTGTGCCCCGATGGAAATTAATTTGGCCTAGGGTTTGTGTGCATGTATCATATCTTGTACCTTGCTTGCCATATCTCTTGTGAAATGATGAGTTTTAATCCAATGCTTTTGAAATTTGACATGTTTAAACTAGACATCTTGCTGGATATTTTGGTGTTGAGTTTGCAATTTTATCATTTGTGGTTGCTGAGTTATGATCTGGTTAATATAGGTGTGACAATGTGTGTCACACCTTTGCTTGCTCAACTTGTTTAATTTCTTTGCCATGCCAAATAAATTCCAATTGATGTGATTTTTTGCACGATGCTTCTTATGGATGTTGTGATTGATCATGAATTTTCTGGGAATTTTTGGATTCATTTCTGATTTGTTTGAGATTTTTCTTTCTGGATTGTCATTTGTGAGCCTTTGAATGGTCTTGAACTTCAATGATTTGTGAAATGATGGTTGTTTATCCTATGAATGTGAAATTTTGCACATTGTTTCTAGACATATTGAAGTTTATTGTGGCTTTGTTTTGAGGTCTTTATCATTTGCCAATTCTGTTTTAGGCTTGGGTTAAGTTGATGTATCAAATTGTGTCCTATTTGAGCTTGTTTTGGTTGCCTTGCCTTGATGAATTTGATTACCATGCTTAATCATGTCCAATTGCCCTAATTTTTTGTGTGATGATCATGTGGTGTGTTCTGTTTAGCCATGATTTTTCTTGAGATTTATTGAATCATTTTTGATTTGATGTGCATTTGTTCACTCTGTTGCCTCAATGTGCTTTCAACTTGCATGCCTGGCCATGATTGATTTATGAAATGAATTTGGTTGATGCTATTGATATGAGACCTTTTGAATTAGGTTCTTATTTGATTGAGGTTGATTCATGTCAATTTTCATGTTCTGTTTTGAATTATTTCTCCATCTTTGACCCTAGGTCTTGTCCTAGTGGTTTGCCTCTCGTGTTTGAGCTTTGTTTTCAGGTTAAGAAGCACATGGCCATAAGAGGATTGATTCATTTGCTTGAGTTGGATTATTTGGTTGATGTTGACTAATATTGACTTGTTTTGTAGGTGGCTCTTAGCTCATTTGAGTTGAGCTTGTGTCTTGCACCTTGTTGCATTGCTTGTTTGACTATGTCTGTTGACTTTTGACTATTGGTTGTCTGTTTGACTTTTTGAGTTGTGTACTGATTGAGTTAGATTGTTTTCAGGTACATTAGTTGCTTAAGTTCATTGTGAACTTGCTTTTGCTTTGCTTGGTTGCATAAGCATTGAGGTATAACTTCTCTGACTTCATGTAGTCTGGAAGACCTGTCCTGTTACTTGGGCAGGCACCTGTCTGAAGCCCTCCTTAAGAGGCAATGCTTGTGTTTGTTTATCTTTGTGCCAAGCAGGAAAAGACCTCTATGAGGTAATTGGCAGATAAAAGAGATGTGCAATCCATCTCCTGCTATTCAGTGTGTCATCCCTCTGCTCACATTACATGTTGATGCACTGTGGGTATTAGCCCAAGATCTATGTTGAGTCAGTCATATGTGGATAAAAGAGTTCCCACTTTCTGAACTCCCACCCTTTCATTTGTCTAAAGCTCTCCCAGGCCAGGGATAAGAGTTGTGGGGTCTTACCCTCACTTCCCATCTCATCTGCTTCACCCTAACTCTCAATGTTAGGGTTAAGAGCTAACTACACCCGATTCCAGTTGGCTTGTGTTTCACAGCCTAACCTTGTGTGAGCCCACTTTGTTTGTATATAGTGTGTGCTATTTGTGTGTATGTTTGCTTTGCTTGTGCTGTTTAGGATAGCTTGCTCCCTGTGCAAGTTAGATAGAAACCTTAACCTAGGACCATGGTGAATTTGCATGATGACTATTAGGCTCGAGTTAGTCTCCCTTCTAGTTTGTCATTTCCCAGTCTCTGGTTAGGCTAGTCCTTTTTCCCTGCGTAGGGGAACTACGTCGCCCTGATCCTCATACCAGATGAGGTATGTAGGCAGGAGATGAGCTGATCTCTCCGGGCGCCCTTTTTCTTTTTCAACCCTCTTGTGTGTGTTAGGAGATGGATGTAAGCCCAGCGATTGGCATTCCGTATCCTATTGTTGTGTGCTTGGAGTCCGACATAAGTCCAGCGATTGGCAGTTGGCTTCCAGTGTGTGTGTGTTTGGTTCGGAGTCTGATGTAAGTCCAGCGATTGGCATTCGGTTTCCATGTTTACCTGTTTGTGTGGAGTCTGACGTAAGTCCAGCGATTGGCAGTCGGTTTCCTGTGTGGTTTTGTTTGGCCTGCGTTAGCCGAGCTACGAGTGCTCTGATTCTTCTTTAGTTCGAGAAGATACGTATGCATAGGATGCGACATCCTAGCGAGCACGTTTCCCCTGTCTCGAACTACGTCGACTTTGATGTCTGTGCCTGACAGACTACGTAGGCCCAGGATGCGATATCCTGCCGAGTTAGTTTCTTTTGTTTTCTGTGTCTCTTTTCAGCCAGTGTGTGATGTTTGAGAAGTTTTAGCAACCTTTATCCTTCCTTTTGTGCGTGGATCCCGTCAAGTACGACGGATGCGTAGGGGTGCTAATACCTTCCCTTCGCATAACCGACTCCCGATCCCACCTCTTTGGTCGCGAGACCATGTCTTTTCCAGGTTTACTTCGAGCGTTTCCTTTCCCTCTTTTGGGATAAATAACGCACGGTGGCGGCTCTGTTGTTTCGTTTTCCCGCCGGTTTTTCGCGTAATGCGACAGCTGGCGACTCTGCTGGGGAACACAGAGAAGTTGACCTCTTGCTGGTCCATCTTCCCTAAGCGAGTCTCTCCTAGCGCTCTCTAGGATAGGGTTTGGTTGCTTTTGTTGTTTCATTTATTGCATTCATTTATTTATTGTTTGCATTTATGTTTGCATTCATTCATTTTCATCTGTTCATCTGGCTGTGTTGTGTTGTCTCTCTGTTGGGGTGGGAGTTACTTGAGGTAAAAGGCCCAATACCCAGGCTATGAGTGCAATCTAGGAAACCTAGGAATAGAGTGATTCATAGGAAGCGGGTGGTATTGCGCCACTTAGCGGAACATTGATATCACGAGCAGTTCAGACTCTGATGGGGTATTATCGTTACATACTTCGGGTGTGTATATGATGGTATTCTATGAAAGGGTTATTTATGCTGCGTTTCTCTCGACCTTACCCTAGCCTAGATGACACCCGTGAGTGGGGAGGGAATGATCATTATTATAGGTACAGTTGGTGACTTGTCGGTGACTTGTTGGTGACTTGTGGTCCTGTTGGTGACTCTTGGTTCTTCAGATGACAGTTTGTCAGATGACTTTGGGTTTCAGATGAATTGTGGTTCCGAGTTCAAGCCGAAGCTTTGATCCTGTGTTCCGAGATGCACAGCCTGTCAGTCTTGTCTGCATCATTTGCATCATAGCATGTTTATTTTCAAAAGATACGCAATAAAAAGAATTGAAAAAAATGAAAAAGAAAAAGAAAATAAAAAGCTAATCTCTGCATGCATATCATTTCTCAGGTTCATTCAGGAGTTCGGTTCACTGATAGAGATGGCAACAGTCCCAGAGTTGAAGCGGAAGACTTGTTCCTACAGCTTTCATCGTGAGCCTTTGACATCTCTGATAGAGTTGAGCAACCTTGTGACCAGTGGTAATCAGAAGGGGTTTGTTGATCGGTATGGGGATATTCTGACACTGTTAAAGATGGTAGTTGATCCAGTGTCGTTGCAGACTCTTCTACAGTTCTATGACCCTGAGCTTCATTGCTTCACCTTTCAGGATTATCAGTTGGCGCCTACTCTTGAGGAGTACTCCATTCTGATGAATGTCCCGATCAGATATCAGGTTCCTTTCTTGGACGTGCCTAAGGAGGTTGATTTCAGAGTTGTCTCCAGAGCTCTCCATCTGGGTATCAAAGAAGTCAGTGATAATTGGAAGTTCAGTGGGGATGTTGTGGGTCTGCCTTTGAAGTTTCTGTTGAAGATTGCTAGAGAAGAAGCAGAGAAGGGGAATTGGGAAGCTTTTCATGCTCAATTGGCCATTATGATCTATGGGATCGTCTTGTTCCCAAGTATGCCCAACTTTGTGGACTATGCTGCAGTCATTATCTTTCTTGGAGGAAACCCGGTTCCTACTCTGTTAGCTGACACTTACTATGTTATTCACAGTAGGCATGGTAAGGGTGGAGCTATCAGATGTTGTCTCCCACTTTTGCTCAGATGGTTTTTGTCTCTCCTGCCAGTCAGTGGACCTTTTGTGGATGCTCAGAGCACTCATAAGTGGACTCAGAGGGTTATGTCTCTTACCTCATATGATATCAGGTGGCAGTCTTATCGGATGGATGTGCGGAATGTCATCATGAGTTGTGGAGCGTTTCGGAATGTGCCACTTGTAGGGACTAAGGGTTGCATCAATTACAACCCAGTTCTTTCTCTTCGCCAGTTGGGGTTCGTGATGAATGGAAGACCACTTGAAGCTGAGATAGCTGAGAGTGTGTATTTTGAGAAGCGGAATGACCCTATTAGATTGGAGCAGATAGGAAGAGCTTGGAAGTCTATTGGTGTTAAGGATGGAGCTGTCTTAGGGAAGAAATTTGCCATTGCTATGCCTGACTACACTGAGTGGGTCAAGAAGAGAGTGGAAACTTTGTTGTTGCCCTATGATAGGATGAATCCTTTGCAAGTGCAACCACCTTTGATCCTTGCTGAGAGTGTACCTGCTGAGCAGTACAAGCAAGCCCTGATGGAGAATCGCCGGATGAAGGAGAAAGAGCAAGACGCCCAGATGGAGTTGTACAAAGCCCAGGCTGATAGGTTGAATTTGACTCATCAACTCAGAGACATCCAGAGTATAGATGCTGGTGGAGTAAGGAGCAAGAAGAGATCTTATGAAGAGATGGAGAACTTGTTGAATGCAGAGCACCGAGAATGCTTGAGATTGCAGAGAGCTGAAGCCAGCTATCAGAAGAAGATCAGAGACTTGGAGAAGCAACTCAGAGACAAAGATATCCAGTTGAAGAAGGAAGTTGACTTGAGGCATGCATCAGAGAACCGACTTGGAGGAGAAGTGGTAGAGCTCAGAAGACAGTTGAAGGAGAAGATCACTCCCTTGCCAGAATGTTCAGAGTGTGACCTGTTGATAGACCAGTGTCACTACTTGAAGACGCTCATTCCTGGAAGTCGTTTGTCTTAGCTTGTATTCCTGATGTTTATGTTGAGAATCACCTCCAGGCTTGTTGGGTGGGATTCATGGTTGTACTCTGGTTATTTAGATCTTTGTAGACTGTGTTGTATGATCCTGTTGCTCTTATCTATAGATGAGATTGTTAGTTTAACCTTGTACTCATTACCCTTGTGTATGATTGTTCCTGTGCTTCCGTGTTGTTCTCGTTGCAGGTTGCCATCTTTCGAAGATGAATCAGGCTCTTTGAATGCCTAAGAAATGAACATATCATGTGCACCATATGCATTAGCATCATACTCATATCATATTGCATAACAGGTGTTCTTGTTCGCGACTTCTCACTTTGGTTCCTGTGTCAGACAGGATAGCTGATCAACGACCGCATCGGTACTCAACCAGACTGAATCATCAGAGAAGCATGGACCAGGTTCAGGCAGAATTGGCTGAGATGAGGGCAAACATGGCCCAGTTTATGACGATGATGCAAGGTGTTGTACAAGGGAAAAAGGAGTTGCGTGCCTTAGCCCAAAGACAGGAAACCGTGATTCCGCAGTCCAACCGAGCGTCGCCAGTGGGTGTACCTGTTCATGAGAATGTTAATGTTGCTGCTCCCGCCAACGATTATGCTGTGGGTGATGAGTTAAGGGGGATCAGAATCAATGGACAGCCTCTTGCTGCAGAGACTGTCAATGCCAGAGCTACCCGGGCTCCTGTTCGTCATCCTGCTCCGATTGTTGATAGACAAGAGGACATGTTCACACTGCTGAGTGAAGATGATGAGGTTGTTGGAAGAGTTGAAGAGAGGGACCGTAAAGTTGACGCCCTCGCTGAGAAAATAAGAGCTATGGAATGTCAAAATTCTCTAGGTTTTGATGTGACCAATATGGGTTTGGTAGAAGGGTTGAGGATTCCTTACAAATTCAAAGCACCCTCATTCGATAAATACAATGGTACTTCTTGCCCTCGCACCCACGTGCAGGCCTATTATCGGAAAATCTCTGCTTACACCGATGATGAGAAAATGTGGATGTATTTCTTCCAGGATAGCTTGTCTGGGGCTTCCTTGGACTGGTACATGGAACTGAAGAGAGATTATATCCGCTGTTGGAGGGATCTGGGTGAGGCCTTCTTGAGGCAATACAAACATAACATGGACATGGCACCGAGCCGGACTCAGTTGCAGAGTCTTTGTCAGAAATCAGGTGAGAGCTTCAAGGAGTACGCCCAGAGGTGGCGTGAATTGGCTGCTAGAGTACAACCCCCTATGCTGGAGAGGGAGTTGACTGACATGTTCATTGGCACTCTGCAGGGTGTTTTCACGGACCGGATGGGAAGCTGCCCATTCGGTAGTTTTTCAGATGTGGTAATCTGCGGAGAGAGGACAGAGAGCTTGATTAAGGCTGGTCAAATTCAAGATGTAGGGTCCTCATCTTCAAAGAAACCTTTTGCTGGGGCACCTCGTCGGAGAGAGGGTGAAGCCAGTGCTGTGCAACATGGCAGACGAGTTGTCAATAGAAATCAATACCGTCAGGTTGCTGCTGTGACCATTCCAGCACCTCAACCTCGTCAACAACCGCAACAACAGAGAGTTCAACAACAACCGCCACAACAACAACAACAGCAACGTCCGTATCAGCCAAGGCAGAGGATGCCTAATCGATGTTTTGACCCATTGCCGATGACTTATGTTGAGTTGCTACCTGAGTTGCTCAGACTAGGGTTCGTTGAGTTGAGAACCATGGCACCGTTGACAAAAATACCACCTGGGTATGATGCCAATGTGCGTTGCGATTTCCACTCTGGTGCACCGGGGCACCACATTGAAAACTGCAGGGCTTTTCATCATAAAGTCCAGGACTTAATTGACGCTAAAACTATCAATTTTGCTCCTGTGCCAAATGTTGTTAATAACCCAATGCCTCCGCATGGTGCACACCGAGTGAACAGTGTTGAGGGGGCTGAAGCTGAAGATCTGGTGGTCAGTGTTGAAGATGTTCAGACTTCTTTGTTGGTTGTAAAGGGTCGTTTGTTGAATGGGGGAGTCTTCCCGGGTTGTGATCAGAATTGTGTCGATTGTGCTGAATCTGAGAACGGTTGTAATCAGTTGAGGGCTGGTATCCAGGGTTCGATGGATAAAGGCGGTTTGCGATTCAGTAGGGCTATTAGAGAACGTGGGATGGTGTCAACCGTCACTATATACTTCAAACCGTCTGAAGGACGTGGCCAGAGGATTGTTAGCGCGCCTGCAGCTAGTGGTACTCCTGTTACCATTTCTGCTCCCGTAACCGCCAGTAATCCGACTACAATTGTTGCGCCAGTCAGAAGGGCTGTTGACAGTAGGGTTGTGCCGTGGAGATATGACAACGCCTACCGCAGTAACCGAAGGGCTGAGAATCAGGTCAGGCCAGTGAATCAAGCGCCTGTGACAATTGGTGTGCCCAGTAGAACTCCTGTGGTTGCATGTCCAGTTGTGGACAATGTTGGTGGACCAGGAGGTTTTACCAGAAGTGGACGTCTGTTTTCTCCGCAACCATTAAGAGACAATAATGTCGAGGCTCTCGCCAAGGCTAAAGGCAAACAGGCTGTGGTTGACGAAGAACTGGCTCAGAAGGAGGCGCCTGAGGGTTCATTTGAGAAGGATGTGGAGGAGTTCATGAAAATAATCAAGAAGAGTGACTACAAGATTGTAGATCAACTGAATCAGACTCCGTCCAAGATTTCAATCCTCTCGTTACTTTTGTGCTCTGAGGCACATCGCAATGCCTTGTTAAAGATGCTGAATATGGCTTACGTGCCTCAAGAGATATCTGTCAACCAGCTGGAGGGAGTGATTGCCAACGTGAGTACCAGGCATGGTTTGGGGTTCACAGACCTAGACTTGACGCCTGAGGGACGTAACCATAACAAGGCCTTGCATATCACCATGGAGTGCAAGGGTGCAGTGTTGTCTCATGTGTTGGTAGACACTGGCTCGTCTCTGAATGTGCTGCCTAAGAAGACTTTGGGCAAGATTGATGTGGAAGGAGTTATCCTCACTCCAAGTGACCTCATTGTGCGTGCATTTGACGGATCCAAACGGTCTGTTTTTGGTGAAGTCACCTTGCCAGTGAAGATAGGTCCGGAGGTTTTCGACATTGTCTTCTATGTGATGGACATCCAGCCCGCTTATAGTTGTTTGTTGGGACGTCCTTGGATTCATGCAGCTGGGGCAGTTTCGTCAACTCTCCACCAGAAGTTGAAATATGTCTGGAACGGTCAGATTGTGACCGTGTGCGGTGAAGAAGATATTCTGGTGAGTCACCTATCCTCTTTCAAATATGTAGAGGTGGATGGCGAGATCCATGAAACTTTATGCCAGGCATTTGAGACTGTTGCTCTTGAGAGGGTGGCTTTTGCTGAGTAGAGGAAGCCAGGTGCCTCAATTGCATCGTATAAGCAGGCCAAAGAGGTTGTTGACTCTGGCAGAGCTGAAGGCTGGGGCAAGATGGTGGATTTTCCTATCAAAGAAGATAAGTTTGGGATTGGCTATCAACCCTTGCAGGCGGAGCAGGGTATGCAGACAGGTCCGAGTACCTTTACCAGCGCTGGGCTGATGAATCACGGTGACGTCTTTGCGGTCAGTAGTGAAGATGGTGACAGTGATTGTGATCTCGACAACTGGGTTCGCCCGTGTGCACTAGGGGAGATGATCAACAATTGGACGGCAGAAGATGTGGTCCAAGTTACTCTTCAAACAGAGTAATTTTCTTTTGTTTTTCATTTTTGCACAAAACCCTACGTTCTGCCCAAGGCGTAGTGGTTCATTGTAGGGCCTCATCATGTTTTCAATGATTATCATTAATAAAGGACGTTTTGCAAACAATTTTGTGATCCCTGTCTTTCTATTTTTGTTTTCATTTTTCAAAAAAATAAAAATGGCAATGTTTTTGTGTTTTGTGACTTTCTTGAACTCTTTTTCTAAAACAAAGCATTAAACATGCAGAAGTGATCTCACGGAATCCACTATGAACAGTTCTGTTATGGCTCAGTATGATTTCAATAATCCCATCAACCAAGCTGAAGAGGAGAGTGAGGAAGACTGTGAACTCCCTAAAGAATTGGTCAGATTGTTGAAGCAAGAGGAAATGGTCATTCAACCTCATCAGGAGGAGTTGGAGATTGTTAATCTTGGTACTGAGGACGCCATAAGAGATATTAAGATTGGGGTTGCTTTGAAGACAGAGGTCAAGAGCAGGTTGATTGAGATGCTGAGAGAGTATGTGGAGATATTCGCCTGGTCTTATCAAGATATGCCTGGGTTGGATACCGATATTGTGGTGCATAGACTACCTCTCAGAGAAGAGTGTCCTTCAGTCAAGCAGAAGCTTCGCAGAACGAGTCCTGATATGGCTGTTAAGATCAAGGAAGAGGTTCAGAAGCAGTTTGATGCGGGTTTCTTGTCAGTAACGACGTACCCCCCGTGGGTGGCCAACATCGTTCCCGTGCCGAAGAAGGACGGTAAAGTCAGAATGTGTGTCGATTACCGGGATTTGAATAGAGCGAGTCCGAAAGATGATTTCCCATTACCTCACATTGATGTATTGGTTGATAATACGGCTCAATCCTCGGTTTTCTCTTTCATGGACGGTTTTTCTGGGTATAATCAGATTAAGATGGCGCCAGAGGACATGGAAAAGACGACATTCATTACACCTTGGGGCACGTTCTGCTATAAGGTGATGCCATTTGGGCTGAAGAATGTCGGTGCTACCTATCAGAGGGCTATGACGACTCTCTTTCATGACATGATGCACCAAGAGATTGAAGTGTACGTGGATGATATGATTGCGAAGTCGCAGACAGAGGAGGAGCACCTGGTTAATTTACAGAAATTGTTTGATAGGCTGAGAAAGTTCAAACTGAGGCTGAATCCGAACAAGTGTACGTTTGGTGTGCGATCCGGGAAGCTGTTAGGCTTCATTGTCAGTGAGAAAGGGATTGAGGTTGATCCAGCAAAAGTCAAAGCTATTCAAGAAATGCCTGAACCGAAAACAGAAAAGCAGGTTCGTGGGTTTTTAGGGAGATTGAACTACATTGCAAGGTTTGTATCTCACCTAACTGCCACGTGTGAACCAATATTCAAATTGCTTAGAAAGAATCAAGCAATCAGGTGGAACGATGACTATCAGAAAGCTTTTGACAAGATAAAAGAATATTTACAGAAACCTCCAATCCTTATACCTCCAGTTCCTGGGAGACCACTGATAATGTACCTATCAGTGACTGAGAACTCGATGGGGTGTGTATTGGGACAGCATGACGAGTCTGGTCGAAAAGAGCATGACATATACTACCTTAGCAAAAAGTTTACCGACTGTGAAATCAAATATTCACAGCTTGAGAAAACTTGTTGTGCTTTGGCCTGGGCTGCTCGCCGACTGAGGCAGTATATGTTGAACCATACTACCTTATTGATTTCTAAGATGGATCCAGTGAAGTACATCTTTGAGAAGCCGGCTCTCACCAGACGTGTTGCCCGTTGGCAGATGATCTTAACAGAATATGATATTCAGTACACGTCACAGAAGGCCATCAAAGGTAGTATTCTGTCAAACTACCTCGCCGAGCAACCGATTGATGACTATCAGCCGATGATGTTTGAATTCCCTGATGAAGACATCATGTATCTTAAGATGAAAGATTGTGAAGAGCCTCTTGCCGAGGAAGGACTGGATCCTGATGACAAGTGGACGTTGATGTTTGATGGGGCTGTGAATGTGAATGGTAACGGTGTTGGTGCAGTGCTTATCAATCCTAAAGGTGCTCATATACCTTTTTCTGCCAGATTGACTTTTGACATCACCAACAATGAGGCTGAGTATGAGGCTTGTATCATGGGGATAGAAGAAGCCACTGATTTGAGAATCAAAACTCTTGACATTTATGGAGATTCCGCTCTGGTGATCAATCAGGTCAATGGAGATTGGAATACTAATCAGCCACATTTGATTCCTTATAGAGATTACACCAGAAGAATACTGACGTTCTTCAAGAAGGTGAAGTTGTATCATGTCCCCCGGGATGAGAATCGGATGGCTGATGCTTTGGCTACTTTATCTTCTATGATCAAAGTTCATTGGTGGAATCATGTGCCACATGTTGCGGTGAATCGACTCGAGAGGCCTGCGTATGTGTTTGCAGCCGAGTCTGTTGTTGATGAGAAACCGTGGTACTATGATATCAAGAACTTCCTCAAGAGTCAGGAGTATCCTGAAGGTGCGTCAAAGAATGACAAGAAAACCCTAAGGAGGCTAGCTGGAAGCTTTTATCTGAATCAGGATGATGTGTTGTATAAGAGGAACTTTGACATGGTTCTGCTCAGATGCGTGGATAGACACGAAGCAGACATGTTGATGCAGGAAGTGCATGAAGGTTCGTTTGGTACCCATGCTAGTGGTCATGCAATGTCTAAGAAATTGTTTAGAGCCGGTTATTACTGGATGACTATGGAATCCGATTATTTCAAGTATGCTCGGAAGTGCCATAAGTGTCAAATCTATGCTGATAAGGTGCATGTACCACCCAGCCCTTTGAATGTCATGAATTCGCCTTGGCCGTTTGCCATGTGGGGCATTGATATGATTGGGAAGATTGAGCCTACTGCTTCGAATGGACATCGCTTCATCTTGGTTGCGATTGATTACTTCACCAAGTGGGTGGAAGCAGCTTCCTATGCTAATGTTACCAAACAAGTGGTTGCCCGGTTCATCAAGAAGGAAATCATCTGTCGTTATGGGGTCCCTGAGAGAATCATCACTGACAATGGTTTGAATCTCAATAACAAGATGATAAAAGAGCTTTGTAGAGATTTCAAGATTGAACATCACAATTCTTCTCCTTACAGACCGAAGACGAATGATGTTGTAGAGGCGGCAAATAAGAATATCAAGAAGATTGTGCAGAAGATGGTCGTGACGTACAAGGATTGGCATGAGATGCTGCCTTTCGCTTTGCATGGGTACCGTACCTCAGTACGTACGTCGACCGGGGCAACCCCGTACTCCCTTGTGTATGGTATGGAAGCTGTCCTACCAGTTGAAGTGGAGATTCCTTCTCTGAGGGTTTTACTGGATGTTAAGCTTGATGAAGCCGAGTGGATTCGAACAAGGTTTAATGAGTTAAGCCTTATCGAAGAGAGACGGCTAGCAGTTGTGTGCCATGGGCAGTTGTATCAGAGAAGGATGAAGAGAGCCTTTCATCATTAAGTGCGTCCTCGAAGCTATCAAAATGGCGATCTAGTTTTGAAGAGGATCCTTCCTCCCGGTACAGATAACAGGGGCAAGTGGACTCCTAATTACGAAGGTCCATACATTGTGAAGAAGGTTTTCTCCGGTGGAGCCTTGATGCTTACAACAATGGATGGTGAAGATTTTCCATTCCTTGTTAACTCAGATGTAGTCAAAAAATACTTCGCATAAATTGACCCGCTGGACAAAAAGAATAAAAGAGTCCAGGCAAAAAAGGGCATCCCGGCGAACCAAAAAACAGAAAGAAAAGGTTCGGGCAAAAATTAGGGATAAAATGAAAAGAATTTGTACACCCGGTAAGTCGAAAACCCGCAAGGGCGGCTTAGGCAAAAATGGGTATCCCGGTGGATTGAAAACCCGCAAGGGCGATCCAGGCAAAAGAGGGATTAAAGCGAAGACTACAGTCTGAGTTATCTGTACTTCATCACGCTTCATCGTCTGCCATCTCAAAAGATGTGATCGGTCCAGTCATTCTTCTCAGAAAGCAAGGAAGTTGGGAGGAAAGCTGATGATCTGTGAGTTATAACAGAATTGGGAAATAGTGGATGCCGTGTTCACATTGCCATTAGGATAGATTTTTTCCTTTTGTGCGTAATTACCTCTTTCTAGGAGTTGCTTCCCGATGTATTCGCCTTTCTAGGCCCATTTTTCAATCAATAAAAGTCGTTATTCAGATAAATAGCTCTCTGTTTTATTTTACTGTTTTGTTTGCAAAAAAACATCCGAATTTTTGATAAACATTGCATATAAAAACATGAAGGCTAAACAATAATGTGCAGAAAGATAAAACATTTGAAAATCATTTTGAATGTTGAGGACACTTGAGCGTATCTCGTCCATGCAACCCCTGGGGCATGTATGTTGAGCTGTTTTGCAGGTTGTCATCTGTGAGGGCGATTCCCCAGCAGTTATTTCCCCAATTGAGCGCCCAGCCGAGTTTGAAGATGGATTATCCCCGCTGAGTCGGAGGAGTGTTGTATGCCCAGCGGAGGTATCAGTGGAGTGGTTTTATTCCCCAGCAGTCTGGTTTGAAATACTGCTATCCCCAGCGTGGTCGTGAACGCTTATCCCCAGTAGGGTTGTGGATGTCTATCTCCGGCGTGGTCTGGTATATTTACTCTCCCCACCAGAGTTGTGCTTTTCCTCAGCAGAGTGGTGAATGCCTGTCCCCGTCAGGGTTGTGATGTGTTCCCCTAGCAGATCTCTCGGGCAGAGGTTGTGTTGATGTTTTCCCCAACATATTCCCCGAGTGAATCCGGTTCAGTGAAAAGTATCTCCAGCAGAGTTAATCCTACCTGTGGATTGGTAGCTCTCCCCAGCGAAGTTACTTTGTTTGTTCCCCAGGCGGAGTCCCCGAGTGGATTGGGATCCTTTTTCCAGCAGTGGTGTTATTATCCAGCCTGAGTGAGAAGTTGGTGCTATTCCCCGCAGAGCATTCCTCAAGCAGAGTCTCCTCACAGAGTTGGAGTATCTGATCGGTTTTGGCTCCCCAGCCGGAGTTCATCATTTTGCATTTTTGCATATAGTGATCATTGCATCCTCAAATCGCGTAGCATTTCCATTCAATATGGAGCATTACGCCATAGAAAAGTTCAAACATATGCATTCATGTGTTGAAACCCACTCAGACCATATCCCCGACAGAGGCGGATTTTTTGTTCAACATCTGAACAGCGCGTTTGTTACAGTTGCCCCGGACAGAATTCAGGATTGATAATTCCCCAGAGAGGTTTATTTCCTCACCCGTCCGCGAACGGAAAGTTTGACTCCCCAGTGAGATCCCCAGCAAGTGGTCAGCCTTGCCTCAACATATGTAGATGTCATCCTTGCGATACTCGTGAGTGTCGTGGTTGTCCCCACGTGGGTCTTTCCTTTTGGTGTCCGTAGACATCATCTTTCGATGTTCGTAACATCCTCGTTCCGTCCTCCCAGTTCATCTGCTGATGTCTGGTCACCTCTCCATTAGTGTCGATAAACGATGAGTTTTTCCTGATCGTCCGTTGACGGTTGGTTGTGTTAACTTTTTTCCCCAGTAGAGTTCACCTCTCCGTTGGTTTCGATAAACGTCGAGTTTTTCCTAGTTGTCCGTTGACATCTAGATGTATTTCTTCCCCAGGTCATCCGTTGATGTCTGGTCACCTCTCCGTTGGTTTCGATAAACGTCGAGTTTTTCCTAGTTGTCCATTGACATCTAGATGTATTTCTTTCCCCAGGTCATCCGTTGATGTCTGGTCACCTCTCTGTTGGTTTCGATAAACGTCGAGTTTTTCCTAGTTGTCCGTTGACATCTAGATGTATTTTTTCCCCACAAGTCATCCGTTGATGTCTGTTCACCTCTCCGTTGGTTTCGATAAACGTTGAGTTTTTCCCAATCGTCTGTTGACGTTTGGTTGTGATTAGCTTTTCCCCAATAGGTTCACCTTTCTCCGTTGGTGTCGATAAACGTCGAGCTTCTCCTTCTCCGTTGGTGTCGATAAACGTCGAGCTTCTCCCATTCGTCCGTTGACGTCTGGTCGAGTCCTTCCCAGTCATTCATTAATGTCTGGTCTCTTTCTCCGTTGGTGTCGATAAACGTCGAGCTTCTCCTTCTCCGTTGGTGTCGATAAACGTCGAGCTTCTCCCATTCGTCCGTTGACGTCTGGTCGAGTCCTTCCTAGTCATTCATTAATGTCTGGTCTCCTTCTCTGTTGGTGTCGATAAACGTCGAGCTTCTCCTTCTCCGTTGGTGTCGATAAACGTCGAGCTTCTCCTTCTCCATTGGTGTCGATAAACGTCGAGCTTCTCCTTCTCCGTTGGTGTCGATAAACGTCGAGCTTCTCCATTTCGTCCGTTGACGTCTGGTCGAGTCTTCCCATTCATCCGTTGATGTCTGGTCTCCTTCTCCGTTGGTGTCGATAAACGTCGAGCTTCTCCCGTTCGTCCGTTGACGTCTGGTCGAGTCTTCCCATTCATCCGTTGATGTCTGGTTACCTCTTCGTTGGTGTCGATAAACGTCGAGCTTCTCCCGTTCGTCCGTTGACGTCTGGTCGAGTCTTCCCAGTCATTCATTAATGTCTGGTTACCTCTCCGTTGGTTTCGGTAAACGTTGAGTTTTCCCCATTCGTCCGTTGACGTATGGTTGTATCTCTTTCTTTCCATTCATCCGTTGATGTCTGGTTACCTCTCCGTTGGTTTCGATAAACGTTGAGTTTTTCCCATTCGTCCGTTGACGTCTGGTTGTATCCCTTTATTTCCATTCATCCATTGATGTCTGGTTACCTCTCTGTTGGTTTCGATAAACGTCGAGTTTTTCCTGGTCGTCCGTTGGCGTCTAGTTGTGATTTCTATTCCCATCCATCATCCTTCGATGTCTGGATGTGGTTCCTTTTTCTGAAAAAATCAAATCAAAATCCCCAGTGGAGTCATTGGTAGACATCTTGTCTGGTTCAGTGACAAATATAAGATCCCAGTAGAAGCTTCCGTTGGTGAATTTTCCTTTCTTGAATCCCTGCAGTGTGCAAATTTCTACGGTTCTTTGGTATTCAATCCCTGTTTACCCTGAAAGTCTGACAGCCGTTGCTCTCATCCGTTCGGGTTCCCAGTTGATTGAATAGGGGCAGCTGTAGCACCTCAAATTTGCACCTCCCATTTTGTACATACATTTTCATCTTAGGTCATTAGCATTTTATTGTCCATTGCATAGTTCATCAGTTCATCAGTCAAGACTGGTCAGGAGGTTCAGTAGTGCAAGCAAGCAAGTGCATTTTCCATGGAAGCAAAGCCCTAGGGTTGTTTCAATGAGTTCATGTGACCTAGGGATCATTTTTAAGTGGTTTGGCCAAAGGTTGGAGGTTCAAAGCTCATCAGTCAATGGGCAAATCATCTGAAACCCTAGAAAGTCAACCAAAGTCAACTGTCAATTCAATCATGGATTTGAAGGTGGGAGATGGTTAGAGAGGCCTCATTCATGTCCATACAAGTCTCATTTGACATTTCAAACATCAACATTGAAGAATTTGAGGTCAGATGAAAACTTTCCAAAAATAGTAAGTGACCTGTAATTTGAAACTGCCAAAAATGGAAAGGTTTTCTCCTCAAGATTACATCATCCAGAAAGCTTCAAATGAAATTTTGTCCAACATGAAAGTTGAAGATCTTGCTCTCCCCTTTCCAAAAAGTCCAAGATCATGAATTTCTCATGTATGGTTGAAAAGATATGGATCAAGCATGGCCAAGTGACTTTGAACTTCAAACATGCATAACTTTCAAACCATAAGGCCAAATGAAGTGGTTCTTTTTGCAACATTCATGTCTTGAAATGCACTATCCAAATCATGCATCATATGCCATGCATTTCCATCACATAAACATTTGGTTTTTTCATTTGAATTTTGGAGGGAAAGTTCAAATTCAAAAATGAAGCATTGTTTTCACATTCCATCACTTGCATTTGGCTCCAAATTGGTTTTTCAAGTGATTTCCAAGGCAAACGTGCACTGTTCCATTGGTAATATCATGCATAAGGTGCATTGTCAAATTTTGCATTACACCTTTATTCTCACTAATCCACTCACCATTTGGTTAAGCATGATTAACAACATGATTAACAGAGCATATATAAACCTAATCCTAACAGAATTCAGCATTAACAACATCACAATTTCCAGATCTAGATTTTTTCACAAATTGTTCTCTCACACTTTTCATCAAAATTCTGCAAACACATTGCCTTTTTCTTGATTGATTCATCATTCATAAGCATTGTGGAGCATCATTGAAGGAAGATTCAGAGGAATTTCGTGCAGATTTGAAGTAGCTGAAGTTTGCATTCATCCATGGTAGTTGAGAATTATGTTGGAATCAAGCTCGAGTAAACATAAAACCTTCATCCATTCAATCATACAAGAGCTAAGGATCATCTGTTTATGCTTAGCAAGGCCTGAATCGAGCTGTTTCACTTCTGCATCTTCATCAAGGTCAGAATTCGAATGTCTTAATTCATGAAATTGTTAGATGATTATGGTAGATCTTTGAACACTGAGCAAGCTGAGCTTTAGATCGATGATTTCCATGCAATATTGAAGTAGATATTGTGATTTAAAGTTTGATGTATGAACATTCTTTTGCTCGATTCTTTGAATATGTGTGGAATTAGGTTAAAGTAAGCCTGGATTCATGTTGTATGTTAAGAGATGAACACATTGATGTGCTTGTTTTGTATTTCTGAGACATTTGTTCGTGGCCTGGTATGAACATGATGAACGCGTATGAAGTTGCTAGGGTTTCATGTCCAGAACTCTGTTTGATCCATTCCAGCGCATTTTTGCATGTGTTTGTGTGTTTATGGACATGTATTGGTCCAGCTGTCGCTTGCATGGCATAATGAGTGGATAATATTGCTTCGCCTGGCCACGTAGGATAAGTGAAATGGCGCGTTTCACTACTAGCGCCTCAATTCAAAATCCTACTCAGTTCGATTCCTGGCTCATGACAAATCCAAAATGACATTCACATTTTATTCCATCCATTTATACTATGCTTCATCATGTTTTTTTATTTTTTCTTTCACTTCAAAAAATCATAACTAAATGATTAATGATCCAAAAAACATGAGGATTTTTGCATTGTTTTCCTTATTATGTCTAGGTTTTTTTCATTATTTTTCCAGAAATTGTGCTTGGATGGAAATTAATTTGGCCTAGGGTTTGTGTGCATGTATCATATCTTGTACCTTGCTTGCCATATCTCTTGTGAAATGATGAGTTTTAATCAAATGCTTTTGAAATTTGACATGTTTAAACTAGACATCTTGCTGGATATTTTGGTGTTGAGTTTGCAATTTTATCATTTGTGGTTGCTGAGTTATGATCTGGTTAATATAGGTGTGACAATGTGTGTCACACCTTTGCTTGCTCAACTTGTTTAATTTCTTTGCCATGCCAAATAAATTCCAATTGATGTGATTTTTTGCATGATGCTTTTTATGGATGTTGTGATTGATCATGAATTTTCTGGGAATTTTTGGATTCATTTCTGATTTGTTTGAGATTTTTCTTTCTGGATTGTCATTTGTGAGCCTTTGAATGGTCTTGAACTTCAATGATTTGTGAAATGATGGTTGTTTATCCTATGAATGTGAAATTTTGCACATTGTTTTTAGACATATTGAAGTTTATTGTGGCTTTGGTTTTAGGTCTTTATCATTTTCCAATTCTGTTTTAGGCTTGGGTTAAGTTGATGTATCAAATTGTGTCCCATTTGAGCTTGTTTTGGTTGCCTTGCCTTGATGAATTTTATTACCATGCTTAATCATGTCCAATTGCCCTAATTTATTGTGTGATGATCATGTGGTGTGTTCTGTTTAGCCATGATTTTTCTTGAGATTTATTGAATCATTTTTGATTTGATGTGCATTTGTTCACTTTGTTGCCTCAATGTGCTTTCAACTTGCATGCCTGGCCATGATTGATTTATGAAATGAATTTGGTTGATGCTATTGATATGAGACCTTTTGGATTAGGTTCTTATTTGATTGAGGTTGATTCATGTCAATTTTCATGTTTTGTTTTGAATTATTTCTCCATCTTTGACCCTAGGCCTTGTCCTAGTGGTTTGCCTCTCATGTTTGAGCTTTGTTTTCAGGTTAAGAAGCACATGGCAATAAGAGGATTGATTCATTTGCTTGAGTTGGATTATTTGGTTGATGTTGACTAATCTTGACTTGTTTTGTAGGTGGCTCTTAGCTCATTTGAGTTGAGCTTGTGTCTTGCACCTTGTTGCATTGCTTGTTTGACTATGTCTGTTGACTGTTGACTATTGGTTGTCTGTTTGACTTTTTGAGTTGTGTACTGATTGAGTTAGATTGTTTTCAGGTACATTAGTTGCTTAAGTTCATTGTGAACTTGCTTTTGCTTTGCTTGGTTGCATAAGCATTGAGGTATAACTTCTCTGACTTCATGTAGTCTGGAAGACCTGTCCTGTTACTTGGGCAGGCACCTATCTGAAGCCCTCCTTAAGAGGCAATGCTTGTGTTTGTTTATCTTTGTGCCAAGCAGGAAAAGACCTCTATGAGGCAATTGGCAGATAAAAGAGATGTGCAATCCATCTCCTGCTATTCAGTGTGTCATCCCTCTGCTCACATTACATGTTGATGCACTGTGGGTATTAGCCCAAGATCTATGTTGAGTCAGTCATATGTGGATAAAAGAGTTCCCACTTTCTGAACTCCCACCCTTTCATTTGTCTAAAGCTCTCCCAGGCCAGGGATAAGAGCTGTGGGGTCTTACCCTCACTTCCCATCTCATCTGCTTCACCCTAACTCTCAATGTTAGGGTTAAGAGCTAACTACACCCGATTCCAGTTGGCTTGTGTTTCACAGCCTAACCTTGTGTGAGCCCACTTTGTTTGTATATAGTGTGTGCTATTTGTGTGTATGTTTGCTTTGCTTGTGCTGTTTAGGATAGCTTGCTCCCTGTGCAAGTTAGATAGAAACCTTAACCTAGGACCATGGTGAATTTGCATGATGACTATTAGGCTCGAGTTAGTCTCCCTTCTAGTTTGTCATTTCCCAGTCTCTGGTTAGGCTAGTCCTTTTTCCCTGCGTAGGGGAACTACGTCGCCCTGATCCTCATACCAGATGAGGTACGTAGGCAGGAGATGAGTTGATCTCTCCGGGCGCCCTTTTTCTTTTTCAACCCTCTTGTGTGTGTTAGGAGATGGATGTAAGCCCAGCGATTGGCATTCCGTATCCTATTGTTGTGTGCTTGGAGTCCGACATAAGTCCAGCGATTGGCAGTTGGCTTCCAGTGTGTGTGTGTTTGGTTCGGAGTCTGATGTAAGTCCAGCGATTGGCATTCGGTTTCCATGTTTGCTTGTTTGTGTGGAGTCTGACGTAAGTCCAGCGATTGGCAGTCGGTTTCCTGTGTAGTTTTGTTTGGCGTGCGTTAGCTGAGCTACGAGTGCTTTGATTCTTCTTTAGTCCGAGAAGATATGTTTGCATAGGATGCGACATCCTAGCGAGCACGTTTCCCCTGTCCCGAACTACGTCGACTTTGATGCCTGTGCCTGACAGACTATGTAGGCCCAGGATGCGATATCCTGCCGAGTTAGTTTCTTTTGTTTTCTGTGTCTCTTTTCAGCCAGTGTGTGATGTTTGAGAAGTTTTAGCAACCTTTATCCTTCCTTTTGTGCGTGGATCCCGTCGAGTACGACGGATGCGTAGGGGTGCTAATACCTTCCCTTCGCATAACCGACTCCCGATCCCATCTCTTTGGTCGCGAGACCATGTCTTTTCCAGGTTTACTTCGAGCGTTTCCTTTCCCTCTTTTGGGATAAATAACGCACGGTGGCGGCTCTGTTGTTTCGTTTTCCCGCCGGTTTTTCGCGTAATGCGACACATAGCCCTTGATTTGGGTTTCCCCAGGACCGCATAGATTAGGCTACAGCACCAAATGAATCACCCCCTTGGTTGAAACTAATCCCACTGGTCCAGAAATGAGAAAGTTGTTGTTGGCGAGACAAGACGAGAAGCCCTTTTCAGCTTTTCCAGTCGTCTTCTCAAACGTACTATGCAAGTATTCAATCAACAAATCAACACTAATCTCTTTGTCACCATCATCTTTAACTCCGATGCATCCCTTAATAACAATGTCTTTCTCATACGGTCCTCCTTCTCCGCTTGCGGTAATTAGCTTGATAATGTGATCGATGATTGTGAGATTTGAACAACTATTGTGGATGAGTCTGAAAGTGAAGGATCGGTGGCGCAGATTGCTTGACCAGAAGTAGTGAGGGGTGGAGCGTGTGAGGTGGATAAATAGTGTGGTTGTTCCGTAGTTTGTGGCTTTTCTTGAATTGCTTTCCTCTTTTTTGTCCTTTTTGGTCCCGTAAAGTTATCATTGCTGATATTGTAAAGTGAACAACATTTTGCGTTTGTAATGACATTTAATTTATTGGAATAATCTGGCTGAGGTGAATGAGTTGATATTGGTTTGTGGCTTATAGCTTTTCTTATGTAAAATGGAAACTTATGACATGGTCCTATGAAAACCATGTTGCTTTGATTTTTAAGACGCTCAAAAACTATTGGGAGGCTATTGCATGGTTAAATTTATCCTTTGCAAACTAGGAAGGCATAGTAATCAAAGCGTGTTGTTCAAATGACCCAAACTTGAATGTACACATGGATATCTAAAAAACAAGAATAAGAATTCAACCTTAGTATTGTTATAAGGGTCAGAGTTTTATGATTAAAAATGAGTTGACTTTGGTCAACAGTTGACAAAAAAAGTCAAATGTTGGCCAAAAGTCGACAGACGGCCAATACACTCTTCTTTGTATTTTTTCGTGTAATGCACTCTTTTCATGGTCATATAATGAATAACATTTCCTTATTCGAATGAAATTGGGTTTGGCCTCTCAATCGAAATGACTCTCAAATGAGTTTAATATCTTCGTATGAATCTTCGATTAGGTTTTATAACGACGTGAAATGGATAGTATGACCTTGACTGAGCCATGGGTGATGTTCAAAATTTGGACTTGACTAGACAATGACAAGCATGCAACAAAAGGCTCTATCAAATATCAAGACATACCAAGAACTTAGCATATACCAAACTGTCGCAGCCTAAAAAATATAGATGCGAAAAAACAACCAGCGAGAAAGAAATGACAGAAGAGTCGCCACCGTGCGTTATTTATACCAAAGGAGGGAAAGGAAATGCTCGAAGTAAACCTGGAGAAAAGAAAGGAAAAGACAAGGTCTCGCAACCAAATCTTGGGTTCGGGAGTCGATTATGCGAAGGGAAGGTATTAGCACCCCTACGCATCCGTAGTACTCTACGGGATCCACTCTTGTTGTTCTTGTCTAAAGGGTGTGTGTTTATCTAATATACTATTTACTAAAAGAAAGGTCAAAAGAAAATGACTCGCACGGATGTCGCATCCACTGCATACGTATCTCATCTGGAATGAGAATCAGAGTCTTCGTAGCTCGGCTACCTATGGGTTAGAGAGAAGTGTGCTCGCTAAGACATCGCGTCTTATGCCTACGTATCTCATCTGGAATGAGAATCAGAGCATAACGTAGTTCAGCTAACTACGGGAACAAAGGGTCTCGATTGCAACTAGGGCAAGAGAAAAGGAAGGTCTCGATCGCAACGAGGGCGAGAGAAAAGAATCGCAACGAGGGCGAAAGCAAACAAGGATTAGTTGTTAGTCGTCAGTCAAAAAGAAAGAAGAACTCGGCAAGACATCGCATCTTGTGCCTACGTATCTCATCTGAACATGAGAATCAGAGTTGTCGTAGTTCGGCTACATAGGGATTGCCATCTGAACATGGACTTACAAAGGAGGACACCAGTTGTGTCGAAGGAGAGTGGGCAATGTGTTCACGTCCTAGCAGCAGGTGTCGCAGCTCGCTGAATCGAGTCTTAGGCAGTTACCTCTTTGCAATAGGACGGAGTGACATGCCACAGGATCAGAGACGCACGGAAGGTCTAAAAATGGGGAAGCTCTCCCCTAGAGTTGTCATGCAATATGGACCTATGTGTTATGATTTACAAATGGGAACATATACCTAATGTTAGCATGCAAAGAATGAGGGAATTCTACCTATGTTATCATACAAAAGAATGAGGGAATTCTACCTATGTTATCATACAAAAGAATGAGGGAATTCTACCTATGTTATCATACAAAAGAATGAGGGAATTCTACCTATGTTATCATACAAAAGAATGAGGGAATTCTACCTAATGGGTGCTACCAAAACGGAACAAGAATCGACGAATGCACAAAGCGATCGACTTACAGGTAGATGGCGATGCATGAAGCAATCGACTTACAAGAGAAATGGCGATGCATGAAGCAATCGACTTACAAAAGGATGGATGAATATGTGTTGGTTTTGTTAAGTTTTGAAAATGATTACTCGACGTTGGATCGAGGTTTTGATCTTATTTTGAAATGGTTATCGGATGTTTGTTTTAGTTCTTGTATTAACAGATAAATAAAGAATGAAAAAATAAAACATTATACAATTCATGGGAGAGGGGTACATTTGTTATGAATGGGGATTGTTCATGGCAATCAAACAATAATAATATATGCCTCATACACCATACAAGTAGGCAACAATTAATCAAACAGATAAGATATAAACAAGTATATGATCAAATCAAATAATCAAAGAATGAAATGGATGAGCATTAGACAATGCATGAGAAGTATAAACATGTTAAGCAATCAAACAATAGAAGCATGGATGAAAGAAACAAGTATAAAAAATATCAGATGAATCAGACAGATGAAACTATGCACACAAAGGATCACTGAATAATATAATCGAGAAATGATGCAAGGATCAAATAAAATCAAAATGAAAAGCCTCTAATACATGGCATATGAGATGAACAAGGGAGGATCAAAAGATCTCTTCAATTGCCCTAAGCAATCCCTAAGTCAAACATCAATCATAGAAAAGTCAACTGTAAAGTCAAGTCAACTTAAAAATTATCAAATAAATAGTAAATTAATCACAAAAATTATGAAAAATTAAACTAAGTTAGGTGGGGTCATGACATCATCATCCCCCAAAAAGATTTTAAAATTAATGAAAATTGGTTATTGAATTAATTGAAATAAAACAGAAGTCAAATGAAAAGTTAACCAAGCAAACTAGGTCAAAAATAAATCCAAAATAAATTGAAAATAAGAAATAAAATTCCAATAAAAGGTCAAGTTGACCATGAGACATCGGTCAACCCTCATCCCAAAAATCAGAAGTTAAAAATAAATTTAAGTCATGAAAATAAAATAAATGAAGAAATGTATGCTTAAAAGAACCACTTGAAATAAATAATTAAAATAAAATATTAACATTAAATAAAATATGAAAATAAAAATTAAGTAAATTAAATAAAACATTAAAGAATGTGAAAAGTATTTTTTGGTATTTTTATGAATAAATAAAATATTTTTATTAATTAAAATGGAAACAGAAATTAAATGTGGAATTAAAAAGAAAATAAATGTGAATGTGGTATAATAGCAATGGGCCAGGCATATGGGGGTAGAAATAGCAGCTGGGGCACAGGCCCAGTCCAGCAGGATATTCATGTGTGACAGCATGAATAAAATGTTTAATTAAAAAAATTATGTGAATCTAATCCAATTGGGCACATTTTCATTAAACACAAGAAGACAAAATAGCAACGGATGGACAAGATTGCAAGGAGCGCATGGGATCGGATGGATGCTACGCGGACACGTGTCCGCTCTGTATGAAAAAATAAAAAGAAAAACAGCATCCATGCATGCAAGGGCTCACGAATACGCAGAACATTTCTCTCATCTTCCACAACGAATTACTCTCGCTACAGTGCTCCAAATAGGATGATGTAAAAAACAAAGTTCGAGTTTGGAATATGTAGAACACAATGGTGTCTTGTTTTATTAAAAATAATGGCCTTAACATGTAGAAAAGCGAACAACAAGGGGGTTTTATGCACCCGGATTCAACAACAAAAAATGTTACAAAATTAAAGTTAAAAGCAATGCCTCATGTTGAGGGCTTTGTAAGCATGCATAGCATATTATTTACATGGACAATAAGCATAGAACAAGCATGGCATAAATGGAAAATAACATGAAATATGGATGGTAAGCATGAAAGAATAGTAATGAACAATGGTAAACATGATGATAAACATGGATATATGGCCATAAAAATGGAGAAGTGAAGGTACCTAGTGGATGCAAGGTCCACTGCCCCTTTGAAGATGGAAGAAAAATGAGATGCTTTGAAACTTTAAGAACCTTGTGGAAATGCAATGAAATGAAACTTGTTCTTTTCTCTCCTTGTCTTGCCTCCTTTGAAAATAGCAGCCTCTATTCTGATTATGGTTTTAGAAGTTTATATATGTAGGTCTTATGTGACTAATGGGCTTGAAATGTTGGTTTTGAGTCATGAACAAAATGTACAAAAAATGAGGTGTGAAAAGAAATGGCTAAATATGGCAAAACTTAAGTGAATGAACCAAAAGCAAATGGCCAAATTGGGCAAAAAGTGTGTTGGCCGTTTTTGGTGGTCTGACTTGGTTTGGCTTGTGCAGCACAAAAATAGTCCAACGGGGTGACTTTAAGACCATTGCATCCAAATGGCAAGGCAATGCAAACAGAAGAAAGAGGGCATGGAGCTTAATATCTTTCATGTTGAACACAAGTTGAAATGATGAGTGGAAAGAGGTGAAAAATGGCCATAAAGTTCAGGTTCCATAGCTGCAAAATGGTTGGGCCAATTTGGCCTAAATGCTGTCAAAAAATTCAGTCTATGATACTTAGATGAGTGTATCTTTCAAACCAATGATCCAAATGGGGTGGTTCCAAAAAGGTGTGAAAGAGGACATATCAAGATACAACTGTCATGAAGAAAGTATTTTCAAAAGATGCCTTGAAGTGCAAGAAATCTGGCCCATAAGTCTTGACAAATCTTGCAGATTTTGGACTTAGAAAATTTTCTAAGTGTTCTAAAATAATGTCTCACTTTGACCAAGCATAAATGTCTCAATTTTAATCCAAATGAAACAAACTTTATATATCTAGAAAGCTTGGAACAAGAGGAACAACTTTCATGTTGGAGAAATTTTCAAATGGAGCTTTCATCTTGATGGAATATAGGCTTAAAGTGGGTGCAAAAACCATAAAAACATGCCTTAAATGGAAAGTCAACTATTTCCAAATTTGGTAATTTTTCCAACTCCTGATTAAATGATGAATCCATGATCCAACCTTGATCAAATTTCACATTTAGGCTCCCTTAGGCATGAATTTTGAGATTCCACCTTCAAAATGTCAGGAGTTGACTTTTCTGGCCCCACAGTTGACTTTTCCCAAACCGTCTGATTTTTGAATCCATTGATCAATTGAAGCGCCTCCGGCTCAAATGAAAAGCTGATTTTTTGTATGTAGACCCTTGTGGACATATGGAGGTCCATGGAAATGAGTTTCACCCAAGGAATCAGAAATAAACCGATTTTATGCAAAAACCCTAGTTTAGGGCAAAAATGCTCAAGAACTGATTGCACTAACCGCCAATGGATCTTTGTGAGATGATTATGAATCTTCCTAGGCCAAGATGCCTCTATAATCATGACATGAATGAGCCCCTCTACTTCCAATCAAACATTTCCTGTTGCAGATGGCCCTGAAACCTTAATTTCCTGATTAAATCCAGATGCACCCTCTGAGAGCTCTAAATCTTCCACTGATGAACTGAGGATCATAATAAGACATATTGAACTCCTTGAGACCCTTGAGACTTGTATAATTGGAGAATGAAGTCCAACTCTCAACTTTGCTTTGTGTGGGCTCCTTCTGGTTAAGGAGTGGTCAATCAAACCCTGATTTCCCAAGTCACTGATACAGTATGCAATGAGTATGACCTAGTATGATGCTAATGCAATCCCATGCTTTCCATGAAAAGTGAAGGGTAAATTTTGGGGTATTACAGCTTCCCCTATTCAATCAACTGGAGACCCGAAAGGAAGATAGCAACGACTTTTGCACTTTCGAGGTATCAAGGGATTGAATACAATAAAAAACCCGAAAATTTACACTGAAGTGAAGTGAAGTAACAATGCCTGTTAGAATAGGCAAAGAGGTGGTTTTGAGCAAGAATTCGTCTGGTACAGTGAAAGTCGGTCTGAACACCGAAAAAAGAGAATGTTAGCCTGAATACCAAAATAAATGGTAACACAGAGATAACCATGACCTGAATATCGCTCATCAGTCTGAATACTGGAAATGATTTCGATCTGAGCATCGGAAGATATGAGATTATTAACATTGGTCTGAATACCGGGAAACTGGCCTGAATGCCATAAGTTGCGTCGACCTGAATGTCGGAAACTTCTTCGATCTGAACATCGAAAAATTGGCCTGAATGCCACTTCGGTCTGAATACCGAAAACTGGCCTGAATGCCACAAGTTGCATCGACCTGAACGTCGAAAACTTCTTCGATCTGAATATCGGAAAATTGGCCTGAATGCCACTTCGGTCTGAATACCGGAAACTGGCCTGAATGCCACAAGTTGCATCGACCTGAACGTCGAAAACTTCTTCGATCTGAACATCGGAAAATTGGCCTGAATGCCACTTCGGTCTGAATACCGGAAACACTGGCCTGAATGCCACAAGTTGCATCGACCTGAACGTCGGAAACTTCTTCTATCTGAATATCGGAAAATTGGCTTGAATGCCACTTCGGTCTGAATACCGGAAACTGGCCTGAATGCCGCAAGTTGCATCGACCTGAACGTCGGAAACTTCTTCGATCTGAACATCGGAAAATTGGCCTGAATGCCACTTCGGTCTGAATACCGGAAACACTGGCCTGAATGCCACAAGTTGCGTCGACCTGAACGTCGGAAACTTCTTCGATCTGAACATCGGAAAATTGGCCTGAATGCCACTTCGGTCTGAATACCGGAAACCTGGCTTGAATGCCACTTCGGTCTGAATACCGGAAAATTGGCCTGAATGCCACTTCGGTCTGAATACCGGAAAAAATTTCTGGTTTATCACTTGGGATACCGAGAATGTTTTATGCTTCACATGCGTATGTTTGAATTTTTCGATGGCGTAATGCTCCATGAAAATGGAAATGCTACGCGATTTAGAAGGATGCAATGTAATATGATTCTACATGCAGGGATGCGAAATGCCGGGGAGAATGCCAAGCCGAGGCAAGGAAATCTGCTGGGGAAATGATTACAATCTTCTTGACCCAGACACTATTGTTGGAGATGCACAGCACAATGAACCCTGTGGGGAAATGACCGGCCACGCGGTGTTCTGGCAATGACGAAATACCGAGACTCTGACTAGGGAGAGAATGGCACTGGAAGCTTGCTGCTGAGGAAAACGACAGTGGTTCTGGCAACCATAATCTGCGAGAGAGACGACTCAGCGGGGGAAGCAAACACCGATACGGTACCGAGATTCTGCTTCAAGAAAAGAGATCATGGATCTAGCGTCGAGATTATCGATCTGGCATCGAACTCTGAGGAGCAGCTGCTTCCACCGGGAAGATACAGTCTGGCACTGTCAATTCTGCTGGGGATATACAGTCTAGCACTATCAACTCTACTGGGGAATGTATAGTCTGAAACAACCGCTTGGGGGAGCACAGTAGTGAGGAGCTGCTGGGGATTGAAGAATCTAATGCTTGGATTAGCTCTGCAGGGATAAGATATCCAAAACCAACTGTTGAAGAAAAACATCTGCGGTCATCCGCTGGGAACATTAAGGAAATGCCCCGAGTGTACCCGTTCTGAATAAACGATCCAAGGCACTTAAAATTTACAGCAATTTTAAATGTTTATTGAGCATGTACCTGTAGAGCTCTTATGTTTCATGATGCAATGTTTATAAAAAATTCGGACGTCATTTTTGCAAACAAAACAGTAAAATGAAAAATGAACGCAGAGATATACTGAATAGCATGATTTTATTGATTGAATGGCCTCTGAATAGGCATGTACATCAGGAAGCAACCCCTGGAAAGAGGTAATCGCACAAAAGATAAAAACAGAAATTAATCTAATGGCAATGTGAAATGGATTTCTATCGGGTTCCAATTCTGCTATGACTCGCTCGTCTTCAAGATCCTCCAGACGATCAGCTTTCTGAAAAAGGTGATTGGACTGTTTCCTATCTTTTGAAAGTTTCTAGTCATCGGCACGGGATGAGATTCAGAACTACCCAGAACGCGGTCATTCGCTTAATCCCTAACTTTTGCCTGGATCGCCTTTTCGGGTTTTGAATCCACCGGGATACCCATTTTTGCCTAAGTTGCCTTTTTAGGTTTTCAACTTATCGGGTGTACAATCTTTTCATTTTTAATCCCTAACTTTTTCCCGAACCTTTTCATTTTCTTGGTTCGTCGGGATGCCCATTTTTTTTCCTGGACTATTCTTTTTATTGTCCAGCGGGTCTGTTTTATGCGAAGTATTTTTTAACTACGTCTGAGTTCATAGGGGAAGTGAAGTCTTCACCATCCATAGTTGCAAGCATTAAGGCTCCGCCATCAAAGATCTTTGTGACAATGTATGGTCCCTCATAGTTAGGAGTCCACTTGCCCATGTGATCTGTCTGAGGAGGAAGGATCCTTTTCAACACTAAATCTCCGACTTGGAAACATCGAGGATGCACTTTCTGATCAAAGGCTCTTTTCATCCGACTCTGATACAACTGCCCATGACAAATGGCTGCCATTCGCTTCTCTTCGATAAGACTCAACTCATTGAACCTTGTCCGAATCCATTCAGCTTCGTCTAACCTGACATCCAACAGGGCTCTTAGAGACGGAATCTCCACTTCAATAGGTAGGACTGCTTCCATACCATACAAAAGGGAGTAAGGGGTTGTCCCGGTCGATGTACGTACTGAAGTACGGTACCCATGCAAGGCGAAGGGTAGCATCTCATGCCAATCTCTGTACGTAACGACCATCTTCTGCAAAATCTTGTTTATGTTCTTATTCGCTGCCTCAACAGCACCGTTCATCTTAGGACGGTAAGGGGAAGAATTGTGGTGTCGAATATTGAAGTTCTGGCACAACTCCTTCATCATTTTGTTATTGAGATTAGAACCATTATCAGTAATGATTCTTTCGGGAATCCCATAACAACAAATGATTTCTTTCTTAATGAATCGGGCAACCACGTGTCTGGTGACATTCGCAAATGACGTTGCTTCAACCCATTTGGTGAAATAGTCGATGGCGACAAGGATGAAGCGATGCCCATTGGAGGCAGTCGGCTCAATCTTTCCAATCATATCAATGCCCCACATAGCAAACGGCCACGGCGAAGACATCACATTCAGAGGATTCGGCGGCACATGCACCTTATCAGCATAAATCTGGCATTTATGACACTTCCGAGCATATTTGAAACAATCAGATTCCATGGTCATCCAGTAATAACCTGCTCTCAATAATTTCTTAGCCATTGCATGTCCGCCGACATGAGTACTGAAGGAGCCTTCGTGAACTTCTTGCATTAACATGTCTGCTTCGTGTTTGTCCACGCATTTGAGCAAAACCATGTCGAAGTTCCTCTTATACAGCATATCGTCTTTGTTCAGGAAGAAACTGCCTGCCAATCTTCTCAAAGTCTTTATGTCATTGTTGGATGCCCCTGCAGGGTACTCTTGATTCTTCAGAAAGCACTTGATGTCGTGGTACCAGGGCTTGCCATCAACTATCAATTCAGCAGCAAACACATACGCGGCCCTGTCAAGGCGCATAACATCGATCCTGGGAGCATGGTTCCATCGGATCACCTTGATCATGGAGGATAGAGTAGCAAGAGCATTCGCCACCTAGTTCTCATCACGAGGTATATGATACAGCTTTACTGTTGTGAAGAAAGTCAACAGTCTTCTCGTGTAATCTCTGTAGGGGACCAGAGTAGGCTGGAGAGTATTCCAATCACCATTCACTTGATTAATCACCAGAGCTGAATCTCTGAAGATGTCCAGAGTCTTGATTCTCAAATCAATGGCTTACTCAATACCCAAGATGCAGGCCTCATATTCAGCTTCATTATTGGTGCACTCGAAAGTCAGACGAGCAGTGAAAGGCATGTGGGCACCTTTCGGAGTAGTAATGACAGCACCAATTCCACTTCCTCTGGCATTGACGGGCCCATCAAACGTTAAAGTCCACTTTTCATCTGGATCAGGTCCCTCCTCAACAACTGGCTCTTCACAGTCTTTCATCTTGAGGAACATGATGTCTTCATCTGGAAAATCAAACTTCATTGGCTCATAGTCTTCAATCGGTTGTTGAGCAAGATAGTCTGACAGAATACTCCCCTTGATGGCTTTCTGGGATGTATACTGGATGTCGTACTCTGTCAGTACCATTTGCCAACGAGGAACCCTTCCGGTGAGAGTCGGCTTCTCGAATATATATACTTGACTAGATCCATCTTGGAGATCAGTAAGGTTGTGTGAGTCAGCATGTATTGTCTCAATCTCTTAGCAGCCCATGCAAGTGCACAACATGTCTTTTCAAGCATTGAGTATCTCGACACGCAGTCTGTGAATTTTTTACTCAGGTAGTAGATGGCATGCTCTTTCCTACCTGTCTTTTCGTGTTGACCGAGAACACAACCCATGGAATTGTCGAGTACTGTCAAGTACATAATCAGCGGTCTCCCTGGTACTGGAGGCATAAGGATAGGAGGATTCTGCAAATACTCTTTTATCTTCTCGAAAGCCCTTTGACAATCATTATTCCACCTGATAGCCTGATCTTTTCTTAGCAACTTGAAAATTGGCTCACACGTGGCTGTTAGGTGAGAGATGAACCTTGCAATGTAGTTCAACCTCCCTAAGAAACCACGGACTTGTTTCTCTATTCTTGGCTCAGACATTTCCTGTATTGCTTTCACCTTGTCAGGATCCACCTCAATCCCTTTTCCACTAACAATGAAACCCAGCAGCTTTCCAGATCTCACCCCGAAAGTGCACTTGTTCGGATTAAGCCTTAACTTGAATTTCCTCAAGCGCTCAAACAGTTTCCGCAGATTCACCAAATGTTCTTCTTCCGTCTAAGATTTGGCAATCATATCGTCAACATAAGCCTCGATCTCATGATGAATCATATCATGGAAAAGAGATACCATAGCTCGTTGATATGTTGCCCCAGCATTTTTCAGACCAAACGGCATCACCTTGTAGCAGAAGGTGCCCCATGGGGTTATGAAAGTTGTCTTCTCCATGTCTTCTGGCGCCATCTTGATTTGATTATAGCCAGAAAAGCCATCCATGAAGGAGAATGCCGAGAACTGAGCCATGTTATCCACCAAAACATCGATGTGGGAAATCATCTTTAGGGCTAGCTCTGTTCAGATCCTGGTAGTCAACACACATCCGTACCTTTCCATCCTTCTTAGGTACTGGAACGATATTTGCAACCCATGGCGGATAATTGGTAACTGCTAGAAATCCTGCATCCAACTGCTTTTGCACCTCTTCCTTTATCTTGACAGCCATCTCTGGTCTTGTTCTTCTGAGCTTCTACTTGACCGGGGGACAACCCTCTTTGAGAGGCAAACGGTGTACCACGATGTCTGTGTCAAGCCCTGGCATGTCCTGATAAGACCAGGCGAAGATGTCAACATACTCTTGCAGCAATTCAATCAACCCCTTCTTCACATCGTCTTCCAAAGCAGTCCCTATCTTGATTTCTTTCTTGACGTCCTCGGTGCCAAGATTAATCACTTCAGTAGACTCTTGATGCGGTTGAATGACCATTTCCTCTTGCTTTAACAGCCTGGCAAGTTCTTCAGGGAGTTCACAGTCTTCATCACCCTCTTCTTCAGCTTGAAAGATTGGATTTTCGAAGTCGAAGCGAGCCATAGCAGAATCGTTATCAATAGGATCCGGTGACGTGCATCTGCATGAGTGATGGTATGTGCTTATGAGTGTGAACAGTGAGTGAAAACTAAACAAAACATTGCCAAATATTTTTTGATTTTTTTGGTTTTTGAAAACTGCAAAAATAGAAAGACAGTGAACAAAATTTTTGAATGCAAAAAAAGACTTCCTTTATTTATGATAAAAAATGCAGGTATCCACATAAATGAGCCCTACAATGAGTCAGTACGCCCTGGGCGGAACGTAAGACTTGGACATGCATGAACAAACAAGAAAAATTACTCTTTGAGAAGAGTGACTTGGACAATCTCTTCAGAAGACCAATTATTGATGACTTCACCCGGGATCCTCGGACGCACCCAGTTGTCGATGTCGCAATCACAATCTCTGTCTTCATCGTTGATTGCAGATATCTGGCCGTACTGAATGATGCCAGCACTAGAGAAAGTAATCGGCCCCTGACGAGTCTGAGGCGCTGAAGTTGTAGAAGTCAGAGTTGGCTGATACCCAATCCCGAACTTGTCTTCTTTCACCGGTAACTCCAACAGACGTCCCCAACCGGGAGCAACACCTGAATCTACCAAGGCATGTGCCTGCTTGAATGATGAGTAGAGGCACCCGCTTTAACCTCTTCTACCGGAGCTGCGTCTTTGATCTGAACTGCCTTAAAGGCCTGACATAGGGTCTCATGAAATTCACCTTCTACCTCTACGTACTTGAATGTAGACAGGTTACTGACCAGAATGTCCTCCTCACCACAGACGGTGATAATTCTTCCATTGACTAGGAACTTAATCTTCTGATGCAAAGTTGAGGAGACTGCCCCAGCATTGTGGATCCAAGGACGACCCAACAGACAACTATAGGAAGGACTAATATCCATCACATAGAAGACGGTGTTGAAGGTTTGTGATCCAATCAGAATTGGCAATTCTACCTCTCCGAACACCGACCTCTTAGAACCATCGAAGGCTCTCACCACAAGATTAGAAGGCTTCAAGACCAAACCTTCTACTTCTAACCTTGACAGGGCTCTCTTGGGTAGCACATTGAGAGAGAAACCTGTATCCACCAGAACATGTGATAACATAGTGTCTCTGCATTCCATCGAGATGTGCAAAGCCTTGTTATGGTTGCGTCCAGCTGGTGTTAAGTCAGAATCAGTAAAACCCAACCCGTTGGTTGCATGAACATTGGCAATGATCCCTTCCAGTTGGTTCATTGAGATCTCCTGAGGCATGTATGCAGCATTTAGGACTTTCAGAAGTGCCTCCCTATGTGCCTCCGAACACAACAGGAGTGAGAGAATAGATATCTTTGACGGCGTCTGAATCAACTGATCGACTACCTTGTAGTCGCTTTTCTTTATGATCCTCAGGAGCTAGTCCACATCCTTCGCAAAAGTAGGCTCGAAACCAGCCTGTGGTGCAGAGGTACCTTCATTCGCAACTTGTTTACCTTTAGTCCTCGCCGAGGCGTCAACACTGTCAGCTTGAGTAGCGGGTGGTGAGAACAGTCTACCACTCCTGGTGAATCGCCCGATTCCACTAACATTGTCCATTGCAGGATCTTTTATTTCCACCTCAGATTTAGACTTCTGATCCTGCACCTCTTCTGCTTTTAGTGGCTGCTCCACTCCATGATCGTGCATGTACACACTCCCCCCATAATGCCAAGGAATGGCCCTTTCGCTGGTGAAAGGTAAAGGACCAGGGGTCGTGATGGCCATAGTGGATGGTCGCACTGGCGGCACCGGGTGCACTTCTGGCACACTGATCTGAGCAGTTGGATAGAAAATGGTGATAGTAGCAACATCACAGTCGTACTCAGAAATCTCATTCATTGAAACATAGACATCTGAAACATCGAAATCAAGTTCAATTACATCAGAATCAACCACATTGTTTGGGATGTCAGCAACAACATCAGCAAAATTAAATACATTATCAGGAATTACACAATCAACAGGATCATCATCTGTGAACTCCTCAGCAGCATCTTCAAATACCTCTTCAGCAACCCCTTCAACAGTCTCTTGGACAGATAAGTCTTCAGCCTGGAGGATAATGTTGTCAAGCAAGGCCTGGATACCCTGCTGCAGCTTCAAACAACCTTTGCTCTGTGTAGCACAATCCAAACAACCCTTCCCACAACCGAGGAAAACATCGGCCTTCAGCAAGTGTTCTTTAACCTCCAACAGTGGAGTCTTCAATTTCAACACATCTTTGACGGACCTGGCTTCCCCTTCCACCATATTAACATTTGCACCACCATGTTGCGGCATGGGATTGTTGACGACATTGGGAGCCGGCACAAAGTTGATGGCCTTCGAATCAATGAGGTCCTGAACTGTCAAACTGCTAGAGAAGGATTATAATTGATTCCTCCTCTTCTTCCCACCAACGGTACATTCGGGAAGTTCCCACAACTGTGAATAATATCCGCCCGAAGCAAGTTCTGGTCTGACCACCAAGAAATATCTTTAGCTCTTATCCCCATCAGTCTCTTCGACCAACTCGACGAGTCCTTGAGATCAACGAACACTCCTGACTTGGGTAGGTGGGAACTGAACCACTTATAAAATAAGGGCGCATAACAATTCACCATTCCTCCCCTTCTATTCTCATTCCTATGATGCACTGAATGAAAGAAATCTCCCAACAGGGTCGGCACTGGATTACCCAACACAAAAAGGCGTATGGCGTCTACATCCACAAATTTGGCAACATTAGGGAACAGGACAATCCCGTATACGCAAAGAGCCAACACAATATTGAAACCCCTCTGATCACCATCTTCAAGCTTCTTCTTGGCTTCTCCCACTAAGAAACTCAAATGAAAACCACTGACTCCTCCCTTCTGACACATATTAGCCTTCAAGATAGATTTCCCCAAATATGTGGCTGAAGCAACCATGTTGAGATCGGGCAGAAACTCAGAACTGTAGAATAGCAACTGCGGCTTGATAGGAACTCTGAGAAAATTGGCAATCTCCTCCAAAGTAGGGACCAAAATATAATCCGGGAATGTGAAACACCTCAATGGAGGGTCATAGAACTGCAACAGTGTGAAGAGAGCATCATGTTGATCTTTGGAGAGAACCGTGACGAAACTTAGAATCAACCCATACTCCTTCCGGAATCCTTCTAGCGAATCCTGATCCATTAACTTCATCAGCTGCTGAATAGGCTCCACACAAACCACAGGAAACTTGTAGGCGACATGTCTCTTTCTGCCAATATCCATCTTAGGAGAACCAGAAAACACCGACCGGAATCAAGAAGAAGATGTAAATCCCTAGAAATAGATAAACATGTATTAAATGATGTGAATGCAAAATGATGTGATGCAATGCAGTGACATGGAAATCAGGACTGTTGTATCTGCCTGAACCACTATCGGGTTGCACTGTCTGAAGAGAAACCCACTAAGGAATATAATACAAGATCAAAGCTCTGCTCTAGAAAACCGGGTTGGTTGAAGGTTAAGGTTTCCTGAATTTAGCCCGCCCCTCACTGGTAGGTTCTAAGAACAAGAGTTTGTCAGCTTCAACCCTTCAGTCGAGAATAATACGTTTACCACTGAAGGTTTGGCATTATTACGGGATAAAAGACCTCCACTGACTCCCCTCAACAGGACATCCTAAAGCAAGTTCCCAGCCTCGGGGTCCTCGGATTGAGCAACGAGAATGCGCCCACCAGAGCTAACAAAATCGTGTCTCGGAGGAGAGGCCTTGACTGAGTCCTCGGGAAATGGTCACCAGAGTCGACGATTTCTAAAGGAACATCTGTCGTTATGGAACACCCATAGGACAGAATATATCCAAAAGAAACCTCGTCTGGACGTGGGTCTCATGAACGACTTAACGTAGCAACATGCCACGCAAGCCTCATGACTATCCACTCTAAAACCTATATGTACGCTCAAGCCTGGGTAGTGGGCTTATCTCTCATAGAACATCCCATCCCAACAAAACAAACAACCCCACAGATACATCAGATACAGGCAATGATATGTACACAATGCAATAAGGTAAAGCAGGTAAATAAATAACTGTACAAAAGAATAAACACCCAACAAACAAGAAACCTACAAAAGCTATGAGGGACTCGCTTAGGGAAACCAGGTCCCCAGTAGAGTCGCCAGCTGTCGCAACCTAAAAAATATAGATGTGAAAAAACAACCGGCGAGAAAGAAATGACAGAAGAGTCGCCACCGTGCGTTATTTATCCCAAAGGAGGGAAAGGAAATGCTCGAAGTAAACCTGGAGAAAAGAAAGGAAAAGACAAGGTCTCGCAACCAAATCTTGGGTTTGGGAGTCGATTATGCGAAGGGAAGGTATTAGCACCCGTACGCATCCGTAGTACTCTACGGGATCCACTCTTGTTGTTCTTGTCTAAAGGGTGTGTGTTTATCTAATATAATATTTACTAAAAGAAAGGTCAAAAGAAAATGACTCGCACGGATGTCGCATCCACTGCATACGTATCTCATCTGGAATGAGAATCAGAGTCTTCGTAGCTCGGCTACCTATGGGTTAGAGAGAAGTGTGCTCGCTAAGACATCGCGTCTTATGCCTACGTATCTCATCTGGAATGAGAATCGTAGCAGAACGTAGTTCAGCTAACTACGGGAACAAAGGGTCTCGATTGCAACTAGGGCAAGAGAAAAGGAAGGTCTCGATCGCAACGAGGGCGAGAGAAAAGAATCGCAACGAGGGCGAAAGCAAACAAGGATTAGTTGTTAGTCGTCAGTCAAAAAGAAAGAAGAACTCGGCAAGACATCACATCTTGTGCCTACGTATCTCATCTGAACATGAGAATCAGAGTTGCCGTAGTTCGGCTACATAGGGATTGCCATCTGAACATGGACTTACAAAGGAGGACACCAGTTGTGTCGAAGGAGAGTGGGAAATGTGTTCACGTCCTAGCATCAGGTGTCGCAGCTCGCTGAATCGAGTCTTAGGCAGTTACCTCTTTGCAATAGGACGGAGTGACATGCCACAGGATCAGAGACGCACGGAAGGTCTAAAAATGGGGAAGCTCTCCCCTAGAGTTGTCATGCAATATGGACCTATGTGTTAGGATTTACAAATGGGAACATCTACCTAATGTTAGCATGCAAAGAATGAGGGAATTCTACCTATGTTATCATACAAAATAATGAGGGAATTCTACCTATGTTATCATACAAAAGAATGAGGGAATTCTACCTATGTTATCATACAAAAGAATGAGGGAATTCTACCTAATGGGTGCTACCAAAACGGAACAAGAATCGACGAATAGAGCAAGGAAAGGATAAGGGTAGATGGCGATGCACAAAGCGATCGACTTACAGGTAGATGGCGATGCATGAAGCAATCGACTTACAAGAGAAATGGCGATGCATGAAGCAATCGACTTACAAAAGGATGGATGAATACGTGCTGGTTCTGTTAAGTTTTGAAAATGATTACTCGACGTTGGATCGAGGTTTTGATCTTATTTTGAAATGGTTATCGGATGTTTGTTTTAGTTCTTGTATTAACAGATGAATAAAGAATGAAAGAATAAAACATTATACAATTCATGGGAGAGGGGTACATTTGTTATGAATGGGGATTGTTCATGGCAATCAAACAATAATAATATATGCCTCATACACCATACAAGTAGGCAACAGTTAATCAAACAGATAAGATATAAACAAGTATATGATCAAATCAAATAATCAAAGAATTAAATGGATGAGCATTAGACAATGCATGAGAAGTATAAACATGTTAAGCAATCAAACAATAGAAGCATGGATGAAAGAAACAAGTATAAAAAATATCAGATGAATCAGACAAATGAAACTATGCACACAAAGGATCACTGAATAATTTAATCGGGAAATGATGCAAGGATCAAATAAAATCAAAATGAAAAGTCTCTAATACATGGCATATGAGATGAACAAGGGAGGATCAAAAGATCTCTTCAATTGCCCTAAGCAATCCCTAAGTCAAACATCAATCATAGAAAAGTCAACTATAAAGTCAAGTCAACTTAAAAATTATCAAATAAATAGTAAATTAATCACAAAAGTTATGAAAAATTAAACTAAGTTAGGTGGGGACAGGACATCATCATCCCCCAAAAATATTTTTAAAATAATGAAAATTGGTTATTGAATTAATTGAAATAAAACAGAAGTCAAATGAAAAGTCAACCAAGCCAACTAGGTCAAAAATAAATCGAAAATAAATTGAAAATGAGAAATAAACTTCCAATAAAATGTCAAGTTGACCATGAGAAATTGGTCAACCCTCATCCCAAAAATCAGAAGTTAAAAATAAATTTAAGTCATGAAAATAAAATAAATGAAAAAATGTATGCTTAAAAGAACCACTTGAAATAAATAATTAAAATAAAATATTAACATTAAATAAAATATGAAAATAAAAATTAAATAAAATAAATAAAACATTAAAGAATGTGAAAAGTATTTTTTGGTATTTTTATTAATAAATAAAATATTTTTATTAATTAAAATGAAAACAGAAATTAAATGTGGAATTAAAAAGAAAATAAATGTGAGTGTGGTATAATAGCAATGGACCAGGCATATGGGGGTGGAAATAGCAGCTGGGGTGCAGGCCCGGTCCAGCAGGATATTCATGTGTGACAGCATGAATAAAACGTTTCATTAAAAAAATTATGTGAATCTAATCCAATTGGGCACATTTTCATTAAACACAAGAAGACAAAATAGCAACGGATGGACGAGATTGCAAGGAGCGCATGGGATCGGATGGATGCTACGCGGACACGTGTCCGCTCTGCATGAAAAAATAAAAAGAAAAACAGCAGCCATGCATGCAAGGGCTCGCGAATACGCAGAACATTTCTCTCATCTTCCACAACGAATTACTCTCGCTACAGTGCTCCAAATAGGATGATGTAAAAAACAAAGTTCGAGTTTGGAACATGTAGAACACAATGGTGTCTTGTTTTATTAAAAATAATGGCCTTAACATATAGAAAAGCGAACAACAAGGGGGCTTCATGCACCCGGATTCAACAAAAAAAATGTTACAAAATTAAAGTTAAAAGCAATGCCTCATGTTGAGGGCTTTGTAAGCATGTATAGCATATTATTTACATGGACAATAAGCATAGAACAAGCATGGCATAAATGGAAAATAACATGAAATATGGATGGTAAGCATGAAATAATAGTAATGAACAATGGTAAACATGATGATAAACATGGATATATGGTCATAAAAATGGAGAAGTGAAGGTACCTAGTGGATGCAAGGTCCACTGCCCCTTTGAAGATGGAAGAAAAATGAGATGCTTTGAAACTTTAAGAACCTTGTGGAAATGCAATGGAATGAAACTTGGTATTTTCTCTCCTTGCCTTTCCTCCTTTGAAAATAGCAGCCTCTATTCTGATTAGGGTTTTAGAAGTTTATATATGTAGGTCTTATGTGACTAATGGGCTTGAAATGTTGGTTTTGAGTCATGAACAAAATGTGCAAAAAATGAGGTGTGAAAAGAAATGGCTAAATGTGGCAAAACTTAAGTGAATGAACCAAAAGCAAATGGCCAAATGGGGTAAAAAGTGTGTTGGTCATTTTTGGTGGTCTGACTTGGTTTGGCTTGTGCAGCACAAAAATAGTCCAACAGGATGACTTTAAGACCTTGTATCTTGATGAATATGTAACCAAATGGCAAGGCAATGCAAACAGTAGAAAGAGGGCATGGAGCTTAACATCTTTCATGTTGAACACAATTTGAAATGATGAGTGGAAAGAGGTGAAAAATGGCCATAAAGTTTAGGTTCCATAGCTGCAAAATGGTTGGGCCAGTTTGGTCTAAATGCTGTCAAAAATTTCAGTCTATGATACCAACTTTAGATGAGTGTATCTTTCAAACCAATGATCCAAATGGGGTGGTTCCAAAAAGGTGTGAAATAGGACATATCAAGGTACAACTGTCATGAAGAAAGTATTTTCAAAAGATGCCTTGAAGGGCAAGAAATCTGGCCCATAAGTCTTGACAAATCTTGCAGATTTTGGACTTAGAAAATTTTCTAAGTGTTCTAAAATAATGTCTCACTTTGACCAAGCATAAATTTCTCAATTTTAATCCAAATGAAACAAACTTTATGTCTCTAGAAATCTTGGAACAAGAGGAACAACTTTCATGTTAGAGAAATTTTCAAGTGGAGCTTGCATCTTGATGGAATATAGGCTTAAAGTTGGTGCAAAAACCATAAAAACTTGCCTTAAATGGAAAGTCAACTATTTCCAAATTTGGTAATTTTTCAACTCCTGATTAAATGATGAATCCATGATCCAACCTTGATAAAATTTCACATGTAGGCTCCCTTAGGCATGAATTTTGAGATTCCACCTTCAAAATGTCAGGAGTTGACTTTTCTGGCCCCACAGTTGACTTTTCCCAAACCGTCTGATTTTTGAATCCATTGATCAATTGAAGCGCCTCCGGCTCAAATAAAAAGCTGATTTTTTGTATGTAGACCCTTGTGGACATATGGAGGGCCATGGAAATGAGTTTCACCCAAGGAATCAGAAATAAACCGATTTTATGCAAAAACCTTAGTTTAGGGCAAAAATGCTCAAGAACTGATTGCACTGACCGCCAATGGATCTTTGTGAGATGATTATGAATCTTCCTAGGCCAAGATGCCTCTATAATCATGACATGAATGAGCCCCTCTACTTCGAATCAAACATTGCCTGTTGGAGATGGCCCTAAAACCTTAATTTCCTGATTAAATCCAGATGCACCCTCTGAGAGCTCTGAATCTTCCACTGATGAACTGAGGACCATAATAAGACATATGGAACTCCTTGAGACCCTTGAGACTTTTATAATTGGAGAACAAAGTCCAAATCTCAACTTTGCTTTGTGTGGGCTCCTTCTGGTTAAGGAGTGGTCAATCAAATCCTGATTTCCCAAGTCACTAATGCAATATGCAATGAGTATGACCTAGTATGATGCTAATGCAATCCCATGCTTTCCATGAAAAAGTGAAGGGTAAATTTTGGGGTATTACACAAACATGAAATCAAGGCAAGGGATTTAGGTGAGAGAAAAATGACTGAGGTAAACTTAAGCTAATTATGAACCAAACACTGAATGTGAGGATGATAAAAGGTTGTGGTAGGAAAGGAAGCGTGTGAAAGGAGTGAGTACCAGACTTTGGATTGGAATCAAGGGTCATGAGCAAAGTGTAGAGAAACATAACCAATAATTCATCAAGACCAATCACGGGATGAGAAGCTGCCCAATACAACTTTAATCAACAAAGGGGATCAAACATTATGAGTAATGACGTGTCGAAGGAAACTATGGTTAGGAGTCCCTACAGTGAAGGCTCAAACATGATTAGGGTTTGTGAAGCTCAGATTAATTAAAGGTCCTTAAGCTTAGAGTTTACGCACCATGCTCTATGGTTGAGAGAGATTGACAAAAATCTTGAACTATCCGGACAAAATTGGGGTATGACACCTCTGTTTTGTCCAAGACTAGAACCTACCTGTAAGTTTGGGTGGGATTTACAGGAAAATAAGCTTTCAGCATACCCAGTTTTCTCAGAATCAGAAATGACATCGAACCTTTGATCCTGTTACATTTGACCTTGTTCTGTTGTCAGCACAGCAGTTGCTCAATTTTATGGAAACCTTGATCCCATTGCATTCATAAGCATTTGTTGACATCATTTTTGACATGCATGCTCTTTTATTTCCAGGTTTTCTAGTTTTTGAATTTTGTTGTTAATCTATCTTTAAAGATGAACATTATTAAGAGGGTTAACTATAGATACAACATCATCTACAAGTTCCCAAGCCCATTTCTGGATGATCTCCTCAAACTAGCTAAGAGGTCTCCCCCTGACAATCTTGATGTCTTTAGAAAGTATTATGGAAGGATTTTTGGTTACTTGGAAGCTTCTCTCAATGAATACCAGAGGGATGTTGTTCATACCTTTCTACAGTTTTATGATCGCACTTGGAGATGTTTCATGTCCCCAGATTATCTATTAGCTGCTACTTTGGAAGAGTACTCCAGTATCTTGGACATCCCTATCTTTCACCAAGTACCTTTTCATGCTTCCATAAAGAAACCTGATGTTGTTCAAGTTGTTGTTGCTCTTTATTTGAGCGAATGTATTGTGAAGGCTAACTTTAAGAAGAAGGGAAGTGTATATGGTTATCATTTGAGTTTTCTGTTGAAAGAAGCTGGTGGTATGGCTGACAAGGGAGGTTTCCTGAAGTGGTGGACTGAGTTTCATATGTGGCGGGCGTAATTTTCATTTTAAAATCAAATCAAAGTCAACACCCACGTGTGGTTGACTCAAAATTCAGCATGTGTTGAATTCTTTTCCATTGCCAAGTTGTTAATGGGCCTATGAACATGGGCCTTACGCCGGATTCATCACCATCATCCCTATTTGCTTCCTTGTACCCCCCTGTCAGAAGGTCACTTCAGTAGGCCTTGAACCATGAGGCACATGCGCTTCTTTTCTCTTAGCACCTATTTCCAGAATTGCACCCCTGGCCCATTGCTTTCTTTTTTTAAAATTATGTTTGCCTCTTTTGTTTACCATGTATTAATTCTTGTTTTGTAATCTTGATTTCATTTGGTTGACATGTTTAGAAAATATTATGATTTGGTTATTTGTCTTGTTAGAATTTAACCAAGTTTAATGAGGATTTTAACATGATTAGGATTAATTCACTTGTTAATCACCATAAAAACCCTTGAAAAATATTAGAGAGTTCCATTTCGTTCTTGATTTTTTTTGTTTCACTATTTACTTGTCATTTTAATTCAAGTAATCTGCCATGTTTAGGATTTAATTTTATTTGTTTACCATGATCCATGATCCAACGTCAAGTATTTCCCATCCATTCCATGATCCATGATCCACATTTCACCTCCATTCTCTTCTCAATCTCAATCTCATTCTATCTCTCTCCTTCATTCTTTACACACATTTTTTCATAATAAACTCAAACACTTGATCCAACATCAAGTGCCTTTTTAAAAACCATTTTCATAACAAACTGAAATGCAAAAATGGGGTGTACGTGCTTGTACACAACATTCAAGTACTTGGGTTGTCGGTCGTACCTAGCTTGAGGACCTGACACTTGACTTCCCCCTTAAAACATCTAATGATTCAAACAAGTTAGATTTAGGTGCTATGAGGGAGAAAAAAGGTAGTTAGGACTCCATTATCCTCTCGACTCCCAAGTATTCTGATCGTTGGTCGTACTCAGTCAAGGGTCAGATTCTTCTCTCCCAATAAGTTCCAATGATTAGACTTGCCAAACTCTTTTCACTATTCAAATCTCTTTTGGACAAAAAAGAGTGGTTAGGATAACATTGTCCTCTCAACTCCCGAGTTTTTGGACTGTTGATTGTATCTAGCCAAGGGTCCGATGCTTGTATTCATACATAAAATAAACCCCAACAAATCAAATTATCTTTTGCCTTAGTGCACTCTTCAAACCTTTCAAAAAGGACGTGTTACTTCCGTTCTACCGCAAGCGACGCTTAAGCCTCCATGTGTGAGCAAGTAATGTTTAACTGCTAGAGTGTGATCCAAGCGCATCCACTTTACCACAAACAAGCAAATACTTCATGCTCCCATGACAGAGTATACAAGAAAGTGAATAGTAGCACACGAACGTCAACATTGTTCAGTAAAAATGACCAAACAAATGTTTCGTTTGTGAGCCGAACTACGAAGTTCATACTTCCTCATTGCACGTATGAGGATACGTAGGCACAAGGGCCCAAATCCTTGGCGAGCACACTAACTTAAAACTTATTTTCTCTCCCCACCCCATTCTTTCATCTCATTCCCGATAGCAAGCAACATACAGATAAATATCATCCATACGCATTGATATGAGCAAGTGGTTCCTATAGAGTACCATGGATGTGAGAGGTGTTAATACCTTCCCCTTGCATAACTAACTTACGAATCCTCTCTTGGTTGCAAGACCATTCTCATTTGGGGTTTTATCACTATTTTCCCTTTCCTTTAGAATAAATAAAATATGGTGTTGGCTCTGTATTTTTTGTGGTGCGACACATCTAGCATATCATGAAGCTCTCTAACATGAAAGAACCAAGCCCAAAATTCTCTTGGCACATTCTCGAGCCCTTTTCTGTTGGCAGCATAAAAATAAATCAATTTGTTTGGATCCTTGTAAAAAATCTTAGTTGGCAACCCCGACAGGATTTTTCAAGTCGTCCGTTTTTGCTTACCCTTCGTCGCCTTTTGCACGAGAGGGGTTGTCTCTGTCAAGACTTTGCCTGTTGATTTGTTTGAAACATCCAATGTAGGTGTGATGAGTCCCGGGAAGGGTAGCAATGTTTCGAAAACTTCATCCCTGCCATTGTGCATGTGGGACACTCTGAGATTTTAGTGCCTACTGTAGCACCTCAAATTTGCACCTCCATTTGTACATTCATTTCATTTTTAGGTCATTAACATTGCATTCACATTGCATAGTCCATTGCATATCATCAGTCAAAACTGATCAGGAGAATCCATCTGTGCAAGAGAGATAGGGTTTTTCCATGAGACAAAGGCCCTATGGTTGTTCTAAGAGAGCTTACATGACCCAAGGATCATTTTGAAGCAATTTGGCCAATGGTTTGAGGCTCAAAAGTCCACAGTGCATGTGCAAGTCATCTGAGGCCCATAAAAGTCAACTGCAAGTTAACTGCAAAGTCAACTATGGATTTGGAGGTGGGAAGTGGTTAGAGATACTTAATTCATGTTCAAATAAGTCTCATTTGACATTTCAAACACTCACATTGAAGAATTTGAAGTCAAGTCAAGAATTTCTCAAAATAGAAAGTGACCTATAATGTGAAATTTCCAAAAATGGAAAGGTTTTAGACCAACTTCAACTCAACTTTCCAACATCAAAGAAGCTTCAAATGAATTTTTGTCCAACATGAAAGTTGAAGATCTTTCTCTCCCATTTCCAAAAAGTCCAAGATCATGGATTTATGATGTGTGGTTGAGGAGTTACGATCCAATCATGGCAAAGTGTGCTTAAAAATTCAAATGGCCATAACTTTTGAACCAAGGCTCCAATTTTGGTGGTTCTTTTTGCATCTTGTTCATCATGACATGCACTTTCCAAATATCTCATTACATGGCATGAATTTCACTTGCATGATCATATGCTCATTCATGAAGTTTTTTGAAGGAAAATTTCTAAAATCAATTTGGTTGATCATATGCATGAAATACCAATTCCAAAGTGTGCATGGGCTATTTTTAAGTGGATTTGGGCCAGCTTTGAGCACTGTTCACGCATGCATCTCATGCATGAGGTGAAAATCCAATTTTGTGCACACACCTTGCAACTTGCTAATCTCAATTAGTTTGGACTTAAACATGTTTTCAGAACCATTAGCAAGGGATATATAATGATAATCACAACTGCATTTGGCATTAACAACAGTTTTCAGATCTAGATCTTGAAATTGATCAAAAATTTCTCTCAACAAGAACTTTCAATTTTCTCACACAAAAGCCATTTCTCTTGTTGGAATCATGATCATGAAGTGTTTTTGAGGAGATTTGAACGTGAATTTGGAAGAATTCGTGCCAGTTTTGACTATACATGAAGCTTGAAGCATTAATGGAAGTTTCAAATTCTACTGGATTCGTGCTTGTTTGAGCTTCAATCTCTCCATCAATCATCTCAACAAGCATTGTAGAAGAGTTTTGGACCATTGCTGAGCTTTGTAGCACGCGTTTCCAGCTTGCTGTTCTTCAAGAGGTCAAGTTTCGATCTCAATTATTCTTGAATTCATTATGATATTTGTGTAGATCTTTGCTTGGTGATGATTCTGATATAAAAATTGAGTGAAATGGTGCATTATCCTTGAAGTTATGTGTGTTTGAAAGTTTGATGTCAATTTTGATTTTTCTTCGATTCAAGCTTGTTATGATGTTTTAGCATGATTTGATTGTTGATCTTTGATGTGCATGAAACGAGGATTCGAATGGTGTAATTGTTTTTGATTTCTGGAAGTTTTCTGGATTTTCTGGAATTTGCTCATGAAGTTCATGCAATCTTCATCTTCAACCTCATGAAGAGGATGAAGATCATCATCGTTTCCAGGATAGCCACGAGTTTGCTACGAATTTGCTACGAATTTCCAGATTAGCTACGATTTCTGGAATTCTTTTCCAGATTTAGGGTTTTAACCAAAACGCTGTCGTTTTGGAAGCGCGCTCAAAATTCAAATCTGGACCAGGTTCGATCCTGGCCGAGCGCGCTTATTCAAATATTCATCATTTTTCACATACTCCCTCCTTATTTCATGCCATGTATTCAAATTTTTTCCAAACTTCATAAAATCATAACAAATTGAAAAATCATCCAATTGATCCCCAATTTTTTGCAAAATGCTCCTTAGAATGTCTAGTTTTTTATGATCATGAATTTGCAAGTTGTGCCTGGCTGGAAAATTAATTTGTTCTAGGATGATTGAACACATATGCATTTGTGACCTTGCCTTACTCTTTCCTTTGTGAAATGCTTGATTTTAATCCAATGAACTTGAAATTTTGCATGCTGATTCTAGACACATTGAGGGACATTTTGGCTTTGGTTTGACATTTTTCTCATTCACCATTTCTGTTTTATGCTTGTGTTAACATGGTGTGACAATTTGTGTCACACCTTTTGATGTCTAACTTGTACAATGTGATTTCCATGCCAAATGATCTCCAATGGTTCTGATTTTTTGTGTGATGGATGTTATGGATGTCTTGATTGCTCATGAATTTTTCTAGAATTATTTGAATCATTTCTGTTTTGATTGAGAATTTTCATTCATGATGATCATTTGGGTGTCTTGAATTGGTCATTAACTTCTCTTGCCTACCATTTGAACTTGCTTATTGATTTTGATGTGGAACTTTTTAAGACATGTTAATATGTGGTTAAATATGATTCATGTTGAGTTTGAGGTTCTGTTTTGGATTTTTGATCCTCTTTTGACCCTAGGCTTTGACCTAGTGGTTTGTTACTCACCATCTGAGTTGTGATTTCAGGTTCAAGTGTGCATCTCCATGATTGATATTGCTCCTTCATTTGAGCTTGATTATTGGTTGTTGTTGGCTAACATTTGCTTGTCTTGTAGGCTTTGAGAACCATTCACTTGTGCTCATGGTTTATGTGTTGCATATTGGGTTGTTTGTCTGATATTGATTGTTGGTCTGAACTATGTACTGATTGGTTTAGCTGTTTCCACAGGTACCTAAGTTGCTTTAAGTTCATTTGAACTTGCTTGGCATTGCTTGTGGTTGGCATACCACTGAGGTATAATTCCTTAATCTTCATGTAGTCTGGAAGACCTACTGTTATTGGTAGGCACCTGTCTGAAGCCCTCCTTAAGAGGCAATGTTTGTGGATGTTTAATGTTGTGCCAAGCAGGTAAAGTCCTCTTAAGAGGAAATTGGCAGATACAAGGGATGTGCAATCCATCCCCTGCTATTCAGTTGTGTCACTCACTTTGCTCACACCATGTGTTGATGCATTGTGAGTAAGAACCCAAAATCTTGTTCATAGAGTCAGTCATTTGTGGAGAAGAGTTCCTACATTCTGAACTCCCACACTTTCTATTTGAGTCAAGCTCTCCCAGGCCAGGGATAAGAGCTGTGAGGCACACCCCTCACTTCCCATTTCATCTGCTTCACCCTAACTCTCAATGTTAGGGTTAAGAGCTAAAAACACCCCATTCCAGTTGGCCTGTTTCTACAGCCTAGCCCTGTATGAGCCCAAACTGTTTGCATATAGTGTGTGTGCTTGCTTTATTATGCTTGTGTTTGCTTGATATTGTGTTGTTTAGGCTAGCTTGCTTCCTGTGCAAGTTAGGATAGAAACCTCAACATAGGGATCGTATGCATGACAACTTCTAGGCTCGAGTCGTAGTCTCCCTAGTAGCTTGTTATCTCCCTTGTCTCTGGTTAGGTTAGAAGTTCTTTCCCTGTTAAGGGGAACTACGTCGCCCTGATCCTCATACCAGATGAGGTACGTAGGCAGGAGATGAGCTGATCTCTCCGGGCGCCCTTTTTCTTTTTCAACCCCTTTGTGTGTGTTGGAGTCTAACATAAGTCCAGCGATTGGCAGTTGGTTTCCTGTGTCTTGTTTGCTTGTTGGAGTCTGACATAAGTCCAGCGATTGGCAGTCGGTTTCCTGTGTGTGTGTTTGTTGGTTCGGAGTCTGATGTAAGTCCAGCGATTGGCATTCGGTTTCCATGTTTGCCTGTTTGTGTGGAGTCTGACATAAGTCCAACGATTGGCAGTCGGTTTCCTGTTTGTGTTTTGTTTGGCGTGCGTTAGCCGAGCTACGAGTGCTCTGATTCTTTCTCTGGTTAGAGAAGATACGTATGCATAGGATGTGATATCCTAGCGAGCACGTTTCCCCTGTCCCCGAACTACGTCGACTCTGATGTCTGTGTCTGACAGACTACGTAGGCCCAGGATGCGATATCCTGCCGAGTCCCGTTTCTTCCGTCTTTCATCTGTGTTTGTTTCCAGCGTGTGTGCAGTTTGTGAGCAGTCTCTAGCAACCTTTCTTCTATTCTTTTGAGCGTGGATCCCGTCGAGTACGACGGATGCGTAGGGGTGCTAATACCTTCCCTTCGCATAACCGACTCCCGTACTCATCCATCTCTGGTCGCGAGACCATGTCTTTTTCAGGTTTACTTCGAGCGTTTCCTTTCCCTCCTTTGGAATAAATAACGCACGGTGGCGGCTCTGTTGTTTCGTTTTCCCGCCGGTTTTTCGCGTAATGCGACACCTACAACAAAGTTCCCAATTGACATAGCCTGCCAAAGCCCAGTTCCAGTATGGAAAACCTCTTTCTAAGGCCTAATCACTTGGCATCCCTCAAATCTGAGAAACCAGTTAAGCACTCGTTAGTGTCTATCACTTTTTTAATATTTGTCTATATTGATATCCCTTCGCTCGTCAGTGTCCATCACTTTTTTAATACTTGTCTGTATTGATATCCCTTCGCTCATCAATGTCTATTACTTTTTTTTAATACTTGTTTGTATTGATATCCCTTTGCTCATCAGTGTCTATCATCTTTTCAATACCCGTCGGTATTGATATTCCTTTTCTTCAACCGTAGAGTTGTGGACAATCATCCTTTTCCATCCTCAGAGTTGATGATGCTGCTACCTCCAACCCCCGGAGTTGAGAGGCCATTCTATACCCAACCTTAGAGTTAATGTCAGTTCCTACTCCGACTTCAGAGTTGTTGCTCCTTCCTTATTTCCAACCTCATAGTTGTTATCTATTTTCTTATATCCAACCTCAGAGTTATTGTATGTTTCTCATTCCCAACCCCAGAGTTGATGTCAACCTTTCTTATTTCCAATCTTAGAGTTGTTGCCCTTTCCTTACTCCAGCCTCAGAGTTGTTGTCGCTTTTCTTATTTGCCAGCCTCAGAGTTGTTGTTTATCATTCCTGGTCCAAACCTCAAAGTTGATATCCAGCCTCAGAGTTGAGTATCTACCTTTTTCCAACCTTAGAGATGACGTTTACCGTTTTACCCCTAGCCTCATAGTTAAGTGTCTACCTTTTTTCCAACTTCGGAGTTGATGTACCGTTGTACCCTTAGCCTTAGAGCCAAGTGTCTACCTTTTTCCTAACCTTCGAGTTGTTGTATATTTTCTTATCCCCCGTCTCCAGAGCTGATGTCTCTAAATCCAACCTCGGAGTTGACGTCTACCATGTCATTCCCGACCTTAGAGTCGACATCTATCCTATTATACCTAACCTCAAAGTTGATATTGTCATACCCGCAACCTCAGAGTTAATGTCCACCTTCTCATCCCCAACCTCTGAGTTGATGTTTATTTTTTTTCTAACCCTAGAGTTGACGTCTATCCTTTTTTCCAGCCTCGGAGTTGTTGGTAACCGTTATTTCGAGCCATAGGGTTGATGTCGATCATCTTACCCCAACCTTGGAGTCATTGATGATAATTTGTATCCCAGCCACATAACGGATGTCTACCATTCCCGTTTTCACTCACTGAATTAATCTTGATTCTATCATTGTCTCCAGTCCCAGAGATGATGATGATCGTACTTTATTTCCAATAGCGGAGTTGAGAATGACCAGTTTTACACCATTCGCAGTATTGAGGTCAAAAAAATTTCTTCCCCAACTATCACCCTAAAGTCCAGGTTCCACCTAGTAAACCTTTTCAAACTTCCTTTTATAACATGTTCCCCAATGGAAAACTTCTTTCAGTGCTTGCTAGAAAGCTTGTTAATAAAAAGGAAAGAGAAAAGAAAAGCTTGTTAATAAAAAGAAACAAAGAGCTTGTTGTGAAAAAATAAAGATAAATCATATTTCATTAGCATCTTGTAGACGTCATGCATATCTAACCTTCCCGTAATTACCCATTTCCCCACAAATAACATTTCAATCCCCAACAGATGCCTTACACAAAAGCCAGTTTGTTCATCCCATACCCTAGTGAAGAAAATATTTGTGATTTATCTTCATATTTCATTTGTATCCAGTGGGCAAATTTTTTGATATCTTAGTATTTAATCCCCTCATACCTTGAATGTCCAGAAGTTGTTCTTATCCATACACTCAGGTTTGAAAAGATTAAATAGGGGCAACTGTCATACCCCAAAATTCACCATACCCTTCACAATGTTCATATAGGTCACTAACTCTAATCATTTGCATATCCTGATAAGCATTCATCTCATATACATACTCATAGTATCATATACATTCCATTTGCATTAAGGAAAGCATAAAATAATGGATTCAATGGTCTTTATCACATAAGGTATTGAATATGAGGTAAGTCATTCATCCTGGTTGTCTTCATCATGGAGCATAACTTGAAACCCTGACTCTTGGACCATGGTTGTGGTCATGGCATTAATTCAGAGTTATTGGATTGCAAGCATCATCATGATCATTCAAGTCCCTAAAACCCTAGTTTCTGATTATGGCATTATCATATAAGGTTTGTGCATTCAAGATTGAGGATTCATCTAGTTCATCTGGTCCATTATGGATGATTTATTGGTTTAAGTAATATTCATGGTCCTGATTCATTAATTAGAATTTATTCAAGCTTCACATGTTCATGATCCTTTTGTTTGATTGGTGTCCATCTGGTTTGATTACTGGCATAAAATAAATCATTTGGTTCAGAGGCATCATGGTCCACATTTAATTGTCCATAAGAAAATACACATTTTTACCTAAGTTGACTTTTGATCAACTATTGACTTTTCGGTCAACCAATTGACCAAAGTCAACCACCTAACCAAAGTCCATTTTAATCTTGATTCATTTTCATATTTTTAAACCACTTTAAACTAAAGTCATCTTTCACATTTTAAATCATGTTCATGAACCATTTACCAGTTCTAAGCCATTTGCTTTTTTTTTTTACATTTTTAATTTCATTACAACCATAAACCAAGTTCAATGGCATTGTCTAAATTCCATTTCTTGTTGCTTTTAGAGAATAAAGTATAGGTCGTAAATAGAATTAGTGAGCATATATCATAAAATAACTTCAGTTTGACCAAACTTTTGATTCAGCATCAAATGGTATTATTGGATTGTGTATTGATGCCACAACTGGTTTATTCTACGCGTATGGTCAAAATTCCATCTTTCAGGTGTCTATCAATGATCAAGGTCGAGATATGTGGAAAATGTATCTTGACATGAAAGAATTATGTTGCCACTTTAGCAAATTGTCGTGACCCTTTTCAGAGGGACCAGGTATATTTAGTGCAGGTTGAAGCCACATTTTCCTCCAAAGATTATTTTAGAGCTTCTTCTTTCTATGCCAAAATCAATTATATTTTATCATTTGAGGAGGTCACTTTGAAGTTCATCAGTGCTGGTGAACAGGATGCTCTGAGGACCTTCTTATTAAAGAAGCTTGATGATTTAGAAAAGGACGACAAATGCCAAATAACAATGATACCCACATGGGAAACTGAATTATACCTGGACAAGATAAATCGACTGCTTTTAGAAGATGACTATGCTTTGGAGAATAGCAATTCAGAAGACCAATCAATTATTAAAGAGTTTCGTGCTTTTCTCAGTGACCACAAGGATGTATTGGATGAAACAACTACAATAAAACTTTTAGAAAGTTATGGAAGAGTTGAAGAAATGGTTTATTTTGCTAGCTTAAAAGGGCATAATGAGATTGTAGTTCACCATTACATTCAGCAAGGAGAAGCAAAAAAGCACTGGAAGTGCTTCAGAATCCTTCTGTGCCTGTAGACCTTTAGTATAAATTTGCTTCATACCTTGTTGCTATTGATGCATATGAAACACGAGTGTAATGGATGGCTACAATGAATTTGAACCCAAAGAAAATTATTCCTGCAATGATGCGTTATTTGAGTGAACCTCATGCAAAGAATAAGACAACAAAAACAAAAACAAAAACCTATAACCTTCCAGATAACCAAAAATCTCCCAATCTCTTCACTAGACTTGAGAAAACCCAACTGACCTCAACCCTGCAGAATAACTCAACCGAATCTCGAACAGAACTAACCGAATTTCACAGTTCTCAATACTAACTTCTAACAGAAAACTAACTAGCTTTCACTTCACCAAACTATAACAGAAACCTCACAATCACCCTCAATTTAGGGTTCTCTTCTAACCATCTTCCATTGGAACCACCCATCATAACATAACTCTTCAACCGAATCGAACAAAAAACTCCCTCACACTTCTTCATCCTCCTCCAATTCCGAAACCATAACCCTTTTTGCTAATTGATAACCTCCTTCAACTTCTTCCAGAAACTCCTCCTAACAAACCTCTTCAACCTCTAACTGTCATAACCTATCAACATAATTAATCACCCTCCATTCCAACCTCTCAAAGACCCTGCTAACAACCCTCCGTCACAATCCTCTTCAACCATGAACAACTCTCTCTAACGAAATTGAAACAGAACCCCTCAACCTTTCAATTCCATACAATGACACAAGCAGAAAAACTATAACCAAATAAAAGAAGATAAGGATAAGTGTATCAAATAACAAAGGCATCACCTGGAGTCTCCAATAAATCCGATAGGTTCCTCCTCCTTCAATCTCTTCACTTCACGTGCAATCGAATCGAATTCGTTTTTGGTGTTGAAATACCACAGATCCATCGTGTTTTTGTTTCGTCGTGGAAAAAGAAATCAAGTTTATTCTTTGATTCTCTCGACTATTGAATCCGATTGAAGTAAATCCTAGTTTCCTCATTAAAGACGCGTTGATGGCAATGGTGTGTGGTCGATGTGCAAGTGCTTCGTTCAGCTTCGTCCGTGAGTTCCTGTGTTTTGATGTGAACATTTCATTTCCTCTGATTGAAGGCTGAAGGCGCTTCCTTGGTTCTTGAGTTAGAGACTTGGGCCTTTGGCCCAAGCAATATGTTCATTACACACCCCTCCAATACGTTTGACATCCCTATGGCCCATGTTCATGTTTAAGCCCAAATCCATTTTTCTTAATCTTAATTAAGTTATTTTTAGTTCTAGTTTTTTATTTGATTAACATGGATGTTGTTTTGTTAATCTTGATAGGAATTATGATTAATTCTTAGTTTTAGAAATATTAAGAATTTACATTTTTGTGATTAGTAGATTAATTCATGATTAATTATGGTTTAATTAGATTTTGAAATTAGTAGTCATCATCTAGATTTTGATTTTGTTTTTTTCTTCAGATTTAATTCGTAATAGACTAATCTTGCTATGCTTGGATGTAATTGGCCATTAGGGATTGTTGATCTTGATTTCATTTTTGTGGATTTGATTAATATGCTTAATTGTAGATTTTTCACCATGATTAGATTTTAGGTTAATTTTCCATTTCGATTCCTATATTGCATTGTGATTAACATGATCATGTTCATTATATGAAGTTGTGGTTTAAATTGTAACTCCCCATTTCTTTAGTTTGATCTTAATCCATTTTGTTGACTTGATTCATGTTTAGGTAATATGGTTAAGTGTAGATTTTTTTCAGAACTCGTTTTTAGGTTAATTTTACTATGCTTAGATTGTAATTGCCCATTAGGTTTGTTAATTCATTTTATGGATAATGACTATTGTACCCCTAGGGTTTAGATATTGATGCATGCTCCCCCGGTCTAGGACTTGTAAAAATCTTCTAGTTGTTTGATTAATCTTTTAGATTACTGTGTACGTGATTCATTTTAAGTTTCAACTGATTTTTTCCCTGATTGATTCAGTTGATCAAAGTTCACTTTGATTAATTAAATCCTTTGACTATGCTCAATTCCCCAAGCATATTCAAGTGATTAAAAGACTCTTGATTACTTGATAGGACAAATTTTGTGTTCAAGTTGTACTGGAGACTAGATCTCAAGAATTGTACAAGACTTCAATATTCAAAGATTAAAGGTCAAGATTCAAGACATCATTCAAATCAGTACAGGACAGACTGGACTACTACTCTAGCACAACAAAGGTGAACTCAACACTTGTCAATCATGAGCCAAGTTGTGTGTCATGAGCTTTAAAGAATAGAGAAGAAGTAGGAGTGGAAAATTCCTATCCTTATTCTGGATATCTTTGGGTACGGGATGAATGACCCAGTTGTTCATCGTATTCACCTCTATTTATAGACTTTAGCACAATATGATTCAAGTTGATAGTCAAGTCTTCGTTCTTCAAGGACAATCTTTCGTCACAAGAAGCTGCAAGGGAAATCAACTTCAACACTCATTAGTTATGATGCAAATTGCACGTTGTGAGCCTTAAGCGATAGAGAATGGATGAGAGTGGAGAATTCCTATCCTCATTTTGAATATATTTGGGTACGGGACGAATGACCCAGTTGCTCACTATATTCATCTCTATTCATAGACTTTAGTGCAATTTAAATTGAATAATTGATAGGTATTTCTACACAGATATGGGATGCAGATTGAAGATCAGACTTCAACCTTCTAGGGTTTCTTCTCCCTTTGTTTTCTCTCAGTAAAATTAAAACTATTTTATGAATAAACTCAAAAACAATTAACGATACGGTTAGGATTGTATGCTATGAGCCTTATGTAATAGATAAGGGATGAGAGTGGAGAATTCCTATCCTCATCCTGAATATCTTTGGGTACGGGATGAATGACCCAGTTGCTCACTATATTCATCTACATTCATAGAATTTAGTATGATTCAAACCATGACTCTCTTTTCAGAATAAAAGCAAACTCAGTTTTTTCCTTTGGGCTTTATTTTTAGTTTAAAACCTTTTCAGAAAGGACGTGTTACTTCCGTTCTACCGTGAACGACGCTTAAGCCTTCATGTGTAAGTAACCAATATTTAACTGCTAGAATATGATCTGAGTCCATACATTCTATCGCAAACAAACAGACGCTTAAGGCTCCCATGCTCGAGCATATAAGCAAGTTGATAGTATAGCATGAACGTTAATACTATTCATTAAAAACTACTAACGCATTTGTCTTAGTTCCATAAACTATCGAGCTCTGACTTTCTCATTGCATGGTGAGAATACGTAGGCACAAGGGCCCCAATCCTTGGCAAGAACATTAATTATTAGCCCCCTATTTCCACTTCTGCGAGTATTCTTTAGATATTAACACTCGTTCTTGCAAAGAATAATCAAAACCGTTCCCGTTGAGTACAACAAATGTGAGGGATGTTAATACATTTCCCTTGCATAACCGACTTCCTTACCTTTTTCTCTTCCCCGACATTTTATCGATGTTTTCCCCTTCCTTCGGGAATAAATAAAGTTCGATGGTGACTCTGTTATATCTTTGAGTGTGCGATGCGCTCAGGTATAATTCGTGTAGCTTAGATGTACATGTCTGCTAAAGTTTATGCTGCTGTAAAACTAGGAAACTCATTTTATTGTGTCACTCATATGATACTTTACCTCTGCTAATGTAATGATATATATGTACTTCCTACATGGGTGAACTCAAAAGCTATGATAAACTCCTCAATGACACAAACGTAGGTTTCACTACATACAACTCCATTGCTAGCAACCACAAACTCTCTTTCTCAAGCTACAATAATGAAATAAAATCTCTTTCTCAAGCTACAAAAACGAAATAAGAGCACAATCATTGAATAATTAACAAATTATTTCTATGAGGCATTTAATCTAACATTTAACATTCATATAAGTTATAAGAACATAAAATATTAATTCAAGTATACTTAAACTTTGAAGAAATACCCATGCTTTCTTTCGAAACGGATATTCTGGTGCAAATGGAGCTACGAGGAGAAACTTTGTGAGTATTGGCGTCATCGTTGTTTGAAAAAGGATTAGAATAAGGTCATACAGAAAATCAATGAAGTTTTAGGGTTCACAAAATTGATGGAATTTTAGGGCTCGAGGGAGGTGACAGTGAAAGAAAATGAAAGAAAAAAATTTGAAATTTCTATATGATTTGATGAATTTGTTGTTAGCGGGAATGTGGTTTTGTAGAAAAGAATCAGATGAATAACACGTCTGATATTTGAGGATGGAATAAATGTTTTCTTTAATTGTTTATTTTTTTCCTGTAATAGTGTTTTAATTGTAATATATATAAACTTTCTGATAGATTTTTCGTGTTTGTTAAGTGGCCCAGCAACACATGAATTTTTTAGGTAGCAGAGGGTCTCGAGTTCAATTCTTTTTATAGTCAAATATTTTTATTTATAGTTTTATTTATCAGCATTTATGATAGCGCTTATGGTAAAGTGATATTATAGACCCAATGCTAAACTAAGGCTTTATGTAGCTAGAGGTCTCAAGATCGAGCTCTACTGACATGCAAAAACTGCATTTATTTTTTGTTCTTTTTAGCGCTATCTATGATAGTGTTTTTGATAAAGCACTATCATAAGCTTAAAATTACTTTTACTTTATAAAAAGTTTCAACCTATAATAGCGTATTTGATAAAGCGCTATCATAGACCTAGACAATTTTTAAACTTATAATAACGCCTTACACAAAATTTTATTTTTTGTTCTTTTTAGCATTATCTATGATAGTGTTTTTGATAAAGCACTATCATAGGCTCAAAATGACCTTTATTTTATAAAAAGTTTCAACCTATAATAGCATTTTTGATAAAGCGCTATTATAGACCTAAACAATTTTTAAACTTATAAAAGCGCCTTACTAGAAAAGCGTTATTATAAATTTAGGGTAATATATTTAATAGAGAATAATAAATAAGCGCTATTAAATATATGCTATTATAGATCAAATGTGTAGTAGTGTTCACAGTCAAGCATAGTTGTGAAGTGAGATAGAATTAAAGCATTGAGATTGTTATATGGTTAAAATGGTGATCACATCTCACAAATCATGGATAAAAAGTTATCAAGTATTCACATATGTATAAATGTTGGGAGTAATATTTATATAGGATTTACCCGCCATGAGAATACTACATAGAATATTCTGCATGTATCATAAGTTATTCTCATGGTGATAATGGTGTATACCACCCTTCGATCCAAAACCACTATGGACACTAGATGTGTAGTTGAGTACTTTATTGTTGTTCAAACATTGTATGTAACATGATGACCATACATATAGTTTATGGATACTCCATAAATCTTGTTGAGGGACATGAGTAACCTTTATGGAATTTCTCCATCATGCATAAGAGGATAAATCTCTAAGGGTCCAATATTGACATGATAGAAAAAGGGAAATTGAACACATAAACATTATCATGAAAAGGTTTTGTCATATCACATGATATTTCGTGAACTGGGTAGCAGTGATGTGTTGCTAGATATTGCTTAGTGATTATTATATTAAATGTGGGATTATATATAAGGAGAACCTACAGGGTCACATGCATAAGAAAAAATTAATGAGAGATTAAATAAATAAGTGAATCTTATTTGATTGGGCAGCATTATAATACATTGGCTTTAATCAGAGAACACATGGTACACTGTAAGGTACAATGTACTTAAGTGAAATACGAAACACCGTAAGATACAATGTTCTTATCTGAAATATGGAACACCTTAAGGTAGAATGCACTTAAGTGAAAAATAGTACATTGTAAGTTACAATGCACTTAAGTGGGCTTCTTCAACTTGTAGTCCATATAAGTTATTCCATAAATAGAAATCTTGTGCTGAAGTATTTTATGCTTGACCAAAATTCAGTTTGTGAAAACCTAACACTTTTTTTTTAATTTTGAAACCTATCACTTTAGAAACCTTAAGTCTCTCTCTCTCTCTCTCTCTCTCTCTCTCTCTCTCTCTCTCTCTCTCTCTCTCTCTCTCTCTCTCTCTCTCTCTCTCTCTCTCTCTCTCTCTCTCTATCTATCTATCTATCTATCTATCTATCTATCTATCTATCTATCTATCTATCTATCTCTCTATTTGAAAGTCTTTATTCATATCGGCTAACATTGAGTTTGAAGACACTTTTTTCCTGTGGACTTAGTTAAGGTGTTGTCATTCATGCAATGCTAATAATCACTCTCTATATTAGGCATAAAAGATTAATCACCACAAGAGATAACCATCATATCAATAATCATGTCAATTCATAAGGATTCCTAAGGGTAACTTTAATTTTTTTGCTACATATTTGCTTGCAATTTCCCTTCAATCTAGTCCAAGAACTTTACCATAGTGGTGATTCTTTAATCCTAAATTCCATATTCCATCAAGAATTCAACATACCCCCGAGTTCTCTCGCCAGTTCTATCAAAACCTTGGAGGTCCCCCCAATGATATGGTTGTAGTATTGGTTTTTGGCCTAAGTTGGTGTACATTTGTGCGTACATGATGTTGCATGATATCCCATAGGCATTGTTGACAAGTTTGTCATTGTAAAACAACAATTAAGGTATCCCATTGGCTAGTGAATTTTCAATAGGTGACCCTTCATATGAATATATGGTCAATAAAAACAATCGTTCTCGTCAAAGCGAGGTAGGTCATCATCAATGATGAAGGATCATATCATAGATCTTGCCTTGTTCTTTCCCTTGGCGAACTCGGTGTAATGTGATTAATTCCAAAATTTAATTTACTAACTGTCGCATTACGCGAAAAATCGGCGGGAAAACAGGACAACAGAGCCGCCACCGTGCGTTATTTATCCCAAAAGAGGGAAAGGAAACGCTCAGAGTAAACCTGGAAAAGACATGGTCTCGCGACCAAAGAGAAAGGGTAAGGGAGTCGGTTACGCAAGGGGAAGGTATTAGCACCCCTCACGTCCGTCGTACTCGACGGGATCCACGCTCTAAGAAATAAAAGGTTGCTAAAACAAACACCACACACACACACACTGGCTGAAAGAGACACAAGAAAACAAACAAGACTGAAACTGACTCGGCAGGATATCGGATCCTGGGCCTACTTAGTCTATCAGGCATAGACATCAGAGTCAAAGTAGTTCGAACTGGGGAAACGACACATGCTCGCTAGGATATCGCGTCCTATGCATACGTATCTCCTTGGACGAAGGAGAATCAGAGCATTCGTAGCTCGGCTGACACGCACACAAAAACAGGCAAAGGCAAACGTGGAGCCCGAATGCCAATCACTGGACTTACATCAGCATCCAAACCAACACACGCACACTGGAACCCAGATGCCACTCGATGGACTTATACCGACTTCCAAGCACACAACAAGAACAAACAGACAACAAATTGCTAAGGAGTCGGGAACTCGAGCCTAGCAATCGTCAAACAACACACAAAAAGAAAAAAGGTGCCCGGAGAGACCTCGCACGGTCTCCTGCCTACATACCTCGTCTGGAACGAGGATCAGGGCGATGTAGTTCCCCTACAGAGGGGAGAAAGACTAGCCTAACCAGATAACAGAGGGAGACACAACTAGGGAGACTACGACTCGAGCCTAGATGTTATCATGCAAATCATCCCTAAGTTAAGGTTTCTAGCTAACTGGCACAGGGAGCCAGCCTATCCTAATCATGACTTGCACAGGAAGCAAGCCACACACACACTTAACTTGCACAGGAAGCAAGCCAAGCAAAACCTAACTTGCACAGGAAGCAAGTCTAAACTAACCCTAACTTGCACAGGAAGCAAGTCAAACAAACATACAAGCACAGGTAGCACACACTATACACAAGCAAGGGGCTCAAACAAGGCTAGGTTTTAGTCGAGGGGTCATATCAACCTCAACAAACAAACCTCTGGAACTGGGTTAATGGTGCTCTTAACCTTGACATTGAGGGGCTAAGGTGAAGCAGATGAAAGGTGAGTGAAGATAGGACTTCACAGCTCTTATCCCTGGCCTGGGAGAGCTTAAGACAAGAATGTGTGGGTTCAGAAAGTGGGAACCCTTCTACACATTTAAAACTGACTCAACTGTACAATTGTACAAGATCTTGGGTTTGTATCTGCAATGCATCAACACAGTGGTGTGAGCAAAACAGATGACACACAGAATAGCAGGGGATAGGTTGCATATCCCTTGGGTTCTGCCAATTGCCTCTTCACTTAGGAGGTCTTTGACTCTATACAAGGACAAATGTAAACAGTCACAAGCCTTGCCTCTTAAAGAGGACTTCAGACAGTTGCCTGGCCAAGTAACAGGCCAGGTCTTCCAGACTACATGAAGATTTAGAAGTATACCTCAATGCAAATTGCTTATACAAGCAAAGCAAAGCAAAAGTTCACAAGGAACTGAGCAACTAAAAGCACCTGAAATAGTCAAGCAGACATTAGTATACAACTTCAAAACAAAGCAAAAGGAAACAGACATCAACAGTTAATCATAAGCAAGTGAATGTGCAAGGCACAAGGCTCAAGGCATGTGAGCCAAGCAACCTACAAAAATAACATGTTAGTCATGATAAACAAGCAAGCTCAATCAAAGAGAATTGGTCTCATTGGCCATTTGTTGGTCAACCTGAAAACATGAACTCAAATGTGAGTAACAGGACCACTAGGGCAAGCCTAGGGTCAAAAGTGAATGAGAAAGTTAAAACAGCAAAGGGCAAGTATCCAAAATCATGTTCAAACAATCAAGAAACAATACCAATTAGTTTCACATTCATATCAATCATCATCATCATTTCATGAACAATTTAGGTCAAAGTATAGCAAACAAAAGCTCATAGAAGTCAACAGAAAGACTTGAATCAAAAGCAATCTCAAACATTTCCAAAAATCACCAAATAAATCATGATCAATCACAATCCACAACATGGTAAGCATGTCAAATTTCATCTCATTTGGACAAGTAGAAGATAGTCAATGAAAATCAGAAAGGCAAGGCAATTTTGAACATGCTCAAAGAAGTCAACCAATCATGCATCAACTTGAAAAATTCATAAATCAGAGATGGCATATGATAAATGAATGGGACTAAAACCATGGCAAAGCTTAAGATGTCTAGTAATCTCATGTAAAATTTCATGTCCATCTAATAAAGTATGAGCATTTCACAAAACAAATGGGCACAAGTGTCACACAAAGTCAACATATGATCAAACAGGGGACAAAAATCTCAATCAATTGGAAAATGCCACAAATAATTCCAAGAAAATTCACATGTGAACTGGACATACAAGAGTAGGTTCATGCAAAAATTCAGATCAATTGGAGTTTAAAAAGCATGGTATCAGAAATCATGAAGTTGCACATCAATGGTGTGACACAAATTGTCACACCCTAATTCAAAAATTCATAACTCACAATCCAGATAAGATAAATTCACAAACTCTACATCAAAATCACCATGAATGTGTCTAGTTTAAGCACAAAAAATTTGGAAGCCATTGGATAAAGCATCACCATTTCACAAAGGTTTTGGCAAAAGGTACAAAATATGAATACATGTCACAAACCCTAATACCATTTAAAATTCACTCATCCAAAAAATCAGCAAAAATCATGATAAAAAAGTAGAGATCCAGATGAACACAATGCAAAAATTCCCATGAATTTTGGATTAACAATGAATGAGATGTGATTTTTGTGAGATTGAGTAACAAAATGAAATAAATATTGAAACAAATAAATGAATTAATTAAAATAATTGGGACCGGTGGCATATTGGTAAATATGGGGGAAGTTTAGTGAAACGCGGCGTTTGAGGAAGACCAACGAAATGTTCTGATTGGCTCATGCCAATAGAACAGTGAAAACCACATGCACACACGTGAACAGTTCTGGGCAAACATGGAAATTAGGGTTTTCTGCAAACAGTGTTCATCATCATCTTCTTCACAAATCGTGGAAAAATTATTCGCCCAGAACATGAAATCAAGCACACCATTAAACTCAGCAAAGCACAACTAACACGAATCTAACAACCATTTTTCAAGAATCGAGCTAACCAACATAAATCGAGCAAGAACATATTCATACATCAATCTTTAAAACAGCATAACTTCATAAATACTCAACCATTTTTAGTGGTTTGAAGTTCATTGGAATCAGCAAAGCATAATCTACTTAAAGCATGGCATGATTTAGAGAATAATGAAAATCGAAAACTCACCAAACTTGGAGGACAGTGTCGATTCAATGCTTCTCTTATTGCAAACGCTCAAAACAGATGCTCCTTGTGGTTTGAAATGATGAATGGAGAGTGACTTGTAGCTCAAAAGCCTTTGGAATGTCTTCAAACCAGATCTGCCATGGAAGTGTGTTTGGTGAAACAGACTCGAGAATGCTGTTCCAGCTGGTGTTTTTGGTCTTCAATGGGCTCAAAAGTGATGGTATATCATGCAGCAACCAAGGCCAGCTCGAATCCTTTTGAGTTTTTCAGCAAAAATTCAAAGATGAGGAAATGAGGTTTTTTGAGAGAGAGAGTTTTTCTGTCTTCAATTGATGGCTGCTAGGGTTGGAATTGACAGAAAATGTGCTATTTATTTGCTGTTTATTATTGGCTAAGTAAGTGTTAATCACCATTATCTCAAATGAATCATTTTGGTCATTTTGCTAAATTTCACCAACTTGGCAAATGGGGTGTGTACTGCACGAATTGGGCTTGCAAACAAGTCATAAACAACATTTCTGAACTATTCCAAATGGCCAAAAATGTTAGAAATGCTTAATTCAAAAACTCAAATTTTCACTACACTTGAAATTAATTCAAGCAAGTCCAAAAAGGCCATTTTGAATGGTGATGTTTTGATGAATGATGATGACATTTTTGGAAAGAGGGGATCAAATATGACTTGTTGGAAAAAACCTCACCAAATTTGGCCAAATGGTTTGAGAGATATGGCCTTTTGAAGTTCAAGAATTTTTGAAAATGAATTGATCATATCTTGCCAACCATACATGGGAATTAAGAGTTCTTGGACTTTTTGGAAATGGGAGAACAAGATCTTCAACTTTCATGTTGGGCAAAAATTCATTTGAAGCTTGTATCATGATGTAAGTTTGGGATCAAGAAGTTTCCATTTTTGGCAAGTTTCAATTACAGGTCCAGTTTCTATTTTTGGAAATTTCTGATTTGGCTTCAAATTCTTCAATGATGATGTTTGCCATGATATATGAGGCCTATTTGGACATGAATAAGCTCTCTCAAACCAAATCCATCCATCAAAACCATAAAATCAGGCCCAGTTGACCAAGTTTGACTTTTTAGGGTTTCTGACTGATTGTGCATTGCCTGATGGCTTCTGAGCATCCAATCCTTGACCTAAACACTTCAAATGGATCCCCAAGTCATGTGAACATGTTGGACCAACCCTAGGGCCTTGGCTCAATGAAAAACACACTTGCTTGCTTGACTGACTGATCTCCTGACCAGTTTGACCTAACTTGTCAACTGAACTTGCACTTGGGCAAATGGACAATGCAATGTTATGCAGTGGACTATATTATGTTAATGAACTAATGATGAAAATGTATGTACAAAATGTAGGTGCAAATTTGAGGTGCTACAGCTGCCCCTATTCAATCAGCTGGGAACCCGAATGGATGAGAGCAACGGCTGTCAGACTTTCAGGGTACACAGGGATTGAATACCAAAGAACCGTAGAAATTTGCACTCCGCTGGAAAAATAATTAACAACGCCTGTCATAATCGGCAAAGGAACAGTCTCGAAACAAGAATCCGTCTGGAACGGAAAAAGTCGGCCTGATCACCGAAATAGTAACGTCGACCTGGATACCAAAATAAATGGTAACGCAGGGATAACCATGGCTTGAACACCACTTATCCGCTCGGGATTATTATCTCTCCTTTTCATGCTTTTCTAAACCCCGAGATTTTTCTTTTGCGCAAATGATCCCCGATCGCTGCAGCTGAACCCCAACATCTTGTTTTGCCAAAATAATGAACCCCATTCTCCAATTTGAACCCCAGTCGCCTGACGATAACTCGCGATCGCCATTGTGAACCCCATTCTCCAGAAAATGCCGCAACATCTCCCTTTCTCCATTTGAACCCCGCTCTCCAGAAAATGCCTCAACATTTCCCTTTCTCCATTTGAACCCCGCTCTCCAGAAAATGCCTCAACATTTCCCTTTCTCCATTTGAACCCCGTTCTCCAATTTCTCGTGATAATTCCGCTGGCAACGTCGGAAATAACACCAACACCACTCTGAGGGCGACATGTCAGAGGGTATACCTTCACAAACGGAAGGTAACATGTGCGTCTCTTCCCTGGAAGACACCTATAACGACCTCCATTGGCCTCAGCCAAAGTCTAAGGTGACACATGAACAGAAAATAATCCTGAGGACCTCATCCCGGATATAATCTTCAACTCCAATCTCCATTTGAACCCCAGAAAATGCCGCAACATCTCCTTTTCTCCAGTTGAACCTCGATCTCCAAAAAAAATGTCTCAACATTTCCTTTTCTCCAGTTAAACCCCGTAATCGCGCTGATCGCGTAACGTCCTTTGATTCCATTTCCTTCTCCGCTTGACAGAAAAATTTCCTCCAATATCGCACTACTGGGGAACATTGCTGATCTGACATCATGATGCTAGACTCCTCAGAGTAACATCTTCCAATCGCTGTCTCGTACGACAGAAAACTCCTCCAGTATCGCACTACTGAGGAACACCTTTGATTCAAAATCAAGATACTAAACTCCGCGGAGCAACACCTTCACTTCTGATAAAACCACCTCCCAAACGGTAACCACGGCTTCAGCCTAGCTTATGCGTGCAATATGATGCATGATTGACTTTTCTGCGTAATGCTCCATAATTATGGAAATGCTACGCGATTTATTATGCAATATGCTATGCTTATTCTTCATGATGAATGCATAAAAAATATCCCCCTCAAGGGACTCTCCTGGGGAGTTCGAGACACTCTGCTGAGGAACTCGTCAATACTCCGATTCCACCCTACTGGGGAATGACGTTGCTGTTGGGAAAAGGTAACCCTTGCTGGGGAAAGCTTCCTTTGCACCCAATCCGCTTGGGGAATTGCTGAGGGATAGGAACCACCAACACTCAGTGGAGATACCTCGATCTTTGACTTGCGGGGGATATCAATCCCGACTCTGCTTGGAGAACCCTCACAGATACCTGACGACTTCACTGGGGAAATGCTCACAGATACTCCGCTAGGAAACAGCAACCTCCAGGCCTGGCAACTGGGAAAGCATCGATCTAAAACCTGCTGGGGATAACCATCCTGACCCTGCCAGGGGAAACGAATGCTACTCCGCTGGGGACAACCCATGCAATCCACAGGTAGAATCAACTCTGCTGGGGATGCAGATATCAGTCTACTACGGAAACTCGTCCAATCCACTGGTAGGATGAGCACCGCTGGAGATATGTTTCATTGCAACCCGCTCCACTCAGGGATAGCAACCTTCGGGCCGGGTGCTGAGGAAACATCGTTTTAAACCTGCCTGGGATAACCATCCTGACTCAACTAGGGGACCCACAGACCTTGGATCCGCTGGGGAGTTAGTTCTCACGACTCTGTTTGGAGACTACGCTGGGGAAATGAGAAAAGTTGGTACAGAACATCCGTCGACTTGTCGAACCATAGTATCCGCCTCCTAATCCCGTATCAGCTTTCCACTTTTGAGAATTCCCAGACTCATCTGGACCTTTTCTGCTCCATCATCTTGTATTCCCAATCGCTCCGCACTCGACGAAGATCGAACTCCTGGGACTTATACAGAAATTTCAATTTTCCGACTTTGAAGAGTCTTCTTGATTAATTTCAAAGGCCCTCGGACGTCCTTCGCCGTCTCTTCACCGTTCCTCCAACTCGCCTGTCCCTGATTGGACTCTGCGGGGAATTTCCACAGACTTTCCAGTCTTCCGACTTTGAAGAGTCTTCTTGATTATCATTCAAGGATCGTCGCACGTCTCAACGTCTCTTCGTCATCCTTTCATACATTCGTCCCTGATCGGACTCCATGGGGATTTGTCTTGTCAAAAGCTTCCACATCATAACCTGCAAGTGAGCGAAAATATCTAACAGCACCTGCAAAAGGAGATCGTCAGATAAAATCGTGCCCCAGGCGTGTCAAGATTTCAACACTTGGGTCCCTCAACCTTCCGAATAAGATTTCAAGCTCTCAATCTTATAAACATGCATTGGAAGGGACCTGTATGTCTCAAAATGCAAGATTCTTTATCAAAAATAATTGGATGTTTTTGCAATCAAAGCGGTAATGAAAAACAAAAACAAAATTATTTGACTGAATATGCATTTTATTGATTGAAAAAAGTGTAACTCAAATGAGCAATACAAAGGAAGCAATTCCTGAAAAGAGGTAATTGCGCACAAAAGGAAAAATCTATCCTAATGGCAATGTGAAACCCGTGATCTCATCGAGTTCCAACTCAGTTACACCCCATATATCCTCAGACTCTCCATGATTTCTGCCTTCTGAACAAGACGTTTCTGATTGATCCCCACCGGGTATTATCCATGATGCCTTAACCAAAACGCAAACGATCATGCTGGACGCAGTTGTTCGTTTCAATCCCTCTTTTGCCTGGACCGCCCTTTCGGGTTTTCAGTCCACCGGGATACCCTTTTTTGCCCAAGCCGCCTTTCCAGGTTTTCGACTTGCCGGGTGTACAATTTTTTCATTTTATCCCTAATTTTTGCCCGAACCTTTCTTTCTGTTTTTGGTTCGCCGGGATGCCCATTTTTGCCTGAACTGTTTTATTCTTTTCGTCCAGCGGGTCTCTTTACACGAAGTATTTTTTAACTGCGTCCGCATTCACAGGGGATGGAAAATCCTCGCCATCCATGGTCGTTAGCAACAAGGCTCCGCCAGAGAAGACCTTCTTGACCACGAATGGACCTTCATAATTCGGTGTCCATTTGCCCCTTCGATCGTTTTGAGGAGGAAGGATCCTTTTCAGCACCATATCACCTACGTGATATACCCGAGGTCGCACCTTTTTGTCAAAAGCACGCTTCATCCTTTGCTGGTATAACTGCCCATGACAGATGGCCGCCAGCCTCTTTTCCTCAATTAGGCTCAACTCCTCGTATCGGGTTCTTACCCATTCAGCCTCTTGCAATTTCACGTCCATCAGGACTCTCAAAGAGGGAATCTGAACCTCAATAGGTAATACAGCCTCCATCCCATACACCAATGAGAAAGGAGTTGCCCCAGTAGATGTACGCACCGACGTTCGATACCCGTGCAATGCAAACGGCAACATCTCATGCCAGTCTTTATAGGTTACCACCATTTTCTGCACAATCTTCTTGATATTCTTGTTGGCTGCCTCAACCGCCCCATTCATCTTCGGACGATAAGGAGAAGAATTATGATGCTCGATCTTGAATTCCCGGCACAGTTCTGCCATCATCTTATTGTTCAAATTAGAACCATTATCAGTAATGATTCTCTCGGGAACCCCATATCTGCAAATGATGTCTCTCTTGAGAAACCTGGCCACAACCTGCTTCGTCACGTTCGTATAAGAGGCTGCTTCAACCCACTTGGTGAAGTAATCAATAGCCACTAATATGAACCGATGCCCATTCGAAGCTGTAGGCTCAATCTTTCCGATCATATCAATGCCCCACATAGCAAACGGCCATGGAGACGACATTAAGCTCAAAGGATTTGGAGACACGTGCACCTTATCAGCATAAATCTGGCATTTATGACACTTCCGCACGAAATTAAAACATTGGGCCTCCATTGTCATCCAATAATAACCTGCCCTCAGCAGCTTCCTTACCATTGCATTTCCACTGGCATGGGTACCGAACGATCCTTCATGAACCTCTTTCATCAATTGGCTTGCTTCTTTATCATCAACACATCTTAGCAAGACCCAATCAAAGTTCCTCTTATACAAAACCCCATCCTTATTCAGGTAGAACACCATGGCCAACCTCCGCAGAGTTTTTCGGTCCTTTTTAGATGCTCCCTCGGGATACTCTTGAGTCTCCAGATAGCGCTTGATATCATAATACCACGGCTTCTCATCATCAGGCGATGTATCAACAGCAAACACATAAGCCGGCCTATCCAAACGTCCAACCTCAACACTGGGGAACTGATTCCACCACTGCACCTTAATCAAGGCGGCTAGAGTAGCCAAAGCATCTGCCAAAGGATTCTCCTCTCTGGGCACATGATGCATCTTCACCTTGGTGAAAAACGTCAACAATCTCCTCGTATAATCTCGGTACGGCACTAAATGAGATTGATGCGTATACCACTTCCCGTTAACCTGATTTATCACCAGAGCTGAATCTCCATATATGACAAGGTTCTTGATCCTCAAATCAATCGCCTCCTCAATTCCCAATATACAAGCTTCATATTCAGCCACGTTGTTGGTGCACTCAAATGTTAGCCGGGCAGCAAAAGGAATGTGGGATCCTTTCGGCGTAACCAAAACAGCACCAACACCGCTTCCATTCACGTTAACGGCCCCATCAAACATCAAGATCCATTCGGATTCAGGGTCAGGCCCCTCCTCCGGGATTGGTTCCTCACAATCTTTCGATTTGAGAAACATGATGTCCTCATCAGGGAAATCAAACTTCATCGGTTGATAATCATCAATGGGTTGCTGAGCGAGGTAATCAGACAATACACTCCCCTTGATAGCCTTCTGAGAGGTATACTGTATATCATATTCAGTCAAAATCATTTGCCATCTCGCAACCCGTCCGGTCAATGCTGGCTTTTCGAAAATGTACTTGATTGGATCCATCTTGGAAATCAATAAAGTGGTATGAACCAGCATGTACTGCCTTAGTCGGCGAGCAGCCCAGACCAAAGCACAGCAAGTTTTCTCGAGCAGTGAATATCTTGTTTCACAGTCGGTAAACTTTTTGCTAAGGTAGTATATGGCATGCTCTTTTCGACCAGACTCGTCATGCTGCCCCAATACACACCCCATAGACCCCTCAAGGACCGTCAAGTACAGAATTAACGGTCTTCCCTCCATAGGAGGCATCAGAATCGGAGGCTCCTGCAAATATTCTTTTATTTTTTCAAATGCCGCTTGGCAATCATCATTCCACCTGACCGTTTGATCTTTTTTCAACAACTTGAATATCGGTTCGCACGTGGCTGTTAGATGAGATATGAACCGTGAAATGTAGTTCAATCTACCTAAGAAACCACGAACCTCCTTCTCCGTTCTCGGTTCAGGCATTTCTCTTATTGCTTTTACTTTTGCAGGATCAACCTCGATTCCTTTCTCACTTACAATAAACCCCAACAATTTACCGGACCGCACTCCAAACGTGCACTTGTTCGGATTCAACCTCAGTCTAAACTGTCTCAGCCGGTCGAACAACTTGGCCAAATCTACCAAATGCCCCTCTTCTGTCTGGGACTTTGCTATCATGTCATCAACATAGCATTCGATTTCATGATGAATCATATCATGAAACAAAGTCACCATGGCCCTCTGATAAGTAGCACCGGCGTTCTTGAGACCGAATGGCATCACCTTGTAACAAAAGGTACCCCACGGTGTGATGAACGTTGTTTTCTCCATATCATCTGGCGACATTTTAATTTGATTATAGCCAGAAAAGCCATCCATGAAGGAAAACACCGAGAATTGAGCTGTATTATCTACCAACACATCGATGTGAGGTAGCGGAAAATCATCTTTCGGACTAGCTCTGTTCAGATCTCGGTAGTCCACACACATTCTCACCTTCCCATCCTTCTTCGGAACTGGCACGATATTTGCAACCCACGGCGGATAATTAGTGACAGCAAGGAAACCAGCATCCCACTGCTTCTGCACTTCTTCTTTGATTTTCATCGCCATGTCAGGTCGAGTTCTGCGCAATTTCTGCTTCACTGGAGGACAATCTGCTCTCAACGGTAGCTTGTGCACAACAATATCGGTATCCAACCCTGGCATATCCTGATAAGACCAGGCAAAGATGTCGACATACTCTTTCAACAGTGCTACCATTCTGCTCTTGACACTTTCCTCCAAAGCAGCCCCGATTTTCACTTCTTTTTTGACCTCGTCGGTACCCAAGTTCACAACCTCAATCTGCTCTTCATGCGGCTGAATCACCTTCTCCTCTTGTTTCAACAACCTGGCTAATTCCCCTGGCAGTTCACAATCTTCTTCGCCTTCTTCTTCAGCATGATAGATTGGATTGTCGAAGTCATACGAGGGTGTAACAGGATTGTTATCAATGAGTTCCGGAGAAGAATCACATCTGCATGAATGTTGATTCATGCATTGCTTTAGAACCGGTGTGTGACAAATTGAAAAAGAAAAATGAAAACATTGCCATTTTTATTTTATTTTTATTTTTAAACTGCAAAAATAAATGAAAAACAGGGAACACCGCTTTTAATTGAAAAACATCCTTTTATTAATGATGCGAACTTGCAAATTTAAACATGAGGTGGCCCTTACAATGGACCATTACGTGTCGGGCAACACGTATGGCTTTCATGCACATAAAATCAAAACAAGAAAAATATTACTCTTCCAGCAGAGTGACCCGGATGATCTTTTCAGCCTTCCAGTTTTGGATTCCCATCCCTGGTGCGCACGGCTTTATCCACCGGTCAATGTCGCAGTCGCTATCAGCTTCCTCACTCATCATGCAAATGTGATCCGGATCCAGCATTCCGGCGCTTGTGAATGTTACTGACGTACGGCGTCCTCTGCCTTGTCCTGAGCCTCGGCCCGGCTGGTAACCCACTCCGAAGCGATCTTTCTTTGCGGAGATATCCATCATCCTGCCCCAACCAGGAGCCTCTCCATTCTTTACCACCTCGGCGGCCTGTTTGTACGAAGCAATGGACGGTTCTCCTCCTCTTGTTTAGCAAACAGAGCATTCTCCGCCTTAACGGTTTCGAAAGCCTGACTGGGTGTCTCCCAGATCTCACCATCCATCTCCACATATTTGAACGAGGACAGATGGCTGACAAAAATGTCTTCCTCCCCACACACAGTGACGACTTGTCCCTCCCAGATGTATTTCAACTTTTGGTGTAAAGTCGAGGTCACTGCGCCAGCAGCATGGATCCATGGTCGACCCAACAGGCAACTATATGCCGGCTGGATATCCATGACGTAAAAAGTCGACTTGAACACCTCTGGGCCTATCTTCATAGGAAGCTCAACCTCTCCAAACACGGCCCGCTTCGACCCATCGAATGCTCGCACTATTAAATCAGTCGGAGTCAGAATCAGCCCATCACAATTCAACTTTGCCAGAGCCTTCTTCGGCAACACATTCAAAGAGGAGCCGGTATCAACCAGCACATGCGAAAGCACGGCTCCTCTACATTCCATCGCTATGTGTAACGCCCGATTGTGATTTCTCCCATCCGCAGTCAAGTCCATGTCTGTAAAACCCAACCCATGGCTGGCATGCATGTTAGACACGACCGTCTCCAACTGGTTAATGGTAATCTCTTGAGGAACATAGGCTTTCCTCAAAATCTTCAACAAAGCCTCCCTGTGACCCTCAGAGCTTAACAGCAAGGACAAAATGGATATTTTGGAAGGAGTCTGCTGCAGATGGTCAACCAATTTGTACTCAGACTTCTTGATGATTCTCAAGAATTCCTCTGCATCATCATCAAGTTTTTCTTCCGACCCAAGCGGCGCCGGTGTCACCACTGGAGTACTATCACTCACCACTGCTTTCCCTTTTGCCCTGGCTAAAGCCTCGGCCTTTTCTTTTTTCTCTTTTTCTCCTTCTTCTCTCCTTAAGGCATCTGGAGCAAACAGTCTGCCACTGCGAGTGAAACCGCTAGGACCGGCATTATCCACCTTCGAAACGGTGGTTTCATCCACAGTCTGATCCTCTACCCTCTCACCATTGCAGTATACCTCTCCACCATAATGCCATGGTACGGCATCCTCTTTGTCATACGGAAAGGGTCCAGGTACCGTGATGGTAACTGGAGCCGCCTCCGCCAGGGTAGACAAATCTACCGGGTCAAAATAAATTGTTATGGTGGAGACCTCTTCTTTTCCCATATCAACCTTCTCAATCAAAATACTCCCATCATCCATCAAACTCTGGACAGTCTTCCTTAAGAGTTCACACCCATCAGGGGCACCAACGCACTCAGCACATTGCTCATCACAGCCTGGATAAACCCCATTCTTTAACAACTGCCTCTTGACCTCAGCCAGAGGAGTCTTCAACTGATTAACACTTGACAACCCAATTCTGCCCTCCTCAGAGATAGCATTCACCCCCCTTTGACCATGCGCGGGCATGGGATTAGCATTCACGTTGGGAGATGGTGCAAAGTTGATAGCTTTCGAATCCACCAAGTCTTGAACTGTGTGCTTAAAAGCTTTACAGTTCTCTATATTATGTCCAGGAGCACCCGAATGGAATTCACACTTTGCATTTTCATCATAGTTGGCTGGCCTTTGATCAGGTCTCAAAGGTGCTAGAGTCCTTGTCTGTACCAGCCCCAAGTCCATCAACTTTTTAAACAGAAAAGAATAAGTCACAGGCGGCCTGTCAAACTGCCTATCAACTGCTCTCCCCCACACCTGATAACCAGCCCTCTGAGGCCTCTGCTGAAATGGTTGTCTTTGCTGTTGAGGTTGTTGTTGTTGTTGCTGTACAGGCTGATGCTCAGCAGGAATGGTTACCGCAGCAGTATGCTGGAAGTAACGATCCCTACTGGGTCCTCTTTGTGCGTATACTGCACTGGTATCACCCTCCTTCTTCCTCTGTCCATTCCCAAATGGCTTCTTTGACCCAGACGACGAAGCTACACCCTGAATCTTCCCGAGCTTCAACCAGCTCTCAATTCTCTCCCCAGCCACAACTATATCTGAAAAGTTGGTCACCGGACAACCAACCATCCTCTCAGCATACGCCCCCTGCAAAGTCCCCATAAAGAGATCAGACATCTCTCTGTCAACTAGTGGAGGTTGCACTCTGGCAGCCAACTCCCTCCACCTCTGAGCGTATTCTTTAAACCCTTCGTTATTCTTTTGAGACATACCCTGCAGCTGGGTACGACTCGGGGCCATATCAGCATTGAACTGATACTGCTTAAAGAATGCGTCCCCCAGATCTTGCCAATTCTTGATATAAGAAGATTTCAGCTTGGTATACCATTCCAAAGATCCTCCAGACAGACTGTCCTGGAAGAAGTACATCCACAGCTTTTGGTCCATGGTGTAAGCTGAGATCTTGCGGACAAAAGCCTGCAGATGAGTCTCGGGGGCAGGAACTCCCATTATAGCGATCAAACGCGGGCGCTTTAAACTTTTGTGGGATCACAATCCCCTCCACTAGCCCCATGTTTGACATGTTTACCACCCCAGGAGTGGCATAGCTCTCCAGAGCTCTGATCTTTTCAGCCAGCAGCTGAATCTCTTTGTTCTATGGCGGAGCACTGTACTGACCAAAAGGTTCATTATGCATCGAGAACTGGTCTGCTTCCCTGTCTTCCTCTCTGTCATCCTCAACCCCGAAGAATGGAGGAAACAGACTATCCTTCAAATTCTGCCCCGGTTGACCACCAGCAGCACCGAAACCCTCAGCGTTGTTCACCATACCTACAGTTGCTCTTTTTTCACCGTCTCTAGAACCACCCAGCCCCTGGTTGGAGACACCATCCAGGTTTACACCACTGTTTGCTGCTGAAGCCCGCTCGAGCTTCTCAACTTTGTCTGCTAGAGCTTTCTGACCAACTGCAAAGCCTTGCATGATGTTGATCAACTCAGTCATCTTGTCTTTTAGCTCGAGGATATCTGTGTTTGGAAGATCCATCAGTCGAGGAGTGTTGCGCCTCGTGAAGTATCTGTGAGGTCGGGTTGAGCGCAAAGGTACAACTCTGCGAGCACGCGCAATGATTCCTGAAACAACCAAGCACGTTAGCAACAGATACCTGCAAAACAGCGAACAGGTTAATATGCATGAATGTAACGTCTGTCCATATGAGGAAAATTCTGTCCTTTGCTTCTGGTTTCATCGAGACAGATAATATTTCACCAATAACATTTGGACATTCAGATGTCTCTCAACCAGATTCTCAATCAATAATACTCCCCATATGGCTAGACATAGGTTCGATGCAGATGAATGCAAAATGAGAATGATGCAGATGAATGAATGCAATGCACTGTGCCATCCTCCAAGTCATCTAATCATCTGTTACTCTGAATCACAACCCTGATCTCTGAACCCATCACAACCATCTGAAGTCTGATTAACCATAAATCCGACTCAAGGGTTCCGAAATAAACGGAACTGAAAGATACACCATCATCATCATCACCAACCAATCTCTGATCAGATACCCATAACCTCTGAATCGGCCCGGGGAATCCTGAAATAAACGGATCCCCACTGATAACTCGGACAGCACTCCGGCGTCTCGGCAATAAATGACCATAAATCCGACTTATAAATATGACTCTGATCCACGGAACAAAAAAATCACCATCTGAGTCACCATCTGAACATGCATCTGTAAGAATCACCCTCCCCTCACAGGTAAATTCTAATCAGGTCATCCTAAGGCGGATAATAGCCTCGACAATCGGGCAGAGATACTCAATGGGTTTGCCCTTTCGGGTGTGCCATTGTAGCTCTCCTGAGATCGTCTAAACCAAAGATCCGGGAAATGATCGGTCACCAGAGTCAATAGCCCAAAAGAGATAATCCAACCTAAGCGGAATAACTCCACCCGGCAAGACTCTCTCAAATGAACCTCGTCCGGCTGTGGTGACATGTCTCCGCATCATGTCGTACAACATGTGAAGAGACATGAGACCACGCTAATCCTAGGTGTGTACTCAGGCCTGGGTATTGGGCCTCACTCAGAACACCCACCCCAAACAGAGGAACCACCTGCACAGAGGACGGCAACATGATAGTATGATGCATGCAAATATTTATGCAAATATATACACCGTTAGAATAATAAATGCAATAAATAAAGCAAACAAACAACCTAAACTAATCCTAGAACGCTAGGAAAGACTCGCTTAGGGAAGATGGACCAGCACAGGTCTACATCCGCACGTCCCCAGCAGAGTCGCCAGCTGTCGCATTACGCGAAAAATCGGCGGGAAAACAGGACAACAGAGCCGCCACCGTGCGTTATTTATCCCAAAAGAGGGAAAGGAAACGCTCAGAGTAAACCTGGAAAAGACATGGTCTCGCGACCAAAGAGAAAGGGTAAGGGAGTCGGTTACGCAAGGGGAAGGTATTAGCACCCCTCACGTCCGTCGTACTCGATGGGATCCACGCTCTAAGAAAGAAAAGGTTGCTAAAACAAACACCACACACACACACACTGGCTGAAAGAGACACAAGAAAACAAACAAGACTGAAACTGACTCGGCAGGATATCGGATCCTGGGCCTACTTAGTCTATCAGGCATAGACATCAGAGTCAAAGTAGTTCGAACTGGGGAAACGACACATGCTCGCTAGGATATCGCGTCCTATACATACGTATCTCCTTGGACGAAGGAGAATCAGAGCATTCGTAGCTCGGCTGACACGCACACAAAAACAGGCAAAGGCAAACGTGGAGCCCGAATGCCAATCACTGGACTTACATCAGCATCCAAACCAACACACGCACACTGGAACCCAGATGCCACTCGATGGACTTATACCGGCTTCCAAGCACACAACAAGAACAAACAGACAACAAATTGCTAAGGAGTCGGGAACTCGAGCCTAGCAATCGTCAAACAACACACAAAAAGAAAAAAGGTGCCCGGAGAGACCTCGCACGGTCTCCTGCCTACATACCTCGTCTGGAACGAGGATCAGGGCGATGTAGTTCCCCTACAGAGGGGAGAAAGACTAGCCTAACCAGATAACAGAGGGAGACACAACTAGGGAGACTACGACTCGAGCCTAGATGTTATCATGCAAATCATCCCTAAGTTAAGGTTTCTAGCTAACTGGCACAGGGAGCCAGCCTATCCTAATCATGACTTGCACAGGAAGCAAGCCACACACACACTTAACTTGCACAGGAAGCAAGCCAAGCAAAACCTAACTTGCACAGGAAGCAAGTCTAAACTAACCCTAACTTGCACAGGAAGCAAGTCAAACAAACATACAAGCACAGGTAGCACACACTATACACAAGCAAGGGGCTCAAACAAGGCTAGGTTTTAGTCGAGGGGTCATATCAACCTCAACAAACAAACCTCTGGAACTGGGTTAATGGTGCTCTTAACCTTGACATTGAGGGGCTAAGGTGAAGCAGATGAAAGGTGAGTGAAGATAGGACTTCACAGCTCTTATCCCTGGCCTGGGAGAGCTTAAGACAAGAATGTGTGGGTTCAGAAAGTGGGAACCCTTCTACACATTTAAAACTGACTCAACTGTACAATTGTACAAGATCTTGGGTTTGTATCTGCAATGCATCAACACAGTGGTGTGAGCAAAACAGATGACACACAGAATAGCAGGGGATAGGTTGCATATCCCTTGGGTTCTGCCAATTGCCTCTTCACTTAGGAGGTCTTTGACTCTATACAAGGACAAATGTAAACAGTCACAAGCCTTGCCTCTTAAGGAGGACTTCAGACAGTTGCCTGGCCAAGTAACAGGCCAGGTCTTCCAGACTACATGAAGATTTAGAAGTATACCTCAATGCAAATTGCTTATACAAGCAAAGCAAAGCAAAAGTTCACAAGGAACTGAGCAACTAAAAGCACCTGAAATAGTCAAGCAGACATTAGTATACAACTTCAAAACAAAGCAAAAGGAAACAGACATCAACAGTTAATCATAAGCAAGTGAATGTGCAAGGCACAAGGCTCAAGGCATGTGAGCCAAGCAACCTACAAAAATAACATGTTAGTCATGATAAACAAGCAAGCTCAATCAAAGAGAATTGGTCTCATTGGCCATTTGTTGGTCAACCTGAAAACATGAACTCAAATGTGAGTAACAGGACCACTAGGGCAAGCCTAGGGTCAAAAGTGAATGAGAAAGTTAAAACAGCAAAGGGCAAGTATCCAAAATCATGTTCAAACAATCAAGAAACAATACCAATTGGTTTCACATTCATATCAATCATCATCATCATTTCATGAACAATTTAGGTCAAAGTATAGCAAACAAAAGCTCATAGAAGTCAACAGAAAGACTTGAATCAAAAGCAATCTCAAACATTTCCAAAAATCACCAAATAAATCATGATCAATCACAATCCACAGCATGGTAAGCATGTCAAATTTCATCTCATTTGGACAAATAGAAGATAGTCAATGAAAATCAGAAAGGCAAGGCAATTTTGAACATGCTCAAAGAAGTCAACCAATCATGCATCAACTTGAAAAATTCATAAATCAGAGATGGCATATGATAAATGAATGGGACTAAAACCATGGCAAAGCTTAAGATGTCTAGTAATCTCATGTAAAATTTCATGTCCATCTAATAAAGTATGAGCATTTCACAAAACAAATGGGCACAAGTGTCACACAAAGTCAACATATGATCAAACAGGGGACAAAAATCTCAATCAATTGGAAAATGCCACAAATAATTCCAAGAAAATTCACATGTGAACTGGACATACAAGAGTAGGTTCATGCAAAAATTCAAATCAATTGGAGTTTAAAAAGCATGGTATCAGAAATCATGAAGTTGCACATCAATGGTGTGACACAAATTGTCACACCCTAATTCAAAAATTCATAACTCACAATCCAGATAAGATAAATTCACAAACTCTACATCAAAATCACCATGAATGTGTCTAGTTTAAGCACAAAAAATTTGGAAGCCATTGGATAAAGCATCACCATTTCACAAAGGTTTTGGCAAAAGGTACAAAATATGAATACATGTCACAAACCCTAATACCATTTAAAATTCACTCATCAAAAAAATCAGCAAAAATCATGATAAAAAGGTAGAGATCTAGATGAACACAATGCAAAAATTCCCATGAATTTTGGATTAACAATGAATGAGATGTGATTTTTGTGAGATTGAGTAATAAAATGAAATAAATATTGAAACAAATAAATGAATTAATTAAAATAATTGGGACCGGTGGCATATTGGTAAATATGGGGGAAGTTTAGTGAAACGCGGCGTTTGAGGAAGACCAACGAAATGTTCTGATTGGCTCATGCCAATAGAACAGTGAAAACCACATGCACACACGTGAACAGTTCTGGGCAAACATGGAAATTAGGGTTTTCTGCAAACAGTGTTCATCATCATCTTCTTCACAAATCGTGGAAAAATTATTCGCCCAGAACATGAAATCAAGCACACCATTAAACTCAGCAAAGCACAACTAACACGAATCTAACAACCATTTTTCAAGAATCGAGCTAACCAACATAAATCGAGCAAGAACATATTCATACATCAATCTTTAAAACAGCATAACTTCATAAATACTCAACCATTTTTAGTGGTTTGAAGTTCATTGGAATCAGCAAAGCATAATCTACTTAAAGCATGGCATGATTTAGAGAATAATGAAAATCGAAAACTCACCAAACTTGGAGGACAGTGTCGATTCAATGCTTCTCTTATTGCAAACGCTCAAAACAGATGCTCCTTGTGGTTTGAAATGATGAATGGAGAGTGACTTGTAGCTCAAAAGCCTTTGGAATGTCTTCAAACCAGATCTGCCATGGAAGTGTGTTTGGTGAAACAGACTCGAGAATGCTGTTCCAGCTGGTGTTTTTGGTCTTCAATGGGCTCAAAAGTGATGGTATATCATGCAGCAACCAAGGCCAGCTCGAATCCTTTTGAGTTTTTCAGCAAAAATTCAAAGATGAGGAAATGAGGTTTTTTGAGAGAGAGAGTTTTTCTGTCTTCAATTGATGGCTGCTAGGGTTGGAATTGACAGAAAATGTGCTATTTATTTGCTGTTTATTATTGGCTAAGTAAGTGTTAATCACCATTATCTCAAATGAATCATTTTGGTCATTTTGCTAAATTTCACCAACTTGGCAAATGGGGTGTGTACTGCACGAATTGGGCTTGCAAACAAGTCATAAACAACATTTCTGAACTATTCCAAATGGCCAAAAATGTTAGAAATGCTTAATTCAAAAACTCAAATTTTCACTACACTTGAAATTAATTCAAGCAAGTCCAAAAAGGCCATTTTGAATGGTGATGTTTTGATGAATGATGATGACATTTTTGGAAAGAGGGGATCAAATATGACTTGTTGGAAAAAACCTCACCAAATTTGGCCAAATGGTTTGAGAGATATGGCCTTTTGAAGTTCAAGAATTTTTGAAAATGAATTGATCATATCTTGCCAACCACATGGGAATTGAGAGTTCTTGGACTTTTTGGAAATGGGAGAACAAGATCTTCAACTTTCATGTTGGGCAAAAATTCATTTGAAGCTTGTATCATGATGTAAGTTTGGGATCAAGAAGTTTCCATTTTTGGCAAGTTTCAATTACAGGTCCAGTTTCTATTTTTGGAAATTTCTGATTTGGCTTCAAATTCTTCAATGATGATGTTTGCCATGATATATGAGGCCTATTTGGACATGAATAAGCTCTCTCAAACCAAATCCATCCATCAAAACCATAAAATCAGGCCCAGTTGACCAAGTTTGACTTTTTAGGGTTTTTGACTGATTGTGCATTGCCTGATGGCTTCTGAGCATCCAATCCTTGACCTAAACACTTCAAATGGATCCCCAAGTCATGTGAACATGTTGGACCAACCCTAGGGCCTTGGCTCAATAAAAAACACACTTGCTTGCTTGACTGACTGATCTCCTGACCAGTTTGACCTAACTTGTCAACTGAACTTGCACTTGGGCAAATGGACAATGCAATGTTATGCAGTGGACTATATTATGTTAATGAACTAATGATGAAAATGTATGTACAAAATGTAGGTGCAAATTTGAGGTGCTACACTAACAAAATTTAATAATAGTAATAAAAGTGTGTTTATTGTTGTTATTTTGTGGTGAACGGTTATGGCCTTAGACTTTTACTTAGCTTTGTGAATTTTTAAATATGACATGTGTGTCATTCTTTTATCTCAATAATCTATATGTAAAAAAAAATCTCATCCCCTTGTTGGTAAAACAAGTAATATTTTATGTAATGTAATGAGAAGAAAACAAGATTTAAAGAGGACAACCATGCACTAAGGGTCGTAATTGTATCATTTTATTTTATGTGTATGATGATACATTTGAGAGAGGATTTATATGATAAATAAGCCAGTGGGGTCAACTTAACTATAAATTCCCTCTAAATAAATATTAAATTTACGCTTTCCAATATTTAGGACTCGTCACGACTAGTATTGGACAATGTATGTTTCACCCACCACAAGGTGAATGTTCTATATTAGTAAGGTGTGATGGGATAAGTTTAATATCCAATAGCTCAACTTTGAGTTTAACTTAACTAAACTAATTATAATAATATTATATATGTTTAGAAGTAAGATTTATGAGCAATCAATATGATAGATTAGAATACGGAGTTATTCATCAAACTGATAAAATTAGAGAGTTGTATTAGATAAAATTTGAAGGAGTTCGTACCTAAAGGAAAATGAAAATATGAATCTTAATCAACTAGAACATCTTCTAATGGGATTTTCCAACTCAAATGTCGAAATCCATTTGATTTGAGTAAAATAGTGGGAATGTATTTAATTAAAGACATGATTGAATATGATTTAATGATATTTATATCTTCACATTTCTTAAATGTAGATTACCATGTCAACAAACACTTCAAACAATATTTTATGATCAATCTTTTATAAGTGAAAGGCTATCGTTTCTAGAGAGTTTTTGTTTGGTTGTCCTAAATTTTAATATGAATAATATGGACAAAACTAAAAAACAATTATTAGGCATAATGAGAATTGTTGAACATAATTTGAAATCAAAAGTGAAGTTCATTCTCATGGTTAATAATGGAAATTTCAAGAAGCGGGCTAAAAGGACCAACAAAAAATGTGGTAAAGGGAAAGTCAAAGAAGTTACCAAGCCCAAAAAAACTATTTGTGCTTTAAATCCCAATGACGATATAGCCAAGGAGGGAACTTGCTTCCAATGTGGTAAGACTAAACATTGGAAGAGAAACTACCCAAAACACCTAGAAGATGAAAATAATGGAGTATAAACTTCAAGTTCATCTATTTTTGTTATAGAAATAAATTTATCTACTTTTGCATCACGGGTACGAGATGCTATATGTGGTTCTCACATTCATACTAATGTGTTATGGCTAAAAAGGAGTAGAGAATTGGAAAAATGGGATGTTGATTTATGGTAATGGAGCAAAGGTTTGTGCTTTAGCTGTAAGAACTTATGTATTAACTTTACCTAGTAATTTATTAATTCAGTTAGATAAGTGTTATTATGCATCTATAATTAAGAGGAATATTATTTCAAGTTCTTATTTGGACAAGTTTGGTTTTTCATTTATATTAAAGAATAATTGTTGCTTAATTTGTTTAAATGATGTATCCTATGCTAATGCACAAATTAATAGTGGAATGTATATCCTTGACATTGAAATGCCAATATAAAACATTAATACTAAAAATATAAAACCTAACAATTTAAATTTGCCTTACCTCTAACACTGTTGTTTAGGCCATATAAATGAAAATTTCATTTCCAAACTCCATAAAGATGAAATCTTTGACTCTTTTTATTATGAATCATATGAGACATATTTGTTTTACTTATAAAGATGACAAAGTCCCCATTCACAAGAAAAGGTGAAAGGGCTAGTGATCTCTTGGCCCTTATCTCATACATACAAATGTATGTGGACTATTTAACACACTAGCCAAAGGAGGTTTTTAGCATATTTAATGAAACACAAATCTGAATCTTTTGAAAAGTTTAAGTAATCCAATAAATCACAAAACCAACTGGTCAAGAATATTAAAACCCTTCGATCATATCAAGGTGGTGAATATTTAAACCTGGAATTTGATGATCATCTAATAGACTGGGATTTTATCCCAACTTACAACTCATGGAACACCACAAGGGAATGATATATTTGAGAGAAGAAATTGAACCTTGTTAGACATGGTTTGTTTCATGATGAGTCACATTGATCTTCCAATTTCCTTTTGGGAACATGCTTTATTGATAGTAACTGACACACTTACTCGTATTTCATCCAAAATAGTTAAGAATACACCATATGTTATATGAGTGGTAAGATACTGCATATGTCTTATATGAAGATTTAGGTTGTGAAGATTGTATGAAATGACAAATTTGAATTAAGCTTGAGTCCAAATCTGATAAGTTCCTCTCTGTGAGGTATCCTAGAGAAACAAAAGAGTATTACTTCTACAATCCTTCAGAAGGAAAAATGTTTGTCACTCGAACTAGAATATTCATAGAAAAGTATTTTATTTCCAAAGTAATTTGTGGATTTAAAGTTTAGTTTGAATAAATTAAAGAATTACAAAGTAGTGACACCCCTATGGAGGAACAAGAGCAGAAAACACAAGAAGTTCCTGAAGAGCAACTTGTGGAAGTAGAAAAAGTCCAGCATATGTAAAACATGATATATTACCAATCTAATAGATATGGATATTTGATAACTAATAAAGTTGATGTATTACTCATGGATCAAGATAAGGATGTGAGCCATCAAGAGGCTATCACTTGTCTTGAGTCTGAGAATTAGCTAGAGGCCATAAAATTTGAAATGGATTTCATGTACACAAACCATGTTTAGACCTTAAGTAGAGCCTTATGTACAAGTTAATTATATATGGTGCAAGTGAGCCTTGAAAAAGAAGCTTAACATGAATGGTAAGGTACATACCTATAAGGCAGGTAGTTGCTAATGACTATAAGCAAATTCATGGTATAGACTATGTTGAAACCTTCTCACTATTTGCAATGCTCAACTATGTTCAGATTTACTTGCTATTGATGCATATCATGATTATGAAATATGTGAGATGGATGCTAAGGATAATTTATTTAATAGGAATCTCATTGAGTATGTGTACATGACACAATATGAAGGATTTGATATTCCTAAAGAATCAAAAAATATATGAAAGTTACATATATCAATATATAAATTGAATCAAGCTTCTAGAAGTTGGGATATTCATTTTGATGAAAATTTAAAATAGTTTGGATCATTAAAATAAAGATGAGCCTTATGTCTAAAAGAATGTTAGTGGGAACATGATCATATTTTTGGTATTATATATAGATGATATGTTACTCATTAGAAATGACGTTCATACCTTACATCAAGTTAAAACTTAGATAGGAAAATGATTTTCTATGATGGACTTTGGTGAAGTAGCCTATATATGTATTGGAAATCAATACCTTTAAAGATAGATCACAAAATGCTTGGCCGAACTTAGAGTACATACATAAACAAAGTGATGTGATGCTTTAATATGCATGATTCTAAGAAAGGATTCATACATATGTAACTTGGCTTGTGTCTATTAAAAACACAATCCCCTCCAACTACAGAAAAAAGGTATTGCATGAATAAGATCTCATATGCATATGCAATATAATCTATCATATATTCTATGTTATGTACTCGACTAGATGTTTCGTATGCTTTGCGTGCAACAAGTAGGTACCAATTTGATCTAGATGATGCTCATGGGAATTTTATTAAGAATATCCTTAAATAATTTAAAGGAATAAGACTCATTCTTTATATGTGAAGACCAGTAAGAGTTCGATGTAATATAATACATTGACACTAGCTTCAATAAAGATAATGATGATTATAGATCGCAATCAGGTATGATACAATTGGTGAGTATGATAAAAAAAAATCTTAAATGATGGCGTTGTGAGTTGGAAAAGCTCAAAGTAAGATAAAATTGTCGATTCTACAATCCAGGTCAAGTATATTGCTGCCTTAAATGTATGGTTCTATATGTTATACAAGTAATATCGTAAAATGGTTTTGGTGATGACAACTCTTCTAATTGTTCTTGATGATGATATTTAACCAAGGAAGAAATATATCTAAAGTCTCATCAAGTCAAAGAATCATTTATAAGTTCAAGTATCAAGTTCCAATTGAAAGTTCTAGACAATATTGAATCAAGAAAAGGAACTTGGAGGTGTAAAATGGTGATCTTGAAGTTGTAAACTTAAAGATGTGAAAGTGTAAAAGCTTGTCTAATCTTGTGCTTAGAATTTTATCTTATTTTGGTCAATCAATTGTAAATGAAACAAGAGTAAGTCTAGAGGTACTAAGGCAAAGCATACACACACACAAAGTATTTTCAAACCTCTTATCTTTTTGACAAAAACTTCTTAAAACCAATACGGGAAAATGCTTAAATGATTAGGTAGTATGCTTGATCAATTAGGAAAGCTAGGTACATTGGATAATCAGTTAAGAGTCACTTATTGTCAATTAAATCAATGTGTAACACCTTCTAATCAATTAAGAAGGTTGGTAATTGATTAAGTGACATCGAAAGTCAAAGTTTCCTATTTTGGTTTGGACTAATGGATTAATACATGTTTTAATCGATTAGAAGCTGAAAAAGGCCCATGGATTGTTTTCTGTTTTAACCATAATTTTTCCTATATAAATAAGGTTTCTTCATATTTTAAAACACACAAATATTTTGAATTGGAACTCTTTACTATCATTTTATCTCCCATTCTTTTATAAATTTATTTTTCCCTAGAGTTGCCTTAGTGTCAAGAGATTGAAAATTTTCATCTGAGAGTTGTGTTTGTATTGGTATTGTGGTGACATTGTTTATTCAAGGTCATAATTATCTTAAGATATCTTTGTAATATATTTAAAAGTTGCTAGTTGAACCTATAAATAACTTGGTGTAAGTTATTGAGCTGAGTCTGTGTAAGATCTCTAGTTGTTTAAGGTTACTGAGTTGAGCCTGTGCAAAAGTTTTTGTTGTTTAAGGTTATTAATTTGAGCATGTGTAAAAGCTCTTATTGTCTAAGGTTATTAAAATATTCATGTGTAAAAGCTCTGGTTATTTATGTATATTAAGTTGAGCTTGTACTAAAATCTCTGGTTCTCTTTGTAAGGTTTTTTGGTTGATGTTGTGCAAAATCTCAAGTTGTTTTATAAGTTTGTTTTGGTTGATCATGTGAAAAAGCTCAAGGTTATTTTACTGGATATCTCAAGGGGAAAATCTTGGGGAATGAAGTAGGTCAAATGGTTTAGGTCGAACCAGGATAAATCTCAGGTGTGATCTTTCTATCCCTTATCTCTTTTATTTATGTTATTTATTTTAATTTCTCTGCCTCCTTTCTTTTAATAACTCATATCTTCCATCTCTTTCTTTTATCTTCTAACATAAAGAATTTTAAAATCAAAAGTTTTATAAATTTATTTTTTTGGATATCTAAATATCACAATTCACCTCTTTTGTCTTTAGAGTTACTTGATCAACAAAATACAACAAAGGTGGTTATTTGGTTCAAGATGTTGATTAGTGAACTTGACATAGTCCCTAGCATTGTGGATCACATTGATCTCTACTATTCTAATTATGATACCATCACATAAGGTAATAAGCCTATATATTTTCAAAGATCCAAACACATACTTAGGTAATATCACCTCGTTCAATAAATAATAAATAGAGGATATGTGAATATAATCATAGTACCAACACTTGACAATGTCAATGACCCATTGACAAAGCCTCTTGCACAACACAAGCGTGATAGTCATTCTAGATCTATGGGTATTAGGTGTATGCCTGGTTGGTCCTATGCTAGTGGGAGATTGTTGATGTAAACCCAATAGGCCAATAGTTTTATTAAAACATAGCACATGTATGAAATCCTATTAATAATAAGAAGACATTTATTTATTATGTTTGGTTTTCCAAAGTAATAAAGTCCCTAGAATAGCTAGTCCGCTTGATGAAACATTAAGTATGACTTAATCGTGAGACCCCATTAAATGCAAGAACACTATTTATAAAGTATCTTTTGTCAAGCTTTGTTGTTAAGTCATATAGAATTAAAGCATTGAGATTATTATGTGGACAATCTCATGAACCAAACAAGAGCTTTTAATGACTTTGCTCACAAACCAAATAATAACTTCTCGTAAGATATTACACAAGTGATACAATTCCTCTTAGGTAAATTACAATAATACCCCAACACCAGACTACACAAAAAAAACTTCACTTGATATTTTTCACTTTCAAAGAACTAAGGCAATTTAGTAAAAAAGAAAGAAATTAAATAAAGAGAGTTAGAAAGGGAGAAATTATATAGAAATATGTTTTCTAATGCGTTTTGAAAGTGAGGAGAAACCTTGTATTTATAGGTAAAAAGATATGGCTAAAAAAGGAAAGGGATTCATAGGCTTTCTAATGTCATAATCGATTATACCACTGGGTTAATCAATTATGAACTTCAAAATACGACAACCCTAATTCAGAAAAAGGAAAACCTACAACAACTAGTGTCTTAATTGGTTAGAAATGTTCTTAATCAATTAAAAAAACATTAAACTTTACTCTAATAGTTTGGATAAGGGCTATAATCGATTAGGCATTGTATACAAGCTTGTTTAGGAACACCCTTGATTAACCCCACAATCACCTTGATGGCTCCTCTATCGATTTTAAGATGTTTTAGCAAATTTAGAGAGGTTAAAATACTCTTAGGCGAGTGTGTGCATTACCTTAGTAATCTTAAGAGTTACTAAACATCTTTGTAGTACTCTGGTCACTCAGACACGCACAAGGCAAGCTTTCACACTTTCTCTCTTTCACAATATTTGAAGCTTCAAGATCCCTTACTAGATTCATCATTGATTTAACACTTCATCTGAGACTTGACTTTTTCTATCTGATGAGGCTTTATAATACTTCTTGATAGACATCATCGTCAAATATTTCTTGACTAAAGATCATCTGAGATTCCACCGAACGTCGCTTGACATTAGGTGTTGTCCTTTAAAGAGATTGAGTTTTGGCTACTTGATCTCACAGACAAGAACCTTGATAACATCTTAATATAAAAGTATGAAGACTTCACATTATAGTGTTGTCATAATCAAAACCATCGTGGATATCTTGACTGATTCAAACATATTACATGCAAACACATATATCAACACTTTTCTCCGTGCAAGAAAAATGAGTGATGGTACTTGCAAACACTCGGACGCTCAAGTCAGTGACTTAATAAGGCAAAGAAGATTTTTTTTTTATAGATTTTAGAGAGTGTGCACCTTCATTATGATGTTTTTCCCTCTTTATAGAAATATTCTAGTAATTTTAGGAGTCCAGAACCTTTTCTTGTGGACAAGTGTCATAATATTACTCATTATATGATCCAACGGTCTCCATTTGATGACATAACTTAATTGTGTATTCTTAGGATAGAAATTGATATATTATTGAGGTCGTGTGCCATTTATTTCTTAAACTTCCTTTCTTCATTATCCTTGATCTCATCGTCCATGACTATCGAAACTGGTATTGAACTATATTTGTTATGAGCCAATATCTTCATGGGCGAATGTCTTGGCGCCTAGATAATAACACTTTTGATTTTAGATATAAAAAAATTATAAAAAAGATTGATCAATTTAAAACACTCTCATTTTTATGATCAAGTTTGATGTGTCTCTTAAAAAAAAACTTACGAGTTCAGGCTTCATTTTTGGATCTAGACGCTTTCTTGGTGCTGAGGCTTAAAAACCTTTCTTTAAAAATATTGTAGTATTTTTTAGAAGCTTTATAAAAAAAAGAAAATATAATAGCTAATTTTATACTTTAATAGAGTTAGAAGTAATATTTTGTAGGGTAATGCTAACTTGTGTTCTTGGGACATAAGTTAAGAGATAAATATAAAAATATATTCTTGAAAATTGTATATTGAATTTATTAGAAAGTTATAATTAATAATTTTATTTATTTTTTCAATATAAATTTTCTATTTGTAGGTTTCTTAACCTATGTCTTTTAGGGCGTATTTCTCTATTTTTTAAAGGCAAATGCTATCTTATGCCCTTGGGGCACAAGTTAAGGAAGAATAAATGACTAAAGATTCCACCTACTTTATTTTGGAACATGTAATAATTAAATACAGTAATTATTATAGATATTAAAAAAATATATGACAAAACTACCCTCACATCTTATATATCTGTTAGACTTTTCATCTTCTCAAATATTTCACGCTTCCTGTGTTATTTTTCTTCTCACAAAAAAAAGTGAAATCTTCTCAAATATGGCAATTTAAGAACTGAAATCTTCTCAAGTATGGCAATTTAAAATTTTTCCTTATTCAGGTATGTCATATATTTGTTTTGTTTTGTTATTTTATGATTCCATTTTTTTTAAATAACTTTCCATAGTCATATGTGAATAACCTATTTTGTTCTTTTTATTTTTGGAAGATAAATACAAAATGGAAAGTATGGACAACAATAGAATAAATTTGGATTTGAGTTTGAATATAGAATATTCAGTAGAAGATGTTTCTTCAAAAAATGGTTCTTCTGACATTATTATTAGTCGTAATATTATAGACGAAGTTGAAGAAATTGGAATTTCTGAGAAAGAAAATATTTTGATTTCTAGTCAAAATATTGAGATAAATGGATTTTTACAAGAAAGTAGTGAGGTTGACACTTTTAAGGAGTCAAATATTGTTCCTTTTGTTGGTCAAATTTTTCTTAGTGAGGAAGAAGCATTTATATTTTATAAGAGATATGCATATCAACACGGGTTCTCAGTTCGAAAAGGTAGATTCATCAAACAAAATGGAATTGTGAGTAGGCGTGATTTCTTTTGCCATCGTGAAGGTAGAACTGCCTTGAAAATCATTGAACCATCGAAAGAACAAAGAAATAGAGAATCAACTAGGTGTGAATGTAAAGCTCATTTGCGAATTTCTTTGCAAAAAACTCATGACATGTTTCCAAGTGAGTGGCGAGTTACAACATTTGTTGTTGAACATAATCATACTTTGCTAACTCAATCAGAAGTGAGGTTCTTACCAGCTAATCGAATTATCTCAGATGATTATTCTGAACGAATTTTCTTGTTAAAGGAAGGTGGACTTTCAGTTAGACAGTTAATGCGTGTCATAGAGCTAGAAAAAAATGTGGAGCATGGTTACCTTCCATTTATTGAAAAGGATGTTCGTAATCTGTTTTTGAAAGCCAAGAAAAAAGTTGAAATAACTGATGTTGTTGATCTTCTTAAATATTGTGAGGATGCAAAGAAGAGTTGCTCTAAATTTCAGTATGCATATACGCTTGACGAAGAAAGAAGGTTAGAGCATATATTTTGGTCCCATGCTTATTGTTTTGATTGGTACCAAGAATATGGGGATGTTGTTGTATTTGATACTACATACAAGGTAAATTCTTATGAAATGCCATTTGGAATTTTTGTGGGTATGAATAGTCATGGAAAGACTATACTTTTTGGATGTGCACTCTTACGAAATGAAAAAACTTCTGCATTTCGTTGGTTGATGAAGGTAACTTCTAAGTTTAATTTCATAATTTTTCTTATATCATTTGTTATTGTATCATTTTTTTTAATTACATAATTTTTTTGTAGACTTTTATATCTTTGATGAAGAAGCCACCGAAGACTATATTAACAGATCAAGATCCATGGATGAAAGAAGCAATTTCAAAAGAGTTGCCATCAACAAAACACAGTTTTTGCATATGGCACATCACTTTCAAGTTTAGTTGTTGGTTTAATGCTATACTCCGAGACAAATATCCAAAATGGTGTGCTGATTTTTATGGCTTGTATAAATTGGAGACACGTGAAGAATTTGAACATCACTGGCCAAAAGTTGTTGCTAAGTATAACTTGCAATCAAATAAACATGTGAAAGGGTTGTATGAAATTAAAATTTATTGGGCACTTGCTTATCTTCGTGACTATTTCTTTGGTGGAATGACAACCACAGGTAGATCAGAGAGTATTAATGCATTTATCAAAAGATTCATAAATTCCCATACAACTTTAAGTGATTTTACAAAGCAGGTATGTTCTGATTTCTAAACTATCATCATTGTTGTAATCTTATACAATTATATTTTGATTAATTTAAATTAACTTCAGGTTGATTTAGCAATCAATGATATTAAGCAAAAAGAAGAGCATGAAGCTATGTTAGAAAAATGCAAAAGATTGAACATGAAGCTGATATCACCTTTGCAAGAGCAAGCTCATAATCTTCTCACAGGTTTTGCTTTTCAAAAGTTTCAAGAGGAGTTTGAAAGGTCTATCCAATATTCAATTCATCATCAAAATGGTAATGCGTTTGTGTTGCGGTATTATAAAGATGCTAATAGTAGAAAACACATGGTCTTTTGGGATGGTAAAATAGCTACATGTAGCTGTAAGCACTTTGAGTTTTGGGGAATATTATGTCGACACATTCTCAGTATTTTTCTGCATAAAGATTGTCATGAAATTCCTTCTAATTATTTGCCATCACGATGGCGACTTCAAGTATCACATGAGGATGAGGAAGTAAATCCTCAACCAATCAATGTTGTATTTGAGGACCAAATAATATGTTACAACAATGAAGCTCATGCGAATGATATTGTTCAATGCCCTCCGATTTCCAAAACAAAAGGTCGTCCTAAAAGAAGACGTCTTAAAGGTGGAAAAGAGCTTTCACATACCATGAATACATGTGGATTATGCAAAGACATAGGGCATAATATTGCAACATGTCCTCTAAAAGAAAATATTCAATTTTCTGCTCACACTAAAAACAAGAAGCAGAAAATATGTCAAGATGCAAATTTAAATCCAGTTCTTCTACAAAAAATTTAGGTACATATATTTTTTTATATTTTTATATATATTTTTTGTTTTTTATATTTTTAATTTGTTAACTAAAATTATATTTTTTTTAACAGGAAGAAATTGATGATATATGTATGAAGACCATCAGAGTTCTTATTATTTTTTTATTTGAGTAATTTAAAAAAAATTGTATTTGGATGATATATTTGGAATTGTAATTTATTTTGCTACAGTACTTTTAAAACATTTCAATTTTATATTAAAAACTTCCAGCATAACTATTGCAGCAATATATTAGTGTAATATAAAGCAAATCAATTTTAAGTTAATTCAAAAATGAAAAAAAAAGTTTGTCTTAATTCTAAACATTCTCATTAAATTTAAGTCAAAAATATAAAAAAACTCTGTATGTGAAAGGGTAATTTTGTCCTAATCATTTTTAATAAATATAAATTTTAATATTTTAATTACTATAATTAGTTATCACATGTTTCAAAATAAAGTTGATGAAATTAACTATCATTAATTACACCTTATCATGTGCCCAAGGGCACAAGATAGCAAGACCCTTTTTTAAATTCATAATGTAGATCTCAAAGATTAATTAGTAATTTGACATAATAGGGCATAGTCCACAGTAAATTTGGCTTCTCTCGCACCGTTCAACCCCTCTGTGCTCGTAGCTAATCCTTTTTCAATCTCTACAACTTCAACAAAAATCCTTAAACATGTGAGCACTCACCATCCCAAATCAAAACAATCCCAAAAAGTTTCATTCATTTTGATATCTTTGTTTCACGTAATTGATTTTTCTCATTTGTTTAATTCATTTTTTTGGGGTAAATATCAAGGAAGCCAAAATCATCGGTGAATCGACCTCCAACACCAGATGTTGCCGATAATCTCCCAGAAAGGGAACCCACGTTTCAGGAACTCCTCAATATCAAGGTTTTTTTCTTTCTGTTTTCAGGGTTTTGAGTAATTAAGATAGTTTACACTTGTTACTGTGTTAAAGTTGTTATTTTTAGTTGAATTTTGATGTTTGGTTTGCTTGTTAGTTTATTGAGACTGGAGAGAAGGAGCGGTTGATGGAACTTTTGAGGGAAAGACTTGTGGATTGTGGTTGGAAGGATGAAATGAAATCTATCTGCAGGTTTTGTTTATTTTTATTGTTGTATTCTGAGATTTTTTATTGTATTAGGGTTTTTGCTAGAAAATAATTTTAGGGTTATAGGTTTATTTGTTATATTCATAAATTCGAGTTTAATGGACAATGACATGCACTATCAGTTTTACATTTGTATGGGATGCGAGACCTTCAGTTTTTCATGTTGTACATCAGTTTTCAAACAATATTTTCAATCACTGGTCAAGGAAAATAATGGTTTGTTCTAGTTCTGCTACACTACAGTGCTGCTAATTGACATTTTGTAGTAAATTGTGCATTGCTGAAAAATAGTGTTTTTCTCAAATTCTGCTATGCTTTATAGCCGTCCTTTGACAACTTTGTTTGAAAATACACTTATAAAAGTGGAGTGATGGGGCGAAATAGTGAATTGAATCCTAGGCAAGGTGTTAGGACATTTTTTCACGTTAATGTATAATGAGACCATGTGATGGTTTGCCATATCAAATAACTAAACTGATTTTTTCACTTTACAAATGAAAGTATGCGTGTAGCATCTGTATATTATGTTCAAGTAATTCTTGCGTTTAGAGGTGGCAGAATGGGGCCAGCCTGCCAGGCATGCCTGTTTTGCCCGTACTTTTTTACAGTGTGGATCAAGGTTTTAGGCCCGCATCCTCTAATGTGTCTGCCCCGCCCTCCCCGTTTTTTTTGCGGACGTGAGCATTAACATAAACTTTTGCAATTTTAGGCATTAGAGGTGCATTGCCTGCAGTCCTCCCCGCCCTCAATTTTTGGCAGCACAGAACAAGGCTTTAAGCCCGTAGCTTCAACTATGCCCGCCCCACCCCCTTTTTTTTTGCGGGCTTTTGCGGGGCAGGCCTAAACGGGGAAGCCATGCCCAATTGCATTGTACTGTACTTGCTCGTTGAAACCGCAATCGCGGAGGTGCATGGCGTAGTAGAGTTTCAGTGTTATGCAAAATGAGTGTCAGAAAGGATCTATGGTGCAATCATAGCGCTGTGCGAGAGGAAGGAATTGCAGAGATGACAAACCAAATAGAGAAGACAAGCAGAAAAATAAGAAATGCTCTATTTTTTATCACGAAAAGACAAAAATGCCCTTGATTCTTAGCCGTTCAGGGTTATTATTTTCCATAATTTAGTCTTTTTGAAAGCATTTAGTGTCTGAGGTCTCTTTTCTTTCACGACCTCTCCTCCACACGACATCTGTTGTCCTGTGATTCTGGTGCGGTTTGTCCTGATTCCAGCGCGACCTTCTCTATCCTGTTCTCTGCCTGACCAGATCTCTTCTTCTCCCCTAGACTTAGTGTAGCGGCCTTACCGCTACTCTCTACGCTATGCTATCTAGTATAAAGTATGTACAGCCAAATAATATAATGCCGCGTTTTTTCAATTAAACATGTGTTGTTTGGCAGCTGGATTACTGACAAGTGAATTACTTTTGGCTTGGTGCCTGCTTTGTGAATGTAGTTCCAGGTTCAATGGCATGAGCTTTAGTTTCCACTTAGCAATATTACAATATGACCATGAATACTTGAAATGAATTCCTAAAAATGTTTGCAATATACTTTTTCATACATTGCTTCGACCCTTTCTTTAATTGTCAATTTAGCTGTCTTGTAAATTAATCAATTTTTTTAAAATGTATTGATTTTCACGAAATGAATCAATTATTAAAAAGGTATTTAAGAGGGTAGTTGTTGTATTTAAGAGGGTGCTGCTAGTATCATCCCCTATTGCTGTGTTTCTCTGTTTGATTCTACCTTTTCCTCTTCATATTTTGACACATCTCTATTTTGTGTGACTTCTAAAAGTTGGAATCTATTTTCTTTCCAGAGCTTTTGTGAAGAAGAAAGGAAGGAATAATGTTACTCTAGATGAACTTATACACGTAATTACTCCAAAGGGTCGAGGTATTATTAATTGTTTCACTGATGTACTTCTTTCTGCATATTGTTTACCTGATGGTAACCGCGTTGAAGCGACTCATTACTAAAGAACCATGCACGGAATTCTCCATTTTATTTGCTTAAGAATCTGTTAAAATTTGAAGAAGCACTTACATAATGGAATACTATGCCTCTCAAGATTCAAATCTGTACAACTGTATTGTCCCTTTAATTATGGTTTTGCACCAAAATTTCTAACTGACAAGACAAAGAACTTCTCTTTGCAGCCTCTGTACCTGATTCTGTAAAAGCTGAGCTATTGCAAAGGATTCGAACATTTCTTGTTTCTGCAGCTCTCTAATGGCTTGATCGGTTATAATCTCGCGACATTCTGTAAAGGGTTAAGGGTTCGTGCTTGGATTGTAGTTGGAATTGCGGCAGCACTCTTTTCAATGATAAGTAACAAAGAGATTGCTTCTGAAAACTGAACTTGAAAACATTGGAAAGAGTACTGCCAATTTTCCAAACATGAAAGAACTGCACACATCTGTACCAGATTTTGTGTTGCAGAGGTATGAGTATTGTTGTAAAACCAGTATTTTTCTCCTTCCTATAAAAATTTGATAGATAACTTTACTATCAAAGTTCTGATAGTAGCAATTAATCGCTTCCTCGCTAGTGCCGCCTAATATGAATGTTAGAGTGGCTATGATGTCTATTTAATTTAGCAGATGGAAAAATCAGATTGCAGCATTCCTAATATGAATGTAAAAGAAAACCTTTGATTGCAAATTTATGCAACCCATCTTAAAAATATGGTCTCTTTTTCTAACTATTTCTTCTCTCTCTGAATATTCAGTACATACCGCATAATAAGAGGATAGAGGGACTGTCACATGTTGAAATAAAGATAGATTCAAAATTCTTCATTGTTGAAAGTTCAAAAATTCTTTTTTCTATATAATCAAGATATTTGTCCAGCAGATAAATTGAAAGCACTACAAGTTTCTTTATTAAAAGAATGATATATGCAAAATTGGAAGGTCTGATGTCTATTACAATTATCCTCATTTTTTAAACAATGACTTTGGTAGGCCAAAGTGTCGCAACTTGTCAGGTGTTTGAAAGAAAACAGAAAATAATAATAAAAGTCAAAATTCTATTTTTATATTACATAGTATTAATTTTAATGTGAATAATTTCTTTCAATTCTATTGTACATAAAAGTCACTTTTAGTTTTTCATGATCCAAACCCATGGTTCTAAATTCTAAAGTCACGTCTCCTCTTTTATCAATGAAGACCATTTATTTTTCCCCTCTTATACTTTTTTCACAAATCCCTCGTGGTAAAAAGTTAAAAATATTCATATTTTTTCAAAAATGTATTTTTGAATGTACTTGTTTTCCACAAAATTGAACGCAAATGAGTGATTCATTCATATTATACTTAATTTCGGTGCATATCAGGATAAATCTTTTTTTTTTAACGAAAAATTGTGTTTTCGGATATGGATATTGAAAAGTGTCATAATGTTTTTTTGTTTAAAATTAGTATTGGGTGTATCCGGATAGGCAAATCTAATGTTCATACCTTAGCAATGCAACAAATATGTAAATATCATTAATGTCCATATTGAAAAAATCAATTGAAAAATAGAAAAACGACTAAATAAAATTATAAAATCTAAAAAATACAACTAAAAATCAAATTAAGAGTCTATATAATTTTTTGGATTTAAAAAAAAAATGAAAACAGAAAATAAATAAAATAAAATAGAAAAATAACGAATTTAGGGGTTTTAGGGTGGTCTCCTGTATTTAGTCTCTGAATTATTTCTAATGAAACGATATTGGTAAAATTTAGATTCGAAGTCGATTTTTCAAAAAATCGAGTTTTTTATGATAGGTCGTGTAAATGCCAGAAACACAAGAGTGCAAGGGCTAAAACGCGAGGATACAATTCCTATGACTCTAATATTGGTTAAAATCGACAAAAAGTCTGCGACAACGACGTTAATTTCAATGAAAATGCGTAGTAAATGGGATTAAGGATGTTCTAGGAGATGCATCTTTGAATTCACCCTAGAAAATTTCGAAGATGCATCTCCGAATTCACCTTAGAAAATTTCGGAGATGCACCTCTGAATCAATTTTTGACTAAAACGAGGTGTTTGCTTGATTTACGAAGGATGAGGTGATTTAAGGGTGGGAAAAGAAATTGCCTTTATCATTCAAAATCAAAACGAGAATACTCTTACATGAGAAAAGATCTTTTTTGAAGAACTATATATCATATTCAGACTACCAACTCATCATTATCCATTGGATTCGATCTAACGGTCTCCCACATTATATATAGTTACGCATCATAACAATTTTTTTTCATTCACTCCTGCAAGTTACATCTTGACTTCGCTAACACGAACGTTGGAGTGATAACCTTGCAGACACCCCCTGCTCTACCGTATTAGAGACTTGCAACACCATATCATAATGACTTCATATATACATGTCCTCAATCTTCTATTTCGTCCCGAAATAGCGACGTCATTTGTGGGAGAATCATATTCTAATCATCACTAATTTTCACGTCAAACCAATCAAATATTTTTTGTTGCACCGTCGCAACCCTTTTATCTCTCAATCTAATATCTTTTAACTCTCTCCACCGAGAATAGTAACTTCTAAGTCAAATCAAATATTCGCGCATCGCAATGCCTACACTTCACCAGAAGTTGTCACGCCGATCATTACTCTCACACAAGAATTTCCACCTTCCCTCAAATGGGAAGCCAATTCGGTCCTAGTAACTTCTTTAACGATCTCATCTCCTAATGCTCAAATTCCTCCATCTTTCATCCGAAACACTTTTCATATCTTGTCGTCCTTCCAACTTTTTCAACAATTGTTTTAAGGTTAAACTTTTAAGCAAATTCAACCAAAACAACAAACTCCTGAGTCAGAATCAGAATCAACAACTTTAGACACAATTGGAATACAAGAAGTGAGTAAACTTATCACTAGTACTTATAAATTGGTACAACATCAAAACTCAGACATTTTAGGTTCATAGATTCCTACGAATAGAATAAAATCAACAAATAGGTCTATCTCGAGGTCACACATAATGGGAGGTAGCACATCGTAATAATCTCGGAGCCACGCCTCATGCGATTCTTGGTGACTATGTTTTGCAACACCAAAAGATCCCAAATAACAAGAGCACCGACATCCGGTGCCTCACCAATCTCTCCTCATGGTTCTAAAGGCAGAGACAACAATCACACGCCTTCCGAAGATCGATGCCCTCATAAATCTCCATCACATCATTCTCAAAAAAGATAGGGACAAGGCACCAAAGATTATGCCCCTTATCATGGAAAAATATACTTTGTAAACTATGAATGAAATAAAAAGTTACATATAGCAAAAAGAAAGAGAAAAATATGTTAATGAGTAAGCTTGTGAAAAATAATATAAAAATCAAATTTCGTAATCCTCGTACTAATTCAAGAAAAATGGACGATCATAAGAGAACTTACATGTTTCCAAACTCATCCAACTTATCCATCTTATCCAAATATATTCATCCTTCATCATAGCCAAATTACAACTCGTGAAGACTTCAAAAAATATGTATTATTGTTAAATTGAGTTCGACTATTGAGAATTGTAATAAAATTATGTCAGAGTGACTTTTATATATTGATCGAGTAGTATGATAACTTAAATTAGTCAAATAACTCTAGATAACAAAATATTCTCAAGTCAACTCTAAATAATAATAATAATAATAATAATAATAATAATAATAATAATAATAATAATAATTATTATTATTATTATTAATTGAGATATAGTGTTACTCTAATCATTATTCAAATCATATGGTGTTGTTGCTATGACACTTATAAAAAACACTTCAGTATTTAAATTGAATCATACATATTGATTATAATAATAATTATAAGGAATTACGAAAATAAATTTCATCATATTTTAATTGAATCCATTTTAGTTATAATTAAATATATTTTAATAAAACAAAAACATATATTTTGATTATATCATCATTTAAATATTAATATATCTAAATCATATTCGAATTCAAATAGAATCCAAATCATAAATAAATAATCATACAATAACAAGACAGTCAAATAAGATTCAAACAATAGTAAGATAGAAGAAGAAAAATCAATTCAAAAGGATTTAGGTCAAATGGGACTTATCCCAAATCCCATACGATCATAACAACAAACACATAAAAACATACAAAAATAAGCATCGATAACAATTATGTTTGATAGTGAAATACTTAGGGGATCTCAATAGCATTTCAATTCTTCAGCTCTTCAACGGACTCGGCTTAGCGTATCCAGTTGGATGTTGCCTCGTTGTATGCTTCATCGTCGATCATTGCAATCTGACTATAAAAAGATGTGGCTGGCACTTGTGAATGTTTCTTCCACCAGAGGAGTATGTCCCTTGATTACTTGATTATTTGCTTCATCCAAGGATGGTTGGTATCCCAACCCAAAGTTATCCTTCTTCTCATGTACCTCCACTAGCTTTCCCCAACCTTGGGCATTTCCAATTTCTATAATGACTTTAGCTCCCTCCCAATATGTCATTGATAACTCAAGTTTTGGTAGCTTTGACGTATAATGAACAGTAAACACATTCACCACTTCCAAATACTGGAATGGTGTTTCAATAGTTTCTCCCTCGATGTCAATGTATCTGAAGGATGTCAGATGGCTGACCAATATATCCTCGTCCCCTTCAATCACAATCATTTTATCATTTGTGATGAATTTGTTCTTCTAATGCAATGTTGAGGTAACCACTCCTGTAGACAGATATATGCAGGGTGAATGTCCATTACTTGAAATGTAAAAGTGAAAGTGGTTGGACCAATCCTGATTGGCAGGTCGACTTCCCATATTACTACTTGCCTTAAGCCATAAAATGCCTTCACTATTAGAGTGATAAGCTTCATACTAATCTCATACAAGGACAACTTTATTAGAGTTGTCTTCCGAATAACGTTCAAAGATGAACCTGTATCCACCAACACTCTTGACAGCAGTGTGTCTACACATCTCAATGAGATATGCAGAGATTTGTTGTGAGTGTTCCCTTCGGAAGGTAGCTCTTCGTCATTAAACCCCAAGAAATTACCGGAAGTAATATTTTTAACTTCCTTATCAAATTGGCCCACCGTAATATCCTTTGTAATATGGGTTGCGCTCAGGACCTTCATTAGCGAATCCCTACGTGCTTCTGAGCTAAGAAATAGTGATTTTTTTTATATTTTAGAAGGAGTCTAGGTCAATTAGTCGACTACGTTGTAGTCTCTTTTCTTGATAGCCCTCAAAAACTCCTCTGCCTCTTTCTGGGATGCAACCGCCTTAGGGGATAATGGTTCTCCTTGTGATTCAGCATTTGGAGCAGGAATTGGATTATCATTTGCAACCTCTTTTCCTTTAGCTATGGCTAAAGGTTTGATAGTTCTTTGCGCGAATACTCTACAACTGCAAGTCATTTCTCCTGGCTGTATAATGGATGTAACATTCGACTCGTTAATAATCAGAGTGCCCCTGCCTAAAATCTCTTGGCTCATACACCAAAGGAAAAACTTTTTCCCTCTAATACATGGGCTCATACACCAAAGGAAAAACTTTTTCCCTCTAATACATGAAAGGTGTTGGAATCTAAATAACCAATGGAGTGACTGGGATCTGCACTTTGGATGTTGGATATGGGATATTTATCACGACTACCACCTTCACCTTCTTCTTTTTGTTTGGGCATCCAATTTGGATCGTGCCCTGGTTGATTAGTTGCTGGATGAAAATTTCTAGGCTTTCATCAGTATTCGTACCAGAGGTACAAACATATTTATCATCTTGGTTTCTTGAGATCAAACTATGTTCCTTCAATTATGCTCCTACCACAACAATAGGAGTTTAGATTTCTTCTACCTTCTCGATCAGTTTTTGATCATCATCTTCTTCTATAGCACTAACAAAGGCACTTCCATGCACCGACATGGGATTTATTCTAACATTTCATCCAGTTGGTGTGAAGGTACTTCCTTTGACTCAATCAAGTCTTACACACGATTCTTGAAAGCATAGTAATTTTCTATGGTGTGCTCTGGCGCACCCATATGAAACTCATAGCGAGCGTTGACATCATAACCTTGTGGATGCGGGAGAGGATCAAACTTCAATTCCCTTAAGGTCAATAGTCCTTCTTTGAACAAGTATGGAAATAATTGACTGTATGGTACATGAAGAGGGTCATAATGTCTTCTTGGTACTTTTAGTTTGAACTATCTTTATGGAGGAGAATTTTGCTAATATTGTTGTGGTGGTTGTTATTGGTAAGCATATTGTTGATATGGCTGTTGTTATTGGATTGATTGCTGATATTGTGCAGGCGCAATAGCAGCGACTTGGTGGTATGGTATAGGAACAAGTTGTCAAGACTTTTTCTTCCATCCTCTCATAACGGCATTGGCTTCACCTTCCTTCTTCTTAGGGAAATTTCTAGAGAACTTCTTTGGTGCGTTAGATGCCCTAACATTGCTATGAATGTTGCTAGCCTTCAAACCTTTCTCAATCCGGTCTTTGATTGCGATTAAATCACAAAGTTCTAAGGCTCCACTACTCATAAGCCTATCACAGAAGGATCTTTAAGAGTATCCATAAATATTCCAGACATTTCCCTTTCAGACAAAAGGGGTTCCACTTGGACAGCTAACTCTTTCTCCAGCGCTGTGCATATTCCTTAAAAGACTCCCTTTCGTTCATTGCCAAACCTTGTAGCTACATACAATCTGGTGTCACGTCAATGTTGTATTTGTATTGGAGAATAAAAGCTTTAAATTATTCTTTTCAACTCTGAATCTGACTCTAGTTCATGACCATATACAATTTTAATGAGGCCCCACTTAAACTATCTTAGAAGTAGTGTATGAGAAGCTTATCTTTCTTGGTATGGGCAACCATTTTTCAAAAATACATCACCAGGTGACTTTTTAGACAAGTATGGCCCTTGTATTTCTCAAAATCAAGTGTTTTGAACTTAGTTTGGATAACTAAGTCTGAAACTAGGCATGTGTCCATAATTGTGGTACTAAAAATATTGTTGCCCTCCATGGCTTTGACCCTTTTCTCCAGGGTTTCATATTTCTTATCAATCAACTCTCTTTTTTCCTCCCGATCATCATTATTGAACCCAATATCATAATAAGCACAATGATCATGATCAACAGGCCTTGGAGCCATTGTATGGACCACAAGTGGTGGTTTCATTTCAGGGTCTGCTGGCAATTATACTGCATGTTGAGTAGACTTCCCTATTCCTAAAGCTTCAGCAAAAGGTGGTGAGTAATTTGGTGGTAAACCAAACTCTGGCCAAGTGGTTTTGACCCTTGGAGGGCGTGGTGGTTTGAAGGAAACACCCTGTATTTTAGATACCACAATACGCATAGAAGGCTCATCTCTAGTAGTTAACGCCTACATCATTTCTATTACTTTCTCCATTGAGCCTTTGAGGTCATTGATCTCTTCCCTCATCTCGTCCATCTTTCTTTTGACGTTATCTCTGGTTCCGTAGGAATGCCGGGGAATCAACTTCGTTGGACAAGAGGGTATAATTTTTGTAAGTTTTTGCTTTTGGGAAATGGAATGCATGATTATGTTTATGCATGCAAATGATATGCGTATTTTTGTTTCGTTCGCAGGGAATCATTCATATTCGTTAGTTGCTAGTCATTCAGAAATGTAAAATCGAGAAAATAAAGATAAGCAACTTTGAAGAAAACTTAAACATTCATTCATTCATAGTCAAGTACATTTGATGATTATAAGATAAGATAATACACATTTAAATATATATCCCTATCACTTGGCAACTCCTCTAACTTTCTTTAAGTGAGAAAATTCTTCCCTGAGGTCCTTGACCATGTATTTATAGAGGAGAATGAAGTTGAAGACAACAGGTGGTGTGTTCTCATAGATCATTTCCTTGTAAGCATACCTTAACCTTAGAGGGAAAATGCCTATCAAGTGGTTGGAAAGCTTGACCACTTCCTCACACTTCACGAACCATTTGTCGGTCGTTACTTGTGCATGGAGAGAGAATCCTTCCTCTTGTTTCAAAATTTCCACCTTTCCATTGAATTTGGCTTCCCAATGCTTCTTCACTTCTTCCCTAGATTTTCTTAGGTGTTGGGCAGTGAGCCTAAGTTCACACAACTCCTCATCAAGTCCATGAGCGTTTTGGTAGGCCATCTCAACTTCTTGTTGGAGATGTGTTTCTTATAGGAGTCAGCTTGAGCCTCTTGAAGTTGTTGAGAGAGGTGTTCAATTTTGGCCTCGAAAGCTTCCTTCATCATTCTCCCATTTCTTGGAGGATTTATCCCACCAAACTTTCCAATCCTTGTTAGCTTTAGTGGCTCTTCTAAGTTCTTCGTTTCTTTGGCTAAGCTCGATCCCCAATGAGTCTAAGCCATCCTTGACCTTTTGCCTCTTTCCTATTTATTTTGAGGAAGTCCCCTGACTCTCACCAAGTTATTTGCGTCTTTTCCCATGTCTGAACTTGAGCTCATCCTTTTCTATAGAGATGTTGCAAAGTTTTTGGTATAACTCTTCTTTTTCTTTGGTGAGTCTGGCTATGGTAACTCTAAGTTCTCCTGCCTACTCTATAGGGATATAAGTAGGCTTAGGATCCAGGGGAGAAACATGCATCTCAACACTAAAAGTCATTTTGATTAACTTCACCCTTTCCTTTACCAATTGAAGATAAGGTTCTTTAGCAACACAATTCTTCTTTCCCAAGTAAACTCTTTCTTTCTTTATGATATTTTCCCATCCCTTTTTAATTTTCTTGAATAACATAGGATTCCTAACCCTAAGGTCACGTAGCAAGATGGCTTCCTACAACTTTTCTTCAGGAGGGCCCTCCATTGGGTACCCAAGTTATCTCAAGCATAAGACTGGATTCACATTAATGCACCCACGAGTCCTAATAAGTGGTATGTAGAGGAAATCCCGCAGCTGAATATAATCTTCATGCCATCATACTCTCTGGAGTACCAAGAGATATCACTCGCTCTGAGTGATTCCATCCTTTGAGGACAACTTGCATTACTTTGCTCCACAAAAGGTCCCTTCTTTAGAAGATAGGTTAACAACCATTTATATAGTATAAGGGCATAACAAACAATCATCCCTTCTTTCTTCACATGCCTCCAACCGAGGTAATAGTACACATCATCCAATAAGGTAGGTATTGGATTATTTGTGAGGAAGATGCTAATGACAATCATGTCTATGAAGTCGTCCGAGTTTGGTAATAGAACGATTCCATAAATAGACAATGAAATCACAACATAGAAAGCCTCCCAACTCTGAGCATACATAAGAGTATAGTCAAGTTCTCATGTTGGTCAGAATAACGGGTAAATATCTGGTATCTTTGATTATAGGAACCCCATAGGCAGGCTCTACGGTTGGTAGGTTCCGAGAGTCATGGATCCTTCTTGAGAATATAACTACCATGACAAAGGCTCGTATAACAATAATAACCTCAAGATGATCTCTTCTAGGTGAGGTCTTCATATTGTCCCTAACAAGGAAGATACCTCGCAGGCCAATACTACACAACCGTTGACTCCAAGATTCTATAAAGGTCCCTAGAGTCATCGATCCAACTTGAAAATTTTATTGTCATGACGAAGGATCGTCAGATAATAACATCTCCAAGAGAATCTACTCTAAGGGAGGTCCTTGTATCGTCCCTAACGAGGAAGATACCTCACGGGATAATACTACACAACCACCATTCTAATCCTATGGTTATCCTCAGACTCGGGTAAAGAGCTTATCTCACAAAGTTCCAATAATCAGAGAGCTCCCAATAGCATCAGTAAGAAACAACATATATCATATAGTAATGATACTATGAGATAAAGAAAAAGGAAGAAAAAATATACAAAGCTAAACGTTCATCGTAAATCGAACTAAATTAGGCTTGACTCTCTCTTATAGTAGCAATTATTCCTCAACAGAGTCTCCAACTGTCACATATCGAAAAAAATGATCCTTCGCGGGACATTTGCGCGCTTGTGTAATATGATTTGAATAGAGTAGCTACCAGACTTTATTTATTCCAAAAGAGGAAAGAGAAAAATTGATAAAACCCTTAGAAGAAAAAGAAGATGGTTGTCGCAACCAAATTCGAGTTTGAAAGTCATTTACGCAAGAGGATTGTATTAGCACCCCTCATGTTCGTTGTACTCATCAGGAACCTTTTAGTTAAACTTGTGATTGAATGTTAGCTATCATTATTTGTTTTTTTCGAGTAATAAAACATGCAAAAGGAAAATAAAAAGGATCACAAAAAAGGTTTTTATTAGGGTGCTTGACGAGATTGCAAATGTCGATCCTACATATCCTCGGGTACAATGAGGAACTCAAACCTTCATAGTTCGGATGTAAACCACAGTTTGCTATTTTTTTTATTGAGCAAGTGTTTAGATCGTATTTTATCGATTAAACATTGGCTTGTTTACTTGTGGTGGAGGTGTAAGCGCTAATTTGTATTCACATTAGAATGATTTAAACAATGTTCTTTTGTAAAAAAAATGCCATTGATCGCACGAGGGCTAGAAAAAGATAGGTTTGATGGGTTAAGTGTTTTATTGGATGAAGATTGCTCGAATGGCCGAGTAAGGCAACTCACATCCAAGCAATAAAGGAGAGGAATAGAAGGCTCTAGACCATATCCCTCTTCATCCTTAATTGTAAAAGGATTTAGATATTTGTTAATATATTTCATACGAACGGCGAATATTCGAATGGTCGAGTAAGGAAACTCGTATCCAAGTATTCATGGAAGGGATTAGAAGGCTCTAGACCAACTCTTTTTTCATCAAAGTTATTATGAAAATGGATTTGATAGGGTTTGGTTACGAAATATGGTTTGAGGAAAATTAGTTTAGAAGTTTTTAGTGAAGGACAGTTGCTCGAATGGTCGAGTAAGGAAACTCGTATCTGTAACACCATTAAACCCCAAACTTTATTTTCATAGTAATTTCCCACGTAAGATGTTACTACACCGAAACGCTGATGCATAAACATGCAACTTCAATAACCCGCAATGGAGAATAAAATAAAATTATAACATATGTCTGAATTAAACATCATTGAAAACTCCATGAAAATGAATTACAACTCAATGCATAAGAACATAAGCGCCCCGTTCCCAGGCGTTACGAAATTAGAGTATTATTTGACTAACATAAAAACAATAAAGTCTAAGAGGGAATCAAGCAATCTCACAGTCATCACGAGCTATCACTCATGTTGATTACATGTACAAACATTGCACAGATCCATCTGTCGCACCTCGAAAAATGGGGATACGACTTTAAGCGAAGCGCAATCGCACGCTCGCAATGATGGACTGAACAAAGTCGCCACCGAACTCTATTTATTCCTAAAAAGGAAAGGGGAAATATCGATAAAACCCAAGACAAAACGACAATGATTATTGGTCGTCGCAACCAAATCAAGGTTCGGGAGTCGGTTACGCAAGGGGAAGGTATTAGCACCCCTCACGTCCGTTGTATTCAACGGGAACCGTTTAGTTAGTTTCGTTTTGAATGTTAGCTTATGTTAGTCTTCTCAAGTTATAATGAGGGAGAGAAAGAATAGAAGAAATGAGAATATTTTTGGATTTTTTGACGAAGGACTAAACCTAAGTTTTTTATTAGTGGGCCTGACAAGATTTACAAATCCTGCTCCTACGTATCTCAATAGAGAAGTCAAGGCTTACGTAGTTCTGGGTAGAAAAATGTTTGTTTGTTGGTCGATTTTAGCGAAAGCTATACTGTATTAATCGACGAAAACATTGTTTTACCCAAAACAGATGAGGAGCGGACGTATACCACACATCGAATGGATTTACAAATCTACATTCGGAAAAGCGTCACTTATCTCGACTCAACAATCATGGCCGAAACATTGTTTTACATCATCTTAAGACAATATATCTTTCGTTTATGAAAAAGGTTTTGATTAGTCGCATGGCGGCGAGAAAAGAGTTTGATTGGTTGGATTTATTTTGAGTGATGGCGAGAACTTGGATGAGCGAGATATCCATCTCGAATCCTAGTCTCAGGAGTGCACGGTATACACCATGTTCCATTTCCATCGTTATTGAAAAGGTGTTTAATAAAGATTAAGTGTTTTGAATTTGAGTGAGCCTCGGGATCTATCACTCGGGGTTCCATTGGAATGCCAGATTCCAATGATCCTTTTTTCATTCGAATTATTTAATAAAATTATTTAATGGACAACGAACACTTGATAAAAATCATTTGTTTAAAGAGTTACGCCAAGATGCTTGATCCCAACGGCCCTTATTTTGTCCAAGTTAATTAAAGTGTTTTAGGGACGAAAGGAAAGAATGAACGGTTAATCAAAAACGTGAGACTCAGGACGAATTATTCTAGGGTTCCCACCGGAATGCAAGATTCGAATGGTCCTCTTCTTTCGTGTTTTCAAAAGGAATTTAATCGAGTTGTAAAGATGGTTTAAAAATAAAATTGTAGGAATAAAATTAATTTTACAATTTTATATGTATATCGAATTAATTTTATATATATTATCGAGTTCCCACTAGAATGCTAGATTCTAATGGGAGGAAATGAAATTAAATGTTGAAACTATGTAAAGTTAATGAAATTTAAATTGAAAAATTTAGTGAATTTGAATATGATTATTTACATGTGTAAAGGTATGAACATAGATGTTAATAACCTAATTAAATTAATTAACGCATGGAAATCAATTAACCGTACCAAATCCCAAATCAAAAAAATCAATAATTAAGAAAAATCTAAAAAAAACTAAACATTTAAAATCTAACAACTAATTAACAATTAAATTAAATTAATCCAATAAAAATATTAAAAGTAAAATAAATAGTAGAAGTTATAAAAAATTTAAATGAAATAGCAAGCATAAAAATATGAAAGATATGCTACTCCTAAGTATCAAACCCATCCCACTAAAGAAAATGAAACTTCTGTCTCTCCACTAGGCCACTTATGGTTATTTATTACCTTGATAACAACTTGAATATATGAACAGGGATAGCTGAAGATAGTTTAGAATACAAATTAAATAAAATGAGATGGGCTACTGTTAATGGACCACTAATTAAAATGATGGAGGAATACAAAACGTAACCCTAGCCGCCTGGCTGTTGGGTTTAAGAGACTAATGGCTAGTAAATTAATGGGGAACACAAAAAACAATATATTAACATACACCATTTAATAAAAAGGTGAAAAGGAAGACTAAACGTATTAAGTTTTAAATGGTTTAAATATTTGTTTTTTAAAAAATAAATAAAAGAAGAGAATGTGAGAGAAACGGTAACAGAACCCAAAAATCATCATCTACCTCACGAAAAAATCTCCCGCTCCCTCACTCTCACTCGCCCTCGTTCAATCTCTCTCACTCTCGACATCATTCAAACTCTCAACCTCTCGTCATCTCTCACTCGCTTGCACCAACCTCACAATACCCTACTCTCACCCTAAAATGCACAAATCCATGGCTCTCAAAGAAAATCAAATAATAATGCTCACCTTCGGCGGTGGTTTCCAAGAACTCCCACGGTAGCTTTTCGGTGGAGAATATTGGTTTTTTCGCTACAGCTCCCTCTTCTCTTCTGGATTTTCACTGTCTCCAAGATTAAGGTTTTTCGTTTGGAAAAATTTAGGGTTTTTTCCGCCTCCAAGATTTAGGGTTTTTCTTCTCCTCCTTTCGTCCTCTCTTTATACTCAACAACTAGGGTTTCAGATGGCTTATGGAGATCCAGAAGGGTATCTCTGCGAAATCCCTTTAGGGTGCTCAGATTTTGGTCTGCCTCATTTGGTACTCGATCTGAAAACAGTAATGTGAACCTGCGCTTTCTTGCTTTGATTTCGTCTTGATTCTCTTTTGGGTTATTTTTTGAACTTTTACCGCCTTACTAATTACTTGTGTTTTACTGCAGTGAAAACTTGGTGAAAATTCATGAGTGATTTGATGTCTTGTTGAAGATTTTTGCGGAATTAGGCTTCCTACAGGTTATGTTGATTGTGGAATTCTGTTATGGATGTTGAAAACAGTTAAAATTTTCTGTTATGATTTGCAATGCTATTCATTCTGCGGTTGAAGGAATTGTTAGTTATTTTGTGAACTTGTTCAGTTGTGTTGCACGATTTGCTGTAATGCTTTGATACTTGATGTGTTTGCTCTTGTTTTCTGTTTGAGGCTTCTAATCTTGACTTAGTTTGTTCTACAACAGTTTTGCCTTATGAGTGAAATGATATGTTGCAACTTGGTGCAGCCTAGTGTGTTTTGCACTTCTTACTAGGTCCATTGCCCTAACTTGCATTGGTTTGTGTTGAGTGCAGGTTCGATGCTAGTCACGGAGTTGCAATGTATGGTTATAATTGAAAAGGTTACATGTAGGTTATGGTTTTGGATGTAGTTTGGAATTTGGTTATGATGAAAACATTGTTTATAATGAACATGAATTTTGCAATGCTAAAATTAACTTTGGAATATGGATGAAACTAAGTGGATTATGTGTTGAATAACACAACTTGTTAATGTGTTTCTTTCCTTTGTAGGTAACTCTATGGAAGGAAAAGTAATTTGGGATAGAAGGAGATGATGATATGAAGCATGAAGATGGTGGATGTTAATGCTTGGGAATTAGATGTTAGAACCTTAGGTCATGAGCTTGTATTTTTGAATTTGATTCATGTGTAAGGTATTGACATGATTATGTACTTGAGCCTTGAATTTGAATGGAATGTTTGGATTTGTATATGGAAATGGGTTGTTGGTTTATGAAATTGTAAATATTATGTAAGTTTGGAATTCTTATAGTTTTGGATTGGAATTGTAAAATGTATGTGAATAGGTGAATGTAACTTTGAGGTTTTGATGAAATAACATGTTGGAATTGAATCCAAAGGTTGAATTGAAAAGCAATTTGATGACTTGAATGCATGGGATCATGGTTAGGAATTTGTATAATTGGTTTATGGTTAAATTTGTAACTTTGAATGAAGATGTATGTATTTGTATGGTTTATATATGAAATGGAAGGTTTGGAAATTGGTTTGAATGGATTTTGCTTTTTTAGATTGCAGCCAGGTTTAAGTTAGAATGTGAGTTTGGATTTATGAAGCTTGGTTAGGATGTTTGGGTTAATTGTGAACTGGTTTTTCTTGCAGGCTTCATGTGCCATGAATCTATTTGATTTGCTAAGAGTTGGTTTGTTGTTAGTTATCAAGGTGATGTCGTTCCAACATTGGTGAAACTCTTGGGTGCAACATAGAAACGGTGGCTACAAGCTCCATCAAGTAGTTTAAAGCTTCTTTTCTTTTCCTATTGTATTATAAAGGGGAATGTTATGTATGGTGTAATGGGATGTAATGTTAAATGTAGAAATAATCATGAATAAATGTGGATTTTATGGAATTGAGATTTAATTAGCTTGTGATTGACTTTGAAAACTATTGGATTTAATCAAATGGTTTTAAGTTTGTGATAGACTCAAATGTTAGAATGAATTTTAAATAGAATTTTGGACGCTAGCAAAGGTTTTCTTAAAGTATTAATTGAATGGATTTAAGAAAGTTAATTAAAATTTTCACAAATGTCAATTTGGAAAGTTTCTCTTTGAAAATCAATTGAAAATGTTTTGATTGAAATGTTCACAAATGTTAGTTGAAAAGTTCCCAAAAATGGATTTGAAATGATCAATGTGGAAATGCACTTGAAAAAAACAAATGAAACCTTTTGATGTGTATGTAATGTTTTGAATTAAATTGGATTAAATTCTACATGAATGGATTAATGAATGAAAGTTGAATGGTTTGTGGAAAATTAATAGATGAAGAAAAAGATGACTTATAGAAAAATGAAAAAAAAGTGTCTTAAAATCGTTAATGAACGGTCGACAATATGTAAAAAAAAAAGAATATAAAAACGTTATGGAAATTCTTTGAATTATGAATGAGAAAATGAATATGAATGGAGAAATATGGATGGAATCTCCGAACCTCGAATATATGAGAAAAAGAAAAATGAATGACGGATGGGAAAATTTTCAGGGCCAAAATCGGGATATGACACCATCCAACAAACAAAGAAGGGGTGAGAATTAACTCACAAATAATAACGATGATATTTAGCATCACGATGATAATAAGAACACATCATTAATCCAAAACACAAACACAATCACATTTATAAGTACATGTATCATTTATAATATATGCAATGCTACTATGAACCAACTCCTTCACCTATATGTATGTTGTACCAAGTTTTTATGGATATAAGAGGAATGTTACTGATTTCTTTCCACTGTCTATGGTCCCTCACCTGAACCAAAGATCCCACCAAATGGATTTGAGACCCGCCTCTAGTACCTCAACTGAACCAATGATCCCACCAAATGAATCCGAGGCCACCAAATAGACCGAAGTCTCACCTAACTTCAAAATATATGTATGCATGAAAGTATGAATAAACAAACATACATATCACCAAAAGAAATCATAAGTCACCAAAAGGTATTCATAATTTATTCACCAAATAATGGTCCCACATGCGAACCACATATTGTCAATGAAAGACCACCAAAATAGTCCCATCATACTAATATTCACCAAAAGAAGTATGAGTCACACAAAAATTATTTATAGAATCTATTCACCAAAAAGTGGTTCCAAAATACAAACCATGCATTGCCAAACAAACACCGGCCATCAAAATCACCACATCAAGACGTTTTATTTCAAAACATTTCACCATTATTACACCCAAGTTATACAAATTCTACCCACTATTGTAAAGTATTACATTTTCAAATGAAAAACTATATTAAACTCTTAAATATTTTATTTTATTTTCAAAGGAGTTTAATATGATTTAGATCCCGATTTTCCAAAGTAGTACTCTAAAGTGTTTGAAATGACTTTGTTGACAATTTTTCACGAGTGATATGATAAGAAAATCACTTAAATTGGTCATATAACTCTAGATAACAAATATCTTCAACTCAACTCTAAAGTATAATAATAATAATAATAATAATAATAATAATAATAATAAATTATTATTATTATTATTATTATTGAGATATAATGTTACTATAATCATTATTCAAGTCACTTTGTGTTGCTGCTACGACACTTATAGAAAACACTACGGTATTTAAATTGAATCATACATATTGATAATAATTATTATTATAAGGAATTACGAAAACAAATTTCATCTTATTTTAATTGAATCCAATTTAATTATAATTAAATATATTTTAATAAAACAAAAAGATATAATTGTGATTATATTATCATTTAAATATCAAAATGTCTAAATCATATTCGAATTTAAATAGAATCCAAATCACAAATAAACAATCATACAATAACAAGACAATCAAATAGGATTCAAACAATAGTAAGATAGAAAAAGAAGAATCAATTCAAAAGGATTTAGGTCAAATGAGACTTATCCCAAATCCCATAACAGCGAACACAGAAAAACATACAAAAATAATCATCGATAACAATTATGTTTGATAGTGAAAGACTTAGGGGATCTCAATAGCATTTCAATTCTTCAGCTTTTCACCGGACTTGGCTTAACGTATCCAGCTGGATGTTGCCTTGTTGTATGCTTCATTGTCGATCATTGCAATCTGATCAAAAAAGATGCTGCTGGCACTTGTGAATGTTTCTTCCACTAGAGGAGCACGTCCCTTGATTACTTGATTATTTGCTTCATCCAAGGACGATTGATATCCCAACCTAAACTTATCCTTCTTCTCATGTACCTCCACTAGCTTGCCCCAACCATGGGCATTTCCAATTTCTATAATGACTTTAGCTCCCTTCCAAGATGCCATTGATAACTCAAGTTTTGGTAGCTTTGACGTCTAATGAACTGTAAACACATTCACCACTTCCAAATACTGGAATGGTGTTTCAATAGTTTTGCCCTCGACGTCAATGTATCTGAAGGATGTCAGACGACCGACCAATATATCCTCGTCCCCTCTAATCACAATCATTTTATCATTTGTGATGAATTTGTTCTTCTAATGCAATGTTGAGGTAACCACTCATGTAAACAGATATATGCAGGGTGAATGTCCATTACATGGAATGTAAAAGTGAAAGTGGTTGGACCAATCCTAATTGGCAGGTCCACTTTCCATATTACTGCTAGCCTTAAGCCATCAAATGTCTTCACTATCAGAGCGATGGACTTCATACTAATCTCATACAAGGACAACTTTATTAGAGTAGTCTTCGGAATAACATTCAAAGATGAACCTGTATCCATCAACACTCTTGACAACAATGTGTCTACACACCTTAATGATATGTGCAGAGCTTTATTGTGAGTCTTCCCTTCAGAAGGCAACTCTTCGTCATTAAACTCCAAGAAGTTACCGAAAGTAATATTTCCAACTATCTTTTCAAATTGATCCACCGTAATAATAATATACTATCCACGTATGTTAACTACATATAATAATATAGTATCCATATTCTCAAACTAACATAAAAAACTTTAATTATAAATTAACTTAAAAAACACTCAATTACTATCCCAAATTATTATCCCATTTAACGTTAAAAGTGTTAACGATAAAACATAACATTAATACCAAAGTTCCAATATTAATTACCCTAATAAATAATAATTTATTTAAATAAACATTATTATTTGATGAATAGTTAACTAAAATAATTTCAATTTTAAATAAAATAATAAATATAACATTATCATAAATGATTATTTAAAAACATTTCAATTAAATAAATATTTACATTAATTAACTATTTAATTAAAACATTATAATTAATTCCTAAAACTTCAATTATTTCTATTATTACTAAATATCTTAAAATTCACTCATTATTATCAATAATTCAAATGATTCTAATTCTTAAATCTCACACTCTTAACTCAACTATTTCAGTAATTATTAAATTACTAAAATACTTTTATAACACACAAATCACAAAAATATTAATCAAAATAAATCATATCACACGAAAAATCAAATATCCTATTATTTAATTAAAATATTAAAATAAATTAGGAGTGTTACAGTATCCAAACAATCGAGGAGATGAATGGAAGACTCTAGACTATTTCTCTTTTCATCCTTAAAGAAATAATGTTTAAGTATGATTAAGTGTTTTAATTTGAATGAGAAAAAAAATGCTCGATGTTGATCGAGATTTTAATTTGCATCGAAACGAAATGCGGAAACGATTTGAGAGAAAGTTCACTTGGTGTTGACCAAGGTTTTGAAAAAAAGTCCACCTGGAGTTGGATCAAGGATTTTAATATTTTTGAAATGTTCATTTACAAAATTAATGCCATTACACATTTTAATTTTAATTTAGACAAATAGTAACAAAATCAAGATATGATAATGAGCATAATCTTAAAATGAGGAAAAATAAAGACATGAGTGCATGAATGTGATAATTAAAAAGAGTGGATTGATTAATTAATTAAAATTTATTTAAATTAACTAATTAGATTTATTAATTTTAATTAATTAATGAAAGATTAATTCCATTATTTAATTAACCTAATTAAAAATTAACTAAACTAATTAATTAAAAAAGAAAAATTAATTAATTAATGAACTTAACCATCAACTTAATTAATAATAATAAAAAAAATAAAAACAAATAAGCAAGTAAATAAGAAGAAAAACGGGGGATGAGGGGGGGTGATAGAAATTGTCCCAAGAAAATCTAACCAAGGCTCAAAACACTCAGTCCATTAGGGGTTGAGGGAGTCAACTCTGGTCCACTTGATCATTAAATCAAGTCAGAGTCAAAAGTTCAAAGGAAAACAAATGAAGATACATGTTAAGACTAAATGGAGGTGGACAATGGATTCATGAGGTCTAACCACTTGCAGTTAGGGCTAGCGGACAGATGGCCAAATGGGAACCGTCGTCCCTACCATTTGCCCTTTGCTGAATGCAAATCGGTGAAAGTAATAATGAGGGAATCTAAGAGGACTCAACCTCTTTCAATAATATTCAGCCTATCATCTTTCCATTAATTCACTCACTCACTCTTTCTCTCTCTCTCTCTCTCTCTCTCTCTCTCTCTCTCTCTCTCTCTCTCTCTCTCTCTCTCTCTCTCTCTCTCTGAAAAACACCAATAACCAAACCCACATGAATATGACGAATCAAATGATGCTTTTTACAAGAACTTGATGAACATCGGTTGGTGTTCATCATTTGAAACCCATATTTCGTCCAAACAACTCTAGATCAACAATACATCTGTGAGAGAATTCTTTACCTTGAATTAATTTTTAATGATAGCAAATTGTGTGATCATCATCCAAATGTTGGTTGTGCATTGCATTACATGATACATGTGTGTTTTATTATGTTTTTCATCTCACTCTATTGTTGCATAACTGTATATATAAAATTACATTGATACTTACCTTTAAATAACAATTAAAATGCATCTTATGTCAGTATGCATCGATACATAAAGCCTCTGCATCGATACATCCAGCATGTGATAAATCACAAAACTTTTCTGTTCAGTATGCATCGATGCATACGAGTCATGCATCAATACATGGAAGACAAAATACTCTATGCATCGATACACACGATCCCTGCATCGATACATGACCAATTGAAACAGCCTGTGTATCAATACATGCGCATTAGGCATCGATACATACTAGTGTAATAATCACATGCATCGATACACACGACTTTTGCATCCATACATGAATAATCAATTTCACCAAAAATACACATATCCTACAGTATGCATCGATGCACACTATTATGTATCAATACATAAAGTTGTTTTGTGGTATAACAGCAACTGTTTTGCAGCATATAAAAGACAGGTTACAACAGCAGTGCAAAAACACGAATTCATTGAGGGAAAACAATTGAACACAGATCAAAAGCAGTGTTGGAGCAATTGTTTTGAGAGCAATTAGAAACCTGAAAGAGACTTCATCTTCTTCATCTTCTCAATTACTTTTCTTCAAGAACACTTACACATAACCATTCTTGTTCTTTGGATTAAAGAAGCATCGAGATAACGTTCAGTGGTACGATCAAGGATCTAGCTGTGGTTTGCAGTGGAACGATCGAGGATCTAGCTGAGTCGAAGATTGAAGGGGGTTTCTAGGAAAAACCTACTGGTTTGTCCTTCAAGAACTGGAGTGTTCTTGAGGGTTTGGGAGTCATATTTGCAGAACATATTCAGCCGCAGCGTTGCGTTTGGAGATCGGGGGATTTCGCAAGCAGGTCGTGGAACCGGTGAATTGTTTGCAACTTTGTGCAGGAAAATCTTGATCGTGCTCAGATCAAGTGAAGGTTTATACAAGAAGAGGTTCTTAGAGTTTAGAATTCTATCTTTGTATCATAACCTTGTATCAACGGATTCGGCAATAATTTATAATCAAAGTTCTCAATTTCATTTGAAATTGAGAGGGAGACGTACCCACACGCGAGGACGACGTGGGGAACTTCCTTACCAAATCTCTGCGTATCGTACTCTTACCTTATTCCTCTTTACGTTTTTCAAACTGTTTTCGCAATTTTAGTTAGTGTGTGGTGATTGCTTCTTTTTCAAGACAGCAGTGGCAAGAAAACTTTAATCAAACTTCATTGCTGTTTAACATTGATCACATACACACCAACTGTTTGATAAAACGGTTAGCTAGATTTTATTCATTGGAAATAGACTCTAATGATAAGTGCATTCAATTAGTTATAATTCTGGTGTGAATTGGTTCTGTCATTCTCATTAAAATCCAGCAATTAAACTTGTGTGTCCGGCTTTCTAGTAGCGGTTCAGAATAGACGGAAGTCGATTCGGGACTGATTTTTCCGCCAACTTTGAAAACTCTGATAAAATTTCAAATCCGTTAAATTTACAAGAGGTGATCTATTCACCCCCCCTCTCGATCACTAGCCACACCGTCTAACAAGTGGTATCAGAGCGCCGGTTCGCTGGTGCTCTGTGGCTGCCTGTAACAGTATGGATTCTGAACCAAAGGGGGCGTATAATAGAGCGCCTATTTTCAACGGTGAAAATTATGGCTACTGGAAAGACTGCATGCGAGTTCATATAAATTCTGTGGATAGGTTAGTATGGGCTGCCATTGAAAACGGTCCGTTTCAAATCACTATGACAAATGCGGCTGGCGCCATAGTACCTAAACCAGAAGATGATTGGAATGAGAAAGATGAGAAAAAGTGGTCGTGCGATTGGAGAGCTCGTAACATGTTAATTTCAGCACTTGGTGTTGATGAGTATTATCGAGTATCCCATTGCACGACAGCTAAAGAAATGTGGGACGCTTTAGAAGTTGCCCATGAGGGCACTACTGAAGTAAAACAGTCCCGCATTAACACACTCAATCAAGAGTTTGAGCTCTTTCGCATGAAACAAGGAGAATCCATCTCCGACATGCAAAAGAGATTCACTCATCTAACTAACCGATTGAATGCTCTTGGAAAACCTATTTCCAATGAAATTGCTACTAATAAAATTCTCAGGTGTCTTAGCAGGGAGTGGCAACCTAAAGTTACAGCAATCAAGGAAGCCAACGATCTTACAAGACTTACGATTACAACTCTATTTGGAAAGCTGGAAGAACATCAGCAAGCTTTGGAAAGTCTTGAAAAATATGAGAATAAAAGTAAGAAGGAAAAGGAGAAGAAAAGAGACAAAGAGGGAGAGAAGAAGCCAATAGCTCTTGTGGCTTCTAGCTCTAAGTCCTCACGAAAAGAGCAAAGCGACAATGATTCAAGTAGTGACAAAGACTCGGATGATGAGGAAATGGGACTGTTTGTAAGGAGATACAATAGATTCATTCGAAAGAATGGAGTCAAGCATTCCGACAAAAAATCTCATGAAGTTTCGAAAACAATCTACAAATTCGAAACAAGAAGAAAACAAGAAGAGTAGAGGAAGAGGATCCTGTTTTAATTGTGGTAAATCCGGACACTATAAAACGGACTGCCCTATGAAATATAAGGATCAAAGAAAAGATTCGCCAAAAGGGTACAGCAAACAAAGAAGAGCGTATATTGCATGGGAAAGTGATAGTGATTCATCAAGCACAAGAAGCTCAAGTGATGATGATGAAGCTACAAATCTGTGCCTTATGGCTCACACAAAAAATCTGTCCTACCACAAGAAGAAAAACAATGACAAAAAGGTAAAACAAGCGTATTACAATAATTTCTCCTCTATGTCTTTTTCGGAACTAAAAATAGCTTTTGAAAAACTGCATAACGAAGCTGTAAATGCTTTTAAAAGACTATCTTCCGACAAACATATTTTCTCTTTTTTGGAAGGTAAAGTAAACAAAGCTGAAATTGATTTAGAAGCATTGAAAACTAGTATTGCAGAAAATTCAAAAACTATTGACATTGACGGATGTAGTAGAGTTAGGTATTGTGACGCTTGTTATATTTGGCAAAAAGAGGTAAACACTCTTAAGGTCAAATTAGAGAAAGCGCTACAACCTAAAGTTACTTATGCCGTTGACCCCAAGTTGTTTAAGAAGTCATTGAATCCTCCATATGCAAAATACTCTTTTATTCTAAAGGATTCAATGAACAAGAAACAACAAACACATCATCATGATTTATGTCATTATTGTTGCCATGCTGGCCATACCATTGAAAAATGCAAATTTAGGAGATTTCTTGTCCCTAAAGGCATTTATCAATGGAAGCCAAAAGGCAACCATGTTAGCACTTACCCACTTGGACCCAATGAAAATTGGGTACCAACTTCTCTCTTTTGATGTTGTAGGATGAGTGTCTTGCCTCCGCAGATAGAAGGTGGTTTCTTGACAGCGGCTGCTCGAGGCACATGACCGGTGACATATCGCTCTTTATAGACTTCAAGACAAAGAAGAAGGGATATGTCACTTATGGAGACAACAACAAAGGAGCTATACTCAGCAAAGGTAGTGTAGGTAATCCCTCCACCACTACTATTTCAAATGTCCATTTAGTTGAGGGACTTAAACACAATTTGTTAAGCATAAGTCAACTATGCGACATGGGCTATAAAGTGTCGTTTACAAAAACTTGCTGCATAATTGAACATGTTGAACAAAACATTGTGTTTAAGGGTGTAAGAGTAAACAACATCTATATGCTTGACTTGTTTGATGTACCTTTAACAAGTACTAAATGTCTAGTCACCTTGAATGATGATTCTTGGCTTTGGCATAGACGTTTAGCGCATGTTAATTTCGATTTGCTTAATAAGGTTGTGTCTAAGGATCTAGTAGTCGGTCTACCAAAAATAAGATTTTCAAAAGACCACCTATGTGACGCGTGCCAAATGGGAAAGCAAACAAGGGTGTCCTTTAAATCTAAAAATGTAATTTCAACTTCACGACCCCTTGAGCTTCTCCATATGGACCTCTTTGGACCTTCTAGGACAAAGAGCCTAGGTGGAAATTACTATGGCTTTGTAATAGTTGATGACTACTCTAGATTCACTTGGACTATATTCCTTCATAGCAAAGATGAAACTTTTTCTGCTTTTAAAAAATTTTGCAAATCTGTCCCAAAACAAAATGAATTCCAAAATAGTTACAATTCGTAGTGATCATGGTGGTGAGTTTCAAAATTACCACTTTGAGAAGTTTTGTGACAAGTATGGTATTGAGCATAACTTTTCAGCTCCTCGCACTCCACAACAAAATGGCGTCGTGGAGCGTAAAAATCGTGTTTTAGAGGAGTTGGCAAGAACAATGCTTAATGAGGGTGGATTACCAAAATACTTTTGGGCTGATGCTGTTAGCACAGCCTGTTATGTTCTAAACAGAATCTCAATTCGTCCTATTTTAAACAAAACTCCTTATGAACTTTTGAAAGGAAGAAAACCAAACTTGTCACATCTTCACGTATTCGGTTGTAAATGTTTTGTTTTGAATAACGGTAAGGAAAACATTGGGAAGTTTGATGCAAAAGCGGATGAAGGTATTTTTCTTGGTTACTCACTGTCAAGTAAGGCATATAGAGTGTATAATAAGCGTTTACTTACTGTTGAAGAATCTGTTCATGTTTCTTTTGATGAGTCTTATCCGAAAAATGTCGGAAAAGGTATTTCTTTTGATGACGCAGGTGTATCTACAGAAGACATACTCAAGGAAGCTGTTGAGGAAACTGATCAGTCCAAAACAGCTGCCCATGAGAAGGAGGAAGATACTAGTCATGAAGAAATTGAGGAAGAAAAGACAGCTGAAGTGAATGATCTTCCAACAGCTTGGAGATCCTCAAAAGACCATCCCATTGACAACATTTTGGGAGACATTTCAAAGGGAGTAATGACCCGGTCTAAGATAAGTAACTTTTGTTCTCACTTCGCGTTTGTTTCACAAGTAGAACCTAAAAATGCCAAAGAGGCCTTGATTGATGAATTTTGGCTAATGGCCATGCAAGAAGAGCTTAATCAATTTAAAAGAAATGACGTTTGGGAACTTGTCCCTCGTCCGCGAGATCATCATATCATAGGCACTAAGTGGGTTTTTAGAAACAAGCTTGATGAAAACGGAGTGATTACTAGGAACAAGGCACGCTTAGTAGCACATGGGTATAACCAAGAGGAGGGCATAGACTATGAGGAAACTTATGCTCCAGTTGCTCGCCTTGAAGCTATACGTCTTTTGCTTGCATATGCGTGTTCTAAGGATTTTAAGCTTTACCAAATGGACGTAAAGAGTGCCTTTCTTAATGGTGTCATAAATGAAGAAGTATATGTTTCACAACCTCCCGGTTTTGAAAATGCTGAAAATCCAGATCATATTTACAAATTAAAACGAGCTTTGTATGGTCTTAAACAAGCCCCTCGGGTTTGGTATGAAAGGCTTAGCAAATTCCTAATTGATCATGGATATTCAAGAGGTAAAGTGGACAATACACTCTTTATTAAACACAAAGGGAAGCACATTCTTTTAGTTCAAGTTTATGTCGACGATATCATATTTGGTTCAACTAACATACACTTGGTCGAAGAATTTTCTAAGGTTATGCAGGGTGAATTTGAGATGAGTCTAATGGGGGAGCTGAACTACTTCCTAGGATTGCAAATAAAGCAACTTGATGAGGGTACAGCAGTATGTCAAACAAAATACTGCAGAGAACTACTCAAGCGCTTTGGAATGAATGACTCAAAATCGATTGACACCCCAACGCCTACCAACGGAAATCTAGATAAGGATGAGCATGGTAAGTGTGTAGATGTCAAAAGGTTCAGAGGTATGATTGGATCTCTCTTGTATCTTTCTGCTTCTAGACCTGACATCATGTTTAGTGTTTGTATGTGTGCACGCTATCAATCAAATCCTAAGGAATCGCACCTTAAAGCGGTAAAGCGCATATTTAGATACCTTCACGGAACACCTAAATATGGGCTTTGGTATTCCAAAGGAAGTGATTGTAGCTTAGTAGGGTACTCCGATTCTGATTTTGCTGGCTGCAAATCAGATAGGAAGAGCACAAGTGGCACATGTCACCTGTTTTCAAACTCCTTGGTCAGTTGGCATAGCAAAAAGCAAGTTTCTGTGGCTTTGTCAACTGCAGAGGCAGAATACGTTGCAGCCGGTAGTTGTTGCGCTCAGATTTTATGGCTGAAGCAGCAACTACAAGACTTCAACATTCAACTCAAACGTATTCCTATCAAATGTGACAACACTAGTGCCATAAACCTTACTAAAAACCCTGTTTTACACTCACGCACTAAACACATAGAGATTAGACATCATTTCCTTCGTGACCATGTTGAAAAAGAAGACGTTGTCTTTGAGCACGTTGATTCCAAAAATCAGCTCGCTGATATTTTCACTAAACCATTGGCAACAGAACCTTTCTTCAACATTCGTCGCGAATTGGGAATCTTAGATCTTTCTCAATTGATGTCATAAGCATGTTATCTCTTAATTATATTATGCCTCACCATGGTTGATAAGAGCTGTTTTAGATGTCAATTATCCATCACACGAGTTCTCCAACAGAGGTAATATCAATCCTTTCTACAATTTTCTTATTGCTAAGTGATTGTGTATGTTACATCAAATGTTCTTACTCTAGTTGATATAAAATTTGATTGCATATACTCCTGTCCATATTGTGTGCACATTAACAATCTGACTTCTGAATCTCTCTTGAGCATAATCATCATGACATAGTGCATAATGCATATTCATACTGCATTAAAATTCATTAAAAGCTAGTTCAGCATCAGTATGCATCGACACCAACGAAGCATGCATCGATCCAAACACTCTAAAATTCAAATTTTTGAAAAACTGCTTCAGGATGCATCGATGCATCCATCGCATGTATCGATACACATGCCCATTGTGAATATTTGGCATCGACTCATGACCTTCTGCATCGATACATACTGATGCTATCTGAATTAAATGCAATTTCTTTCTCTCTCATGCATCGACACATCAGCCAATCATATCACTTCCTATCTCATTCCTTCATCTCATCTGCCCTCAAAAACCCCAAAACCAGTGGCTAACCCTAATCCTCCTCATCTTCACTCTCTCTCACAAACTTGGTAAAACCCTAAATCTCACATCACCATGCCTCCACGCACTATTCCAGCCAGAGCAAAAGGAAAAGGCAAGGGAAAGGAAGCAGCCGGTACTTCTCAGCAACCACCAGATGTTCCTTCAAATGCCTTAGACATACTTCATCCTGCCATTGCTGCTGAATTTGAGGAATCCTTCAAGGCCAGGTTGGTAATGAAACCTCATATCTTTGATAAAACAGATGCTGTTCATCTGCACCTAAATGAAGTAGTTGAACTCTTACATGCACAAAGACTTGGGTCCTTTCTATCTACAAAAGATGAGTATCATGAGGATTTCATCCGGGCCTTTTATGCTGGTTTACAAACTGGTAGAGGCTATATGTTCCGGTGTTCTATCGGAGTCAGAACATATACCTTTGAAGCCTCTGATTGGGAAACGGTATTTCAAATGCCGTCTTCGTCGATGGTTTTCAAGTGCTGGCATGACCTGCATTTTGATCCTGAATTTGACATACAGGACTTTACAACTTCTATCCTAAAGATTGATAGACCGTTGAGTGAGGATGAACACGTCACGTCAGGTATGATCAAGCAAACTCCGCGTATTCTTCACTGGATTATCACACATATTCTGCGTCCAACAAACAGCGGACACTCTCGGTTGGATAGGCCTAGCATACATCTTCTCTACATTCTGCAAAATAAGGTTCTCCTAAATTGGGCGAACTACTTTGTAAAACGTCTATTCTTTGTGCGAGACAGCTCCAAGAATGTGGCTCTAGGTTATGCCTCTCAGATAATGAAAATTCTTAAGTTTTGGAAAGTTGCAATATCTATTGTGCCTCTCCTATCTCCATCTGCAACTCAAGAGTTTGACTCTGCCACTCTATCGCATATGGGATATCGGTGGGACAAGGACCGCAAATGCTTCTATTTCTTCGAAAGAAAATCCAAAACCAGAATTTACAATTTTGACGTGCCTTCGGAACGCATCCATCTTGCTGAAGATCAGCCTGATGAAGAGATGCAGGATGCGGCTGAAACAGATGCACCACAAGCTGAAGCCAATACTGGTTGGGGTGAGTGGGTGCCACGAAGGTGGTCTCCTACCAACTACGTACCTGAACCTACAGCCCCTCCATTCTCTGGTGGTACTTCAGCCCCAACACCAAATGCGGACATCACTCATATGCTTCAACAGATGGAAATTGTCAACAAAGAACGCCATGAAGAAGCACGATACTGGCATGTTCAACAATCTGAATGGCACAACGAGCATCGGGATTGGCATGATGAGCATACACAGATGTATCACAATCAACACGCTTGGCACCAAGACTTAGTTAAATGGCATCAAGTTTTCTACAACGAAATATCCGGCTTTATGGATGACTGCCGTGAAAATCCTGGGATTATGGACAGTTTAGAAGCATTGAAGTTCAGAACCGATTTAGGCAATACTCCTTCATGGGCCGAAATCCGGACACAATGCCTCCTCCTCCGCCTCCGCCAAGCTACCGAGATCCTGACAGACATGATGAGGAGTCCTGTGGTGGCAACAATCCAAATTAACCCACCTGCATTTCATCTCATTTCATCTCATATTGCTCTAGTTTTTCTTTTGTTGAACACTATGGTTTAGCTTATGTAACTCTTAAACTCGTTCGTATCCTTAAAACGCTTTTCCAATTCTGTTTATCTCTATTGTTATTGCCCTTATTCTTCATTCTTTGTGAATGATTCTTTACTTTGATGCTTCATTCTTTGTGATTGATAGCCTGTTATCCATTGTTTGCCATGTCTTGCTACACTATGCTACCTTGATAAATTTGTCTCTTCCTCTTTTTGATGTTGACAAAGGGGGAGAAAATGCAGATATGCACAAACTCAGGGGGAGTATCACACATCTTGCCAAGAATTTGCCATCATCAAAAAGGGGGAGTTTGTGAGAGAATTCTTTACCTTGAATTAATTTTTAATGATAGCAAATTGTGTGATCATCATCCAAATGTTGGTTGTGCATTGCATTACATGATACATGTGTGTTTTATTATGTTTTTCATCTCACTCTATTGTTGCATAACTGTATATATAAAATTACATTGATACTTACCTTTAAATAACAATTAAAATGCATCTTATGTCAGTATGCATCAATACATAAAGCCTCTGCATCGATACATCCAGCATGTGATAAATCACAAAACTTTTCTGTTCAGTATGCATCGATGCATACGAGTCATGCATCAATACATGGAAGACAAAATACTCTATGCATCGATACACACGATCCCTGCATCGATACATGACCAATTGAAACAGCCTGTGTATCAATACATGCGCATTAGGCATCGATACATACTAGTGTAATAATCACATGCATCGATACACACGACTTTTGCATCGATACATGAATAATCAATTTCACCAAAAATACACATATCCTACAGTATGCATCGATGCACACTATTATGTATCAATACATAAAGTTGTTTTGTGGTATAACAGCAACTGTTTTGCAGCATATAAAAGACAGGTTACAACAGCAGTGCAAAAACACGAATTCATTGAGGGAAAACAATTGAACACAGATCAAAAGCAGTGTTGGAGCAATTGTTTTGAGAGCAATTAGAAACCTGAAAGAGACTTCATCTTCTTCATCTTCTCAATTACTTTTCTTCAAGAACACTTACACATAACCATTCTTGTTCTTTGGATTAAAGAAGCATCGAGATAACGTTCAGTGGTACGATCAAGGATCTAGCTGTGGTTTGCAGTGGAACGATCGAGGATCTAGCTGAGTCGAAGATTGAAGGGGGTTTCTAGGAAAAACCTACTGGTTTGTCCTTCAAGAACTGGAGTGTTCTTGAGGGTTTGGGAGTCATATTTGCAGAACATATTCAGCCGCAGCGTTGCGTTTGGAGATCGGGGGATTTCGCAAGCAGGTCGTGGAACCGGTGAATTGTTTGCAACTTTGTGCAGGAAAATCTTGATCGTGCTCAGATCAAGTGAAGGTTTATACAAGAAGAGGTTCTTAGAGTTTAGAATTCTATCTTTGTATCATAACCTTGTATCAACGGATTCGGCAATAATTTATAATCAAAGTTCTCAATTTCATTTGAAATTGAGAGGGAGACGTACCCACACGCGAGGACGACGTGGGGAACTTCCTTACCAAATCTCTGCGTATCGTACTCTTACCTTATTCCTCTTTACGTTTTTCAAACTGTTTTCGCAATTTTAGTTAGTGTGTGGTGATTGCTTCTTTTTCAAGACAGCAGTGGCAAGAAAACTTTAATCAAACTTCATTGCTGTTTAACATTGATCACATACACACCAACTGTTTGATAAAACGGTTAGCTAGATTTTATTCATTGGAAATAGACTCTAATGATAAGTGCATTCAATTAGTTATAATTCTGGTGTGAATTGGTTCTGTCATTCTCATTAAAATCCAGCAATTAAACTTGTGTGTCCGGCTTTCTAGTAGCGGTTCAGAATAGACGGAAGTCGATTCGGGACTGATTTTTCCGCCAACTTTGAAAACTCTGATAAAATTTCAAATCCGTTAAATTTACAAGAGGTGATCTATTCACCCCCCTCTCGATCACTAGCCACACCGTCTAACAACATCAACATCGAAAAATCTAAATAGACATCATGAACCCAAATCCCCATCGATTTTTGCAAACAAACAATGATTATTAGAACAAGAATTGGTTCTGCATATATACCTTGAGTTTGATGATAACAATGTTGTATTTGTGTGAGAATAATTTTGGTATCCCTAATGGTTTGTTATTGTGTAGTTTTAACAACCAGTTTCGATTCTGAGTATATGATGTTCAATGTCATCAATTTCAGAACATTGTGTTCGAAATTCCGCTTACGCACTAATCATGAGAAGTTCTGAAATATATCAAGTTGTTGCTGCAAATGTTGTTGAGGAGAAACCATTGTTGAAGTTGAAGGAGAGGTTGAATAGTTGCAGAGAGGTGTTTTAGGTTTGAAAGATGAAAGTGTGGGAATATTGTGCATGTAGTGTGAAAATGTGAGTGAAGTGGGTTTATATAGAATTTTTTTCCGAATGATGACAAGGTAAAAATACACAGTCATAAGGGGGGAGCGTAAGAGTTTTTAACCTAATTACAAGAATTGTGAAACCCAATGTGTCACGCTTTCATCACGCATGCTCAGAAAGTGGGACAACTGTCACCACTTAGAACCATATAAAACGAACAATGTGACAACCATTTAATGCAACGGATATTAAGAATCAAGAAGACAAATCGATAATATTGCTTATGATAAGAACCTTTCTAATTCATGAAACTTCCTTACTTCAGAAAGCTCATATTTCAGAGTGAACAAATAAGATTCTCAGAATCTAATATAGAGTTCTGAAGACTTAAACATTCTGAAACACATCTTTTCATTCTGGACATAAATCCATAAATAAGTTTTTTAGAATGAAAATGAATCTATCTTCAGAAAGGGATTTTGTAAAGATATCATCCCATTGATCTTTGTATCAATAAATTTTAGATGAAAAATAGCCTTCTGAACATAGTCACATGAAAAGTGATGTTTAATTTCAATATGCTTAGCCCTAGAATACAAGATATGATTCTTAGACAAACAAATATCAGAAGTATTATCATAGAGAATAGGAATGTTACTCTAAGATTTCTGATAATCTTCCAGCTGACTCTTCATCTAGAGTATTTGAGTGTTGCATCCAGAAGCTGCAATATGTTCAACTTCGGTTGTTGAAAGCGTAATTGTTAATTGTCTCTTGTTGGACCATGAGATTAAATTGTTTCCCAGAAATTGACAACTTCCAAAAGTACTTTTCCTTTCTATTCTGTCTTCAGCATAACCAACATCACAATAGCCTACTAATTTGTGTTCACTTGATTTTCTATAAAATAAACCAAGTTTAGTAGTACCTTTCAGATACCTAAAGATTCTCTTAACATCAGTTAAGTGAGTCTCTCTAGGATTTGATTGGAAACGAGCACATAAGTAGGCACTGAATAAAATATCAGGTCTATAAGTGGTTAGATAAAGGAGAGAACCTATCATACCTCTGAATAACTTATGATTTACCTTACTACTTACCTCTTCTTTCTCCAGAATACATGTAGGATGCATTGGAGTCTTTGCTTGATTGCATACTGATAAGTTAAACTTCTTTAGAAGTTACTTTATATATTTGCTCTGATGAATATACGTTCCTTCTAAACATTGATTAATCTGGATTCCCATAAAGAACTTGAGTTCTCCCATCAGACTCATTTCAAATTCTTCCTGCATTGACTTAGCAAAATCCTTGAACAACGAAGCATTAACAGAACCAAAAATAATATCATCAGCATAAATTTCCACAACTAGAATATCTTTCTTAAAGGTTTTGTAAAAAAGAGTCGTGTCCACTTTCCCTCTGGTAAGATTATTTTCCAAAAGTAAGTTACTTAGTTTATCATACCAAGCTCTAGGAGCTTGTTTCAGACCATATAACGACTTTTCCAGTTTAAAAACAAAGTCAGAATTTTGAGAGCTTTCAAAACCAGGAGGTTGATGCACATATACTTCTTCAAAATTATATCCATTTAAGAATGCACTTTTAACATCCATATGATAAAGGATGATGTTATGATTGATTGCAAACGAAATTAAAAGACAAATAAACTCTAACCTGGAAACTGGAACAAAGGTTTTTGTATAGTCTATACCTTCTTGCTGACTATAACCTTGTCCTACCATTCGAGCCTTGTTTCTGACAACCTCGCCCTTCTCATTGAGCTTGTTTCTGAAAAACCATCTGGTTCCAATAACATGGGAACCTTTTGGTTTCTGACTAAGATCCCAAATGTCGCTTCTGGTGAATTGATTCAATTCCTCTTGCATAGCCAGAATCCATTCATTATCTAGAAGATCTTCATCAATAGATGCGGGTTCTATCAGAGATACCAAACCTAAAAGAGTTTCTTCAGAAGGTTTGAATGAATATCTAGTTCTAACAGAGCATTTTTATCTCCCAAAATCAGTTCTTTAAAATAATGGGTTCTTGATCTACTCTTCTTTTGATGAGTTGGACCAATGACAACTTCTGGTTGAGTCAAATTTGAGTCGTTTACTTCAGATTCTTTAGCTTTTCCTTCTGATTCTTTTTCTCCATAATTAGTATCCTTGGATTCTGAAGGATTGATCTTCAAATCTACAAATTTCTCAACTAGCTTTGACTTTTCAAGGTAAAGATTATTATTGAATGTAACATGAATTGATTCTTCAACAATTCATGTTTCAATGTTAAAGATTTTGCAGCCTTTAGAGCGTTTAAAATATCCTAACAAAAAACACTTTTGTGCTTTAGAATCAAACTGTCGCACCTCGAAAAAATGGGGATACGACTTCAAAGCAAAGCGCGATCGCACGCTCGCAATGATGGACTGAACAGAGTCGCCACCGAACTTTATTTATTCCTAAAAAGGAAAGGGGAAATATCGATAAAACCCAAGACAAAAGAAAGGATAAGATATGGTCATCGCAACCAATATCCAGGTTCGGGAGTCGATTACGCAAGGGGAAGGTATTAGCACCCCTCACGTCCGTTGTACTCAACGGGAACCATTAGGTCAGTTGTGTGCGTTAGTGTTAGTTTAGAATGTTAGGCTTTTCAATTTATTAGGTGGGAAAGAAAGAATAAAAGAGAGAAGAATATTTTTGGATTTTTAACGGAGGACTAAACCTAAGTTTTTTTATTAGTGGGCCTGACAAGATTCATAAATCCTGCTCCTACGTATCTCAATAGAGAAGTCAAGGCTTACGTAGTTCTGGGTAGAAAAATGTTTGTTTCTTGGTCAATTTTAGCGAAGGCTATACTATATTAATCGACGAAAACATTGTTTTACCCAAAACAGATGAGGAGTGGACGCATACCACACATCGAACGGATTTATAAATCTACATTCGGAAAGGCGTCACTTATCTCTACTCAACAATCGTGGCCGAAACATTGTTTTGTGTCACTTAAGACAATATATCTTTCATTTATGAAAAAGGTTTTTGATTAGTCGCACGGCGGCGAGAAAAGAGTTTGATCGGTTGGATGCGTTTTGAGTGATGGCGAGAACTTGGATGAGCGAGATATACATCTCGAATCCTAGCCTCAGGAGTGCACGGTATACACCATGTTCCATTTCCATCTTTATTGAAAGAGGTTAAGATAGAAATTAGGTATTTTGGAATTTGATTGAGAAAGGGTTTGAAGAAACCGCATTGACAATTTTAAATGATGGCGAGGGCTAAGATTGGCGAGATATACATCTCGAATCCTAGTCTCAGGAGTGCATGGTATACACCATGTTCCATTTCCACCTTTATTGAAAAAGTGTTAAATAAGATTTAGGTATCTTAGATTTGATTGAGAAAGGGTTTGACGAAACCACATTGACAATTTTAGACGATGGCGAGAGTTAAGATTGGCGAGGCATACGTCTCGAATCTTAACCTCAGGAGTGCATGGTATACACCATGTTCCATTTCCACCTTTATTGGAAAAGTGTTAAGTAAGAATTAGGTATTTTGGTTTTTGTTGTGAAAATGACTTGACCCTAGATCAAGTATTGATGGACGTTCAAGAGAAATTTGAATGAGTGTTTGAGAGAGCAAAGTGAATGAATTTGAATGATGGCGAGAGCTAGGGTTGGCGAGATATACATCTCAAATCCTAGTCTCAGGAGTGCGTGGTATACACCACGTTCCATTTCCATCCTTATTGAAAAGGTCTTGAATATGAATTAATATTTTTTGAGTTTTTATTAGAAAAAATGGCTTGACGTTGAATCAAGCGTTTGGTGAAAGTTTGAAAGAAATGGAATAGAATGGAGAGAGAAATGAATTGATTTGTTTATTGAGAAAATACTCGACGTTGGATCGAGTCATATTTTTGTATTTTTTTGAAATTGTTGATTTTACTCTTGTGTTAGTATCTAACTAAATAGTCAAACAAATAAAGAAATAAAACAGTACAAGATCATTACACATCGGGGGAGTGGGGTACATTTTGTCAAATGGGGATTCAAAATCATGAAATAATTAAATCGGGCCCAAACAAACAAATAATGCAAAGTAAGTGCAAGAGAACCGGCTCATTGTAAGAAAGCCCAAGAGTAAGCTATGTGAGGTTGATGGCGATGCCTAAAAGCAATCGACTTACAAGGGTATGGAAATGGGCTCGACATTGAATCGAGAAAAATATGATTTTTATAGTTTTAAAATGGTTTTGAATGAAAGATGAAGTTAAAAGAAAGCAGATCAACCATGAGTATAATAAAAACATAAACATAAAAATAAAATGCTAAAAGAAAATAAAATGCTAAAAGAAAATAAAATGCTCAATACGGGTATCGAACCCACTACACTAAAGACCATAGAAACCACCCCTCTCCACCAGACCACTCATGACTGTTATTATTTTAATGCTAGTTTGGATAAATAAACCAAGATAGATTAAAAATTAGAATTAAAATAAAAAACTAATAAAAAAGAAATCTGTTGGACTACCAATAATTAAACCCAGCCGCTTGGCTGTTGGGTTTTTCAAAGGGAATATGAATTGAAAAGGAGGAAATATTTATTAACTACTTAGGAAGTTTAAACAAAATTTAATGTTTTCAAAAACTTATTCTGTTTAAAATGAATTAAAGAAAAAATAAATTGGAATAGTAACAGAATCGTTCTCTCCCAATCTCACTTTTCTCTCACACTCTCAATCGTCACCCCCCTCTCACGAACTCGCTTCTCTCTCACACTCTCAACAATCGCTTACCCATCGCTCAACCTCACTCAAACACGTCCTCAAGAATCTCTCTCTCGATCGCACTTCTCTCTATCTCGCGTTTCTCTCAATCATTCAGAATCATGCGAAAAAAATCATGGCTGAAGCAAACAAAGAGCTCACCTCCGGCGGTGAAGACGGCAACGATGAATCTCGAACCTCCCTCCTTCGCCTCTTCCAAATAGGTTGTTTTTGATTTTAAGATTAAGGTTTTCTGCTTTGGAACTTTTCACTTCCGCCTCTCCCCCATTTTTCTTTCTCTCACTGATTTCTTTATCTCTATTTATCTTCAACAAAATTAGGGTTTTCAGGTTTGGTCTGGTGGAGTTCAAAAGGGGAAAATTCCAGAAGCGCTTTTCGTGCTCAGAATCGAGCTTGTCCTATTTGATGCTAGATTTGGAACAGGTAATCTGAGTTCAAACTTTCTCCTTCATTTTTTGTCTTAATTCCAATTTGGGAATTTTCTGGATTTTAACACTTGCCAATTGCTTTGGGTTTTGTTACTGCAGTAAAAAAACATGAGGAGCTCAAACACGATTCTTTTCACTTGGCTTTGCTTGGATTCGTTGCTGCAGGATAGTAGCAATGTCCATTGGGTTAATATCCGGTTGCAAACATCTCTAAGGCACATTCGCAATCTTCGAAGTGCATGCTGCTCAGCTTCAACCTTTGCTTTTATTCCCTTCACCGACCAATTTCATGTCCCGCTCCATAACTGCTTTCCGATATGGTTTTCAGGCTCCTTATGTTGACCCACTGTATTTTCAGTACATGAGGACACTTGATTGAATGAAAACTGAATGATTTTGATTATGTCGCAAGTTGTAACCAGAAGGTTCTAAATTGACTGTTATGGTTTGGTGTGTTTCTTGCAGGTTATGGTTAGGTAATTTGGTGAGGAGATGTGCTATAGTGATAGAGATGAATGGCAATGGCGGCAGTGAAACAAATGTGAGATTGGAGTTTGGTTGCTGCGACAACAAAACGGTTTGAGCATGAGGACCAAACTGATGCCATTTGGTGTGCGACACAGCAACTTCCGAGGTTTATGATTATTCTAGTAGTAAACATAAATAAATGGGACTCTGTCTCCAAGGATCACATTTTTGCCTCAAAATTGTTTTTCTCTGAAAATATTGAAATTGCTTTCTTCCACTGAGGTGTCCTTAATTTTGTAACAATTTGACATTGTTTGTTGTTGTTTTGGCAGGATATTGCTCTCAAACGCATGGTTGAATGCGACAGTATATGCCCTGTCAATGTCCTTAAAGTTTGTAAGCTTGAATGTGCTATTTATATCATCTTCTTCAATTATGTTTGCAGTGTAAACAAAAGTTTCAACTAGCTCTTCCTGAAACTTCAAAACTATTTTTCTTGTATAAAGATTTGCAGCCTGTTTCCATTGGTGAAGGTGTCTTCAAAACCGGTGTTGTGCAAATTGTCTCGAAGTCTGCTTCTATTTCCTTTTCAATCCCGCTCTCTAAAGCTTTTTCATATGGCTTAAAGAACAAAGGCAATGTCCTCTGGTTTTAGGTAGCATTGTAGCGGAAAAATCCTAGCCTGGATTTCGGGCTGCGGCGGCTAGAAGAAATGCAGAATTGGCATGGCTTCGAGATGGAGAGAATATCATTTGGAAGAGGTTCTACATTGTGATTAGCAGATAGTTTACCAGCTTTTCTTTCATCATCATTTTGGAAAATGCTGGTTGATCATTACTACTGCTATTTTTTCTTTGGGATTTTCTTTGATTGTGATTTTCGAAAATGTTTAAACCAGGCTTAATTTGAACATTTTGTTGTACAGGTTTTACCACATTTGCATTAGAACCTTGACTCAAGATTGCCACAGCAGGCTGAGCCATGGGAGTTGCCGGTGAAAAACCGAGCTTGCAATTGACTCCACTGATTGATGACACCAATTTGGTTTTTTTTTCCAGAGAAATACATTGGAGCAACAGGAAGAATTTGAACCAACGGTGAAGAAATCAGCAATTGAGTCACATTTTGAAAGTGCTTTTGAATTATCAGCAACATTTTGTTCGCTCTTGGAGAGTACCAAGCTAGCCTCATAGTCCCTTCTTTCACACCCAGTTGCAATCCAGCTTGATTTGAACAATAATGTATGTTTATAGCAATCTCCATGTATGAAGCACAATGAATGTGTCCCCCTCTTGTAATAAAGAATCGAGTGCCAACCGTTTTTCTTGTAAATTAAGTATGCCTTGGACAAACTTATGTTTTGGCGAAGAACACACAATGTAAATTGATATTCTTGCAGAGCTTAGCCTTAAATTGATCAGGAGTAAATTCGAACCAAGTTAGTATCTCACCATTTCCCTCTGTAGGCATAATTATATCACAATTAATATGCTGAAGAGCTGGTAACTTATTAGGAAGTTTCCCTCATAATCTGAGATATATATTCCTTGACCTTGTTGTTGATGGGTCCATCTAAAGCTCTCTCGGCAAGCTCATAATATATGGTATTGCCTTCAGGACCATGAACTTTGTCCTCTGTAAATACCTTTGCTTAACAAGAAGTTCCAAGGCTTGCTTAATGTTTCCAAGAACAGGATGATTTGCTTCATTGTCATTCAAACTCATCCTATTTAACTGGCTCCACAGACTTTCTTCTGGAATTTTGCCGCCAACAAGATGTACAATACTAATTATGACAAACGTGAAACCGGACATGTATGCTGTATTTGCATCCACAACATATTTTTCATATAAATCAGAAGGAAGTTGGCTAATGAGGATATATGATTTTACATCCGCACCACTTTGTGAAGCACGTGTCTGGGCTTTAGATGATGGGATAGACCTTGAAAGCAATCTCATTTCATAACCAAACACGGCAGAAAGCTTGTCCTTAACCTCATTGATGACAAAAGTAGGAAGATTCCTCTGATGATAATTCTTGGTAATAAGCTGAGTGAGTGGATGTGGCAAAAATGAATGAAGTAATTAAAATATGAATGAGTATGTGTATGGATGAATGGAAGCTTTTCAATGTGAATGAAAAATGTGAATGCAAATTTGAACATGAAAAATGTAAGAAATAATAAAATAAATAAAAAATAAAAAATAAAAATAGATATGAAATAGTAAATATGATCATGAATGAAGGATATGAAGGTGAGTGAAGAAAGAATGCAAACGAGTGATTGATGGGAAGAAAATTTCAGGGCCAAAATCGGGGTATGACAGTTGCCCCTATTTAAACATCCTCCACTAGAGGAAAATGAAACAGTATTTTTTCATCGGATCGCAGTGGGGGATGGTTAAATACCATGGAGTCCCAGATTTTGAACCTGAAAAATGAAAATGCTATGATATGATATGCATGGATGAAGGACTCTATATTTTTTGTGATTTTTTTATCTGCTAGGGATATGGTGAACCCTTGACAGGAGATGCTACTAGACAGACCAATCTGTGGGGAATGCTGGTGGTCCACAGGGAGACAGACAAATGGTAAAAAAACAAACTCGCTGGGGAAGACAAATCCGCTGGAGAATCAGACACACACTGGAGAGTACTCAAAGTGAAATTTGATAAACGACGCTTAGAATACAAGGGATTTCGGTAGTAAGTTCGCATATGACTTACTAAACCCGAATAAAGGAAAAGATGCTGCAACAGGTTCATATATGACCTGACAACGCTGGGGAATAATCATGGGGAAAAACTCTTCAGAACAGGTTCATGTATGACCTGACACCGGAATAAAGCTCAACAACAGGTTCATACATGACCTGAATAGTAATGAACAAACAGAGAAGAAAAAAAAATCTTCAGTACAGGTTCATGTATGACCTGACACCGGAATAAAAGTTCAACAACAGGCTCATATATGACCTGAATAGTATTGAACAAACAAAGGGAAAAATCTTCAGAACGGGTTCAAGTATGACCTGATACCGGAATAAAGCTCAACAACAGGTTCATATATGACCTGAATAGTATTGAACAAACAGAGAAAAAAAATCTTCAGTACAGGTTCATGTATGACCTGACACCGGAATAAAAGTTCAACAACAGGCTCATATATGACCTGAATAGTATTGAACAAACAAAGGGAAAAATCTTCAGAACGGGTTCAAGTATGACCTGACACCGGAATAAAGCTCAACAACAGGTTCATATATGACCTGAATAGTATTGAACAAACAGAGAAAAAAAATCTTCAGAACAGGTTCATGTATGACCTGACACCGGAATAAAGCTCAACAACAGGTTCATATATGACCTGAATAGTATTGAACAGACAGAGAAAAAAAATCTTCAGAACAGGTTCATGTATGACCTGACACCGGAATAAAGCTCAACAACAGGTTCATACATGACCTGAATAGTATTGAACAGACAGAGAAAACAAATCTTCAGAACAGGTTCATGTATGACCTGACACCGGAATAAAAGTTCAACAACAGGTTCATATATGACCTGAATAGTATCGAACAAAAATTGGAAAAACTCTTCAGAGCAGGTTCAAGTATGACCTGACCCCGGAATAAAAGCTCAACAACAGGTTCATATATGACCTGAATAGTATCGAACAAAAATTGGAAAAACTCTTCAGAGCAGGTTCAAGTATGACCTGACCCCGGAATAAAAGTTCAACAACAGGTTCATACATGACCTGAATAGTATTGAACAAAAATTGGATTTGAAAATGACTGCGAAAACCGGATGTGGGTTTAAGGGCACCAGATACAAACTGGAATCAAAGGTCAAAGGATCATAGGATCGACAACAAGACCTGGGTCAATGCAAAATGAGCACGAAGTACATTTCGGCTATGCATGATTTGAATTTGCATGATATATGAATGATCATGATTATGAGAATGCTGACACTTGGCAGACTGGGAGTTTGTAGGGACAGAGATTCTGATTCCTCAACACCAATAACTCATACCCGTACAATTAACAAGCGCATCCAGAGGAGAAACTATCATGATTGACAGTTACAAATAACCAAAGGTCCATCCTTCTAGAGGATCAATGAGTTGTACTCCATGGGGACTTTTGTCGGTGAACCAGGAGTATTTATGCAACCTTGAGGCTTTTGGGGAAACAAATGATTTTCCTTTGATTTTCACATATATCAAAGTAATTTTGTTCTAAATTTCAAATTCTTTTTCAAGTTTCAAAATTTCATTATTAACAATAAATGACATTTTGCATAACAAAGAAAAACGTAGATGAACACAACTAACAATGATTGGGAAAACTTGTATTTTATTCAAGAATGGTAGCACACCAATGGTGTAGCTCCATAGAGTGTTACAATTTTTTTGAAAATGGCAATAAGGAAAAGTTTACATTGAATTCAGTGACCACTAACATCCTTAATAGATATGATTCCCCCAAAACCTTGCTCCTAAGGGGAGTGACTGGATTAATCCTCCACCTCAAATTCTTCGGTGTTAATCAGTAACAACTGATGCAGTTTATGCCTTTATGCCCCTAACTTTTGCCTGGATCGCCCTTTCGGGTTTTCGATCCACCGAGGCGCTCTTTTTTTTGTCTAAGTCGCCTTTTCAGGTTTTCAACTTAGCGAGCTACCGTTTTTATTCATCCCTAACTTTTGCCTGGACCGCCCTTTCGGGTTTTCAGTCCACCGGGATACCCCTTTTTTTTCTACCTAAATCGCCCTTTCAGGTTTTCGATTTAGCGGGTTTTTATTAGGCATAGTATTTTTTAACTGTATCAGAGTTCACGGGGTGTGAGAGTTCTTCATCATCCATAGTTGTAAGGATCAAGGCACCTCCGGAGAAGGCTTTCTTCACAACATATGTGCCTTCATAATTGGGAGTCCACTTCCCACGTGAGTCCTTGTGTATTGGCAAGATCTTCTTAAGCACGAGGTCTCCTTCTCTGAATTCCCGAACACATACTTTCTTGTCAAAATCCCTTTTAATCCGTTTCTGGTATAATTGTCCATGGCACAAAGAAGTCAATCGCTTCTCATCTATGAGGTTCAACTGATCAAATCTATTTTGAATCCACTCAGCCTCTTCTAGCTTGGTCTCCATCAAGATTCTCATTGAAGGTATCTCTACTTCAATTGGGAGAACTGCTTCCATCCCATATACCAAAGAGAACGGGGTTGCCCCTGTTGAAGTGCGGACGGAAGTCCGGTATCCATGCAGTGCAAAAGGTAGCATTTCGTGCCAATCCTTATAGGTTTTCACCATTTTTTGCAGGATTTTATTGATGTTTTTATTAGCGGCTTCAACGGCGCCATTCATCTTTGGACGATATGGTGAAGAGTTATGGTGCTCAATCTTGAAGCTCTCGCATAATTCTTTCATGGTCTTATTATTCAGATTCGTCCCATTATCTGTGATGATCCGGCTTGGAATTCCATAACGGCAAATGATCTCCTTCTTGAGAAATCGTGCAACCACTTGCTTTGTCACATTAGCATAAGAGGCGACTTCTACCCATTTGGTAAAGTAATCAATGGCAACCAGGATGAAGCGGTGACCATTGGAAGCTTTAGGCTCGATGGCGCCAATCATGTCGATGCCCCACATTGAGAAAGGCCAAGGTGACGTCAAAACATTTAGTAGAGTCGGAGGCACATGTACCTTGTCGGCATAGATTTGGCATTTATGACATTTTCTAGCATAATTGAAGCAGTCAGATTCCATGGTCAACCAGTAATAACCAGCTCTCAAAATCTTCTTGGCCATGGCATGACCATTGGCGTGAGTTCCAAAGGATGCTTCATGAATCTCTTTGACCAATAGGTCCGCTTCACGTCCATCCACGCATCTGAGCAGAATCATGTCGTGGTTTCTCTTGTATAACACACCATTGCTTAAGAAGAATTTGGATGCTAACCTCCTCAATGTTTTCTTGTCAAGGGCTGTTGCATCTGTTGGATATTCTTGATTTTGCAAAAAGCATTTGATGTCGTGAAACCAGGGTTTACCATCGGCTTCCTCTTCAACTGACTGGCAGTAGGCAGGCTCAACTTTCCGCTCGATCTGAATGAGAGGTGCTTCATTATGGAATCTAACTTGATACATTGAAGCCAACATAGCCAAAGCATCAGCAATTTGATTCTCAGTTCTCGGGATATGACGGAAAGTGATTTCGTCAAAGTATTTTATTAATTCCATGACATAAGCACGATATGGGATCAACTTGGTATCACGGGTTTCCCATTCGCCCTTGACTTGGTATATCACCAAGGCTGAGTCTCCACATACTTCAAGGATTTTGATTCGGAGGTAAATTGCTACTTCAATGCCTAGGATGCACGCCTCATATTCTGCTATATTGTTCGTGCAGTCAAAACACAACCTTGCTGTGAAAGGAGTGTATCCACCATTTGGATTCAACAGGACAACTCCTACGCCATGCCCCATGTAATTGGAGGAACCATCGAACATGAGCTTCCACCGAGATCCGGGTTCAGGTCCTTCATCCAGTCCTGGGATTTCACAATCTTTTACTACCATAATGTCTTCATCAGGGAAGTCAAACTTCAACGGCTGGTAATCTTCAACGGGCTGGTTTGCCAAGTAATCAGACAACACACTCCCTTTGATGGCTTTCTGAGACACATATTGGATGTCATACTCAGACAGTAACATCTGCCAACGGGCGAGTCTTCCAGTCAAAGCAGGCTTTTCAAAGATGTACTTTATCGGATCCATTTTTGAGATCAACAAAGTAGTGTGGTAAATCATGTATTGTCTTAAACGACGAGCGGCCCATGCTAAAGCGCAACAAGTTTTCTCTAAGAGTGAATATCGGGATTCACAATCGGTAAACCTCTTACTCAGATAATAGATAGCATGTTCCTTTCGACCGGTTTCGTCATGTTGTCCCAACACACATCCCATTGATTTTTCAAGCACAGTTAAGTACATAAAGAGTGGTTTCCCTTGGACAGGTGGAATTAGAATAGGGGGCTCTTGCAGGTATTGTCCGATTTTCTCAAAAGCCATTTGACAGTCAGAGTTCCATTCGACTGCTTGATCTTTTCGAAGCAATTTGAAGATAGGTTCGCATGTGGCCGTCATATGTGAGATAAACCTCGAGATATAATTCAAACGTCCCAGGAAGCCTCTAACCTCTCGCTCGGTGCGTGGAGCAGGCATCTCTTGTATAGCTCGGACCTTGTCGGGGTCCACCTCAATTCCTCGTTGACTAACAATGAAACCAAGCAACTTCCCTGAACGGACACTGAATGTGCATTTTGCAGGGTTTAATCGTAATCTAAACTTTCTGAGGCGTTCAAACAACTTCTTCAGATGGCTCATATGATCTTCTTCATTCTGAGATTTAGCGATCATGTCATCAACATAGACCTCTATTTCCTTGTGCATCATATCATGGAAAAGAGTGACCAGAGCTCTTTGGTAAGTTGCCCCGACATTTTTGAGACCGAAAGGCATCACCTTGTAGCCAAATGTGCCCCAAGGGGTAATAAAAGTGGTCTTCTCCATGTCATCTGGAGCCATCTTGATTTGATTATAACCTGAGAATCCGTCCATAAAGGAGAAGACTGCGAACTTAGCAGTGTTGTCTACCAGAGTGTCAATATGTGGCAGGGGGAAATCATCCTTCGGACTTGCTTCGTTTAAATCCCTATAATCAACACACGTCCTGACCTTGCCATCCTTTTTGGGTACAGGTACTATGTTAGCTACCCATTGAGGGTACTTTGCAACTGCTAGAAAACCGGCATCAAATTGACGTTTCACCTCATCACAAATCTTTAGAGCCATGTCGGGTCTTGCTCTTCGGAGCTTCTGCTTCACTGGCGGACAATCTGGCTGTAGTGGTAACTTGTGGACAACAATGTCAGTATCTAAACCTGGCATATCTTGATATGACCAAGCAAATACATCTACATATTCATGTAGCAACTTGATCAATCTTTCCTTGATGCTTGCCTTAAGTGTAGTTCCGACTTTGACCTCTTTCTTATCTTCTTCAGTGCCAAGGTTGATTGTTTCCACTGGTTCTTGATGTGGCTGAAGGGCCTTTGACTCGTGCTCGAGCATCCTTTCCAGTTCTTCTGGGAAATCACAATCTTCCTCACTCTCCTCTTCCGCTTGGTAGATGGGGAGTTCAAAATTATAGGAAGTAGCGGGGTCATCGAATTCAACTGGTTTATTGATTATTCTGCATGTTTTTTTAATGATGGTTTTCTTTAGAAAAAATGGAAATAAAATGCAAAAGAAGTAAAAAAAATATTTTTGTAGTTTTTTGAAAGGATTGCCATTTTAAGAATAACAACAGATAAAATGAACGACAAGAATTTGAACAAAATGCTCTTTATTTGTCATAATGTTTTTTTTTGAAATTCAAAAGGGGCCCTACAAATGATCCATTAGCCTTGGGCAGAGCTAAGGATTTTCACAAACACAAAGGAAAACAACAATTACTTTGACACAGGAAAAACTTCTGGAATCTCAACTGTCTCCCAATTTGTCAGGGCTGCTTCACACCGGTATATTAGATTTGATGTTTCTCCATCTTCAGTGTCATCTTTCACTGCACCAACTTGTTCTCCATGGATAAATCCTTTGCTCAGGAAAACCTCTTGTATGCTCCGCACACGGTCCTTTGCAGGGACCAGGGCTCCTTCATTAGCAGAAGACTTGTACCCCAAACCAAAACGGTCATTTTTCTCATTGACGTTGATGACTTGCCCCCAACCTGCAGGGCCTCCACTTTCAACTGCTGATTTTGCACTCTTCAAAGAGGCGAATGACAAACTGGTTTTCTCAACAGGATCCTTAACCTCTTCAAGTGTGGCATTGGATATCTCAAGTGCTTGAAAAGAAGTTTCTAAGGCATCCTCATTGGCCTCAATGTAACGGAAAGAGGAGAGTTGACTGATGATAAAATCTTCTTCACCCGAGACAATGACGAGCTTGTTATCGACAACGAACTTCATCTTTTGATGTAGAGTAGAAGTCACTGCCCCAGCAACATGTATCCATGGGCGTCCCAAAAGGCAGCTATAAGCCGGATTTATGTCCATGACTTGGAAATTGATGGGGAACACATGTGGCCCGATCTGTATCGGTAACTCTACCTCTCCAACTACTGTCCTTCGCGAACCGTCAAATGCTTTCACCACAAGCGCACTAGGCTTCAACTCTGAACCTTGATAAGATAATTTAGAAAGTGCCCTCTTTGGTAGAACATTGAGGGACGATCCAGTGTCAACTAAAACTCTAGCCAGAGCATCTTCTTGGCACTTTATGGATACATGCAGAGCGCGGTTGTGATTCTTCCCCTCTTTGGGCAGCTCTTCATTACTGAAGCTTAGAGTGTTGCAGGCTGTGATATTGGCGACCACTCCATCGAATTGGCCGATCGTTATATCTTGGGTAACATGAGCCTGAGCAAGCACTTTCAGCAGAGCCTCCCTATGAGCTTCGGAATTCAGAAGCAAAGACAAGATAGATATTTTTGATGGTGTTTGATGTAACTGATCAACTATCTTGTAGTCAGATTTCTTTATTATCCTTAGGAACTCACTTGCTTCATCTGTTTGCACAGCCGGCTGTGCCCCTCCCTGTTTTGGGGTAGGATTTACATTTGCAGCTCTCCTTGTTGGCTCTTGAGGGTTCACATTAAAATTGGGAGTATAAATCCGACCACTGCGGGTCATCCTGCTTGTCCCTGCGATATTGGTGATGTCGGTGTCAACATTCTCCAAAACTTCCTTACTTTCAGCAATTTTGGGCTTTCCATCTACCACTCCATCCACCACTGTTATGTCGTACTTCCAGGGTACCGCCTTGGTGCTTTCAAAAGGAAAAGGGGTAGGCATGCAAACTACCACGGGTGATGGATGAACAACGTCTCTTCTGTGATAAGTCACCTCAAACGGTTCTGGTATGTTAAAAACAGGTTCAATGACCGAAACTTCCTCATTTATTGTTGGACCAGAAATTTGTAAAACACCTTGATTCATCAAATTCTGAATGTCATTTCGTACCACTTTACATCCTTTTGGTTGAATGGCACATTCCTCACAGCTATCGTGACATGTGTCAATCAATCTAGCCCTCACCAATCCTGCATGAAGCGCTAGCAACGGAGTTTTAACATCTTCCACCTTTTTGATTACACACACATCAGAAGCATCTTCGACGGCATTAACATCACCATGTGCTGGCAAAGGGTTGTTCTTGACATTGGGTCCGACGTCTCGAAATGAAAGAATCTTCTTCTCAACCAGGTCTCGCACAATATGCTTTAAAGCATAACATCCTTCTAAATCATGCCCAGGGGCATCCCCATGGAAAGGACAACGGGCATCTGGATTGTACCACGGAGGCAAAGGATTTGGTGGAGGACCCAAAGATCTGGGAGTCACTAACCCTTTCTGTAGCAATGATGGGTACAATTCAGTGTATGTCATAGGGATTGAAGCAAACGGAAGTCTACTTCTCTGTACCCTATTTTGATTTTGAGGATTTTGTGGACGAGGAGCCTGTGCCCTCGGCTGTTGATAAGCAGGTGGTGCTGGTGCCTGCTGGTATATTGGAGCTTGTTGAGCGGGTGGATAAACATGAGCTTGTGGTTGGTTAAAATTTGGTGTGACTGCTGCCACATATGGTTGTTGAACATATTGTACTGGATAAATCGGTTGTTGTTGAGCGAATTGGTGTTGCTTCTTCCATGAATGACTCCTCCTTTGACTGGTTGACACTGCATTCGTATCACCCTCCTTCTTTCTTTGAAACCCTCCAGGAAACTTTTTGGCATTACTACCAGATGTTTCAGAGGTAGTCACCATCTTTCCATTCTTCCGTCCCAACTCGACCTTTATGCCCACGGCGACCAGATCAGAGAAGCTCGCAGATACGCTACTCACCATTCTTTCATAGAACACAGGTTTGACTGTATCCATGAACCAATCTGCTAACTCCTTCTCAGCCAGAGGTGGTTCGACTTGCGAGGCCACTTCCCTCCATCTTTGCGCGTATTCCTTAAAAGACTCCTTGTCTTTCTGGGATATGCTGAGCAGTTGTCTCCTATCTGGGGCCATATCCATGTTATACTTGTAATGTTGGATGAAGGCATCAGATAAGTCCTGGAAGCAACGAATCCTGCTTTGATCAAGGCTTAGGTACCACTTGGAGGGAGCACCCCTCAAGCTGTCCTGGAAGCAATGTATCATAAGCTTGTCATCCTCTACATGCGCAGCCATTTTTCGATAGTACATAATAAGGTGACTTTTAGGACACGAGTGGCCCTCATACTTATCGAAGTCTGGGGTCTTGAACTTTGCAGGAATCACAAGACCGGACACTAAGCACATCTCCTTAGCGGTAGCACCAAAAACTTGGTCGCCCTCCATAGCCCTCAATCTCTTCTCAAGCAGCTGGTAATTCTCCTTCATCCCTCTTAGGTCTTCCTGCCTTTCCTCATCTTCATCTGAAAAGTCTGGAGCATGTTGTTGATCCTCAAAGTAGGGTTGCACATGTGCACGAACGAGAGGAGGTGCGAACGTGTGAACCACAAGATGATTTTCATTGATGGTCGGTAGAGGGGCCGTTTGCTGAGCGGATGGTGCAAAACCGGGGGCACCTTCAACTGTAGGCGTGAAACCGGGAGGTAAACCATAGGTTGGCCAGGTTGTTGGTACCGTCCTTGCAGGTTGGGGTTCAATCGTTGGGCCGACGATTTCTGAAACAACCGTTGTTTGGGTGTCTAACTTTGCCCTGATGACCTGTAATATTTCCATGACCTGACCCATGTTTCCACGCAGGTCTTCGAGCTCTGAGCTCACTCGCTCCAATTCATGCTCTTGATCTGCCATCCTTTGACGAGCTCTGGCACGGGTATTATATTGGTGTTGAAAATTCAGCGTGAAACTAGAGGAAGAAAAGGACAGAATGAGACTCTGTTTTGAAAATGCATGAATGCATGTATGGATGCATTTTGTTTGCAAAACTCTTGGTTAGTTTCCATCATTCATTTCAAAAATGTCACAACACTTGTTCGCAAATATTTAAAATAATAAGGAAATGAAACACAATAAAATGAATCTCAAAAGCGATTTTCATTAATCTCATATCAAAGTTCAAATACAAACAACGTGCTCATGGTTTATGGGCTTTCCGAACCGTAGCAAGGTCGGTAGTCAGCCCTTCTAACATTGCCTTACAAAACTTAATGAAATTAAAGACTTGATGCGGGGTGTTCTTTGGACACATGCACCAATCAGCTTCTTGCAGCTTCTCAGGTAGCTCTTGCATGATGGAACTCGCAAATCCGGACAACTTCAGAAATTTACCCTTCCACTCAGTGTAAAGCCCTTGAAGATCTTGAATGATGCGCATGTCTTCAGCCTTGGTCACCTCTATGTCCCTATAGAGGTTTCTCCAATATCTGCATTCACCTAGCAACACCATATAGGCAGCATCCTGATCCCCACCTTCAAGTGCCTGGATTCTAGCATCGGCTCGATCCAAATGATGTTTCAACCGTGTGCAAACTCTTTCTGACTCTTCAGTCTTCAACTTCTCACGTTCCAGAGTATCCTTGTATTTCTGAATGGTATTCTCCAGTTCACGAGTACGAATCTCGGAAATCAGTCGTGCTTCCCTTTTCATTTCAAGGGTCAGCTCCAGGGTCTTATTGAGTTTTTGAATCCGGAGTAAAGCTCTATCCAACTCCTCTTCCTTTGATTTGAACACAGATTTAGTGCTATAGAGCGCTTGTCCAAACTTTTCTCTCCTTGCTTCAGACTCTCTAGCTCTCTTGTTGGAGACTTCAAGCTCTTTGTCCTTCTTTTGTTGATCGTCTTTCAAGTTCCCATTCTCTATCGAGACTCGGCCAAGCTTGATTCTCAAATCAGTATTTTCCAACTCCAACTCCTTGATACGGGCATTGAGCTTCTCCACCTCTTCAGGTAATATGGGCTTTGGCTCAGGAACCAATGGATAGATAGAAGGATCAAATGGATAAGGGAGTTTAATCATCTGAACCCTTTCTCTAACCCAACAAGTGTAAGGCTCTCGGGCAATGACATTTCTCTTACCCAACTCCTTACCTTTCCTGATAACTGCTTGCCAAGACCTCTTGATCTTTTTCACCATTGGATGATCCGCTTCAACACCATGTAAGATGAAAGGCTCTAGAGCTTTAGCTTCTGGAGGGCCATTCATAGGGTACCCATGCTGCCGCAGAGATAGCACGGGGTTATAGTTGATGCAACCCTTGGTTCCTATCAAAGGCACATTGGGGAAGTCTCCAATGCTGACAATCACATTCTCGGTTTCCCAATCCCTGATATACCACTTAACATGACTGGAAGTGAGGGAAGCTAACTTCTGGAAGGGCTTGAGTTCCTTTGAGACAAAAGGACCTTCTTCGGGCATGTGGGATCTAAACCAGGCGTGCAACAACTGCGCACAACATAAGACAATTCCTCCCTTCCTCTCATGACGGTCATGGAGAGTGTAGTAGAGATCTGCCAAGAGGAACGGTACAGGGTTACCAGAGAGGAAAATTCTCACCGCCAGGTGGTCCACGAAATGGTCAATATTTGGGAAGAGGACTATCCCATATATCAACACGGCTAACACAGCATAAAAGGCTTCCCAATTCCCTTCTTTTTCCATCTTCTTGGCCTGATCTTCCAAGAACTTCCTAGAAAAACCACTGAAAGGTCCTTTCACATCCCAATTATCCACGACTTCAGAAACTTTCAGACCCAAAGCTGAAGCTATCCTCTTGGGAGGAATATCTTCATCGAGCTTAGGAAATGGATTATGATCCTTCAAATTCCGGCCTATGATCCTCTCAACCTCCTCCAAGGTAGGAGCCAACTGGAAGTCAGAAAATGTGAAACAACGTAGAGGTGGATCATAGAACTGAGCAATAGTCACTGCGGTCATCATGTCCATCTTCTCATTCAGGATGTCCAGAATTCTTCCATAGTTTTGTACAAAGCTGTTGAGTTTGAGTGGTGTTATTTTGGCACTCAACTTCTGCAGGCTGGTAAGGTCCACGTTCTTGTATTTGAACTGAAAAGTGCCTCTTCTCTCAGGATTCATCTTGCTAACAAGTCTTGGATTCCTGAAATAATGCGAAACAAACTAAGAGTTTTGCTTTTTATGCATATGCAATGAATGGATGGATGGATGCAATGTTTTTTTTTGTTTCTTTCTTTGGATAGGTTCAAAGGTCCGAGGTATGGATAAATTTGATTGCTTTTCCAAAACGGGTTCTCACCGGGTATGATCTAGGGCTTTGTTTACAAAAGGATCCCCAGAGTCATTGATTCACAAGAATGTTTGACGCTTACGGGAAATACTTTCCGGTCGTCAACTCCATCAAGGGAATCTATTCTGGGTGAGGTTCTCGTACCGATCCTTACGAAGTATTCACTTCGGGAGTCCGTACTACGCAACCATCGACTGGGTTCTAGACAGGGTACTCAGAGTCATGGATTCAAAAGACTGTTTGACGCTTACGGAAAATACTTTCCGGTCATCAACTCCATCTAGGGAATCTATTCTGAGCGAGGTTCTCGTATCGATCCTTACGAAGTGTTCACCTCGGGAATCCATACTACGCAACCATCATTTCTAGTTGGCCAAAGGTTGAATGTTCTAAAAGGTTCTTAGAGTCATGGACCCCTTTGAAACATCGAAGCTTACGAGGTATACACCTCGGGCGACAATATTTGCAAAAAGATCTACTCTAAGTGAGGTTCTCATACCGACTCTTATGAAGTATACACCTCGGGAGTCTGTACTACTCAACCATCGTCCTATCTTATGTTTTTTTCACTCTAGACTCGGGTGTAGAGTCTTTCCCACATGGTTTGCAATCAAATACCCAAATACCAACAATCACAATAGAACCAATATACAACAGATATATCAATATAATAATAATGATAATAAAAAGCAATAAATAAGGAAAAGCCACACAATTAAACAAAAAAAGGCACACAAACGTCCTAACTAGGCTTGACTCACTTAGGGATTGGGTATGAGTCCCCAGCAGAGTCGCCATCTGTCGCACCTCGAAAAAATGGGGATACGACTTCAAAGCGAAGCGCGATCGCACGCTCGCAATGATGGACTGAACAGAGTCGCCACCGAACTTTATTTATTCCTAAAAAGGAAAGGGGAAATATCGATAAAACCCAAGACAAAAGAAAGGATAAGATATGGTCATCGCAACCAATATCCGGGTTCGGGAGTCGATTACGCAAGGGGAAGGTATTAGCACCCCTCACGTCCGTTGTACTCAACGAGAACCATTAGGTCAGTTGTGTGCGTTAGTGTTAGTTTAGAATGTTAGGCTTTTCAATTTATTAGGTGGGAAAGAAAGAATAAAAGAGAGAAGAATATTTTTGGATTTTTAACGAAGGACTAAACCTAAGTTTTTTTATTAGTGGGCTTGACAAGATTCATAAATCCTGCTCCTACGTATCTCAATAGAGAAGTCAAGGCTTACGTAGTTCTGGGTAGAAAAATGTTTGTTTGTTGGTCAATTTTAGCGAAGGCTATACTGTATTAATCGACGAAAACATTGTTTTACCCAAAACAGATGAGGAGTGGACGCATACCACACATCGAACGGATTTATAAATCTACATTCGGAAAGGCGTCACTTATCTCTACTCAACAATCGTGGCCGAAACATTGTTTTGTATCACTTAAGACAATATATCTTTCATTTATGAAAAAGGTTTTTGATTAGTCGCACAGCGGCGAGAAAAGAGTTTGATCGGTTGGATGCGTTTTGAGTGATGGCGAGAACTTGGATGAGCGAGATATACATCTCGAATCCTAGCCTCAGGAGTGAACGGTATACACCATGTTCCATTTCCATATTTATTGAAAGAGGTTAAGATAGAAATTAGGTATTTTGGAATTTGATTGAGAAAGGGTTTGAAAAAACCGCATTGACAATTTTAAATGATGGCGAGGGCTAAGATTGGCGAGATATACATCTCGAATCCTAGTCTCAGGAGTGCATGGTATACACCATGTTCCATTTCCACCTTTATTGAAAAAGTGTTAAATAAGATTTAGGTATCTTAGATTTGATTGAGAAAGGGTTTGACGAAACCACATTGACAATTTTAGACGATGGCGAGAGTTAAGATTGGCGAGGCATACGTCTCGAATCTTAACCTCAGGAGTGCATGGTATACACCATGTTCCATTTACACCTTTATTGGAAAAGTGTTAAGTAAGAATTAGGTATTTTGGTTTTTGTTGTGAAAATGACTTGACCCTAGATCAAGTATTGATGGACGTTCAAGAGAAATTTGAATGAGTGTTTGAGAGAGCAAAGTGAATGAATTTGAATGATGGCGAGAGCTAGGGTTGGCGAGATATACATCTCAAATCCTAGTCTCAGGAGTGCGTGGTATACACCACGTTCCATTTCCATCCTTATTGAAAAGGTCTTGAATATGAATTAATATTTTTTGAGTTTTTATTAGAAAAAATGGCTTGACGTTGAATCAAGCGTTTGGTGAAAGTTTGAAAGAAATGGAATAGAATGGAGAGAGAAATGAATTGATTTGTTTATTGAGAAAATACTCAACGTTGGATCGAGTCATATTTTTGTATTTTTTTGAAATTGTTGATTTTACTCTTGTGTTAGTATCTAACTAAATAGTCAAACAAATAAAGAAATAAAACAGTACAAGATCATTACACATCGGGGGAGTGGGGTACATTTTGTCAAATGGGGATTCAAAATCATGAAATAATTAAATCGGGCCCAAACAAACAAATAATGCAAAGTATGAGTGTAAGTGCAAGAGAACCGACTCATTGTAAGAAAGCCCAAGAGTAAGCTATGTGAGGTTGATGGCGATGCTTAAAAGCAATCGACTTACAAGGGTATGGAAATGGGCTCGACATTGAATCGAGAAAAATATGATTTTTATAGTTTTAAAATGGTTTTGAATGAAAGATGAAGTTAAAAGAAAGCAGATCAACCATGAGTATAATAAAAACATAAACATAAAAATAAAATGCTAAAAGAAAATAAAATGCTAAAAGAAAATAAAATGCTCAATACAGGTATCGAACCCACTACACTAAAGACCATAGAAACCACCCCTCTCCACCAAACCACTCATGACTAGTTATTATTTTAATGCTAGTTTGGATAAATAAACCAAGATAGATTAAAAATTAGAATTAAAATAAAAAACTAATAAAAAAGAAATCTGTTGGACTACCAATAATTAAACCCAGCCGCTTGGCTGTTGGGTTTTTCAAAGGGAATATGAATTGAAAAGGAGGAAATATTTATTAACTACTTAGGAAGTTTAAACAAAATTTAATGTTTTCAAAAACTTATTCTGTTTAAAATGAATTAAAGAAAAAATAAATTGGAATAGTAACAGAATCGTTCTCTCCCAATCTCACTTTTCTCTCACGCTCTCAGTCGTCACCCCCCTCTCACGAACTCGCTTCTCTCTCACACTCTCAACAATCGCTTACCCATCGCTCAACCTCACTCAAACACGTCCTCAAGAATCTCTCTCTCGATCACACTTCTCTCTATCTCGCGTTTCTCTCAATCATTCAGAATCATGCGAAAAAAATCATGGCTGAAGCAAACAAAGAGCTCACCTCCGGCGGTGAAGACGGCAACGATGAATCTCGAACCTCCCTCCTTCGCCTCTTCCAAATAGGTTTGTTTTTGATTTTAAGATTAAGGTTTTCTGCTTTGGAACTTTTCACTTCCGCCTCTCCCCCATTTTTCTTTCTCTCACTGATTTCTTTATCTCTATTTATCTTCAACAAAATTAGGGTTTTCAGGTTTGGTCTGGTGGAGTTCAAAAGGGGAAAATTCCAGAAGCACTTTTCGTGCTCAGAATCGAGCTTGTCCTATTTGATGCTAGATTTGGAACAGGTAATCTGAGTTCAAACTTTCTCCTTCATTTTTTGTCTTAATTCCAATTTGGGAATTTTCTGGATTTTAACACTTGCCAATTGCTTTGGGTTTTGTTACTGCAGTAAAAAAACATGAGGAGCTCAAACACGATTCTTTTCACTTGGCTTTGCTTGGATTCGTTGCTGCAGGATAGTAGCAATGTCCATTGGGTTAATATCCGGTTGCAAACATCTCTAAGGCACATTCGCAATCTTCGAAGTGCATGCTGCTCAGCTTCAACCTTTGCTTTTATTCCCTTCACCGACCAATTTCATGTCCCGCTCCATAACTGCTTTCCGATATTGTTTTCAGGCTCCTTATGTTGACCCACTGTATTTTCAGTACATGAGGACACTTGATTGAATGAAAACTGAATGATTTTGATTATGCCGCAAGTTGTAACCAGAAGGTTCTAAATTGACTGTTATGGTTTGGTGTGTTTCTTGCAGGTTATGGTTAGGTAATTTGGTGAGGAGATGTGCTATAGTGATAGAGATGAATGGCAATGGCGGCAGTGAAACAAATGTGAGATTGGAGTTTGGTTGCTGCGACAACAAAACGGTTTGAGCATGAGGACCAAACTGATGCCATTTGGTGTGCGACACAGCAACTTCCGAGGTTTATGATTATTCTAGTAGTAAACATAAATAAATGGGACTCTGTCTCCAAGGATCACATTTTTGCCTCAAAATTGTTTTTCTCTGAAAATATTGAAATTGCTTTCTTCCACTGAGGTGTCCTTAATTTTGTAACAATTTGACATTGTTTGTTGTTGTTTTGGTAGGATATTGCTCTCAAACGCATGGTTGAATGCGACAGTATATGCCCTGTCAATGTCCTTAAAGTTTGTAAGCTTGAATGTGCTATTTATATCATCTTCTTCAATTATGTTTGCAGTGTAAACAAAAGTTTCAACTAGCTCTTCCTGAAACTTCAAAACTATTTTTCTTGTATAAAGATTTGCAGCCTGTTTCCATTGGTGAAGGTGTCTTCAAAACCGGTGTTGCGCAAATTGTCTCGAAGTCTGCTTCTATTTCCTTTTCAATCCCGCTCTCTAAAGCTTTTTCATATGGCTTAAAGAACAAAGGCAATGTCCTCTGGTTTTAGGTAGCATTGTAGCGGAAAAGTCCTAGCCTGAATTTCGGGCTGCGGCGGCTAGAAGAAATGCAGAATTGGCATGGCTTCGAGATGGAGAGAATATCATTTGGAAGAGGTTCTACATTGTGATTAGCAGATAGTTTACCAACTTTTCTTTCATCATCATTTTGGAAAATGCTGGTTGATCATTACTACTGCTATTTTTTCTTTGGGATTTTCTTTGATTGTGATTTTCAAAAATGTTTAAACCAGGCTTAATTTGAATATTTTGTTGTACAGGTTTTACCACATTTGCATTAGAACCTTGACTCAAGATTGCCACAGCAGGCTGAGCCATGGGAGTTGCCGGTGAAAAACTGAGCTTGCAATTGACTCCACTGATTGATGACACCAATTTGGTTTTTTTTCCAGAGAAATACATTGGAGCAACAGGAAGAATTTGAACCAACGGTGAAGAAATCAGCAATTGAGTCACATTTTGAAAGTGCTTTTGAATTATCAGCAACATTTTGTTCGCTCTTGGAGAGTACCAAGCCAGCCTCATAGTCCCTTCTTTCACACCCAGTTGCAATCCAGCTTGATTTGAACAATAATGTATGTTTATAGCAATCTCCATGTATGAAGCACAATGAATGTGTCCCCCTCTTGTAATAAAGATTCGAGTGCCAACCGTTTTTCTTGTAAATTAAGTATGCCTTGGACAAACTTATGTTTTGGCGAAGAACACACAATGTAAATTGATATTCTTGCAGAGCTTAGCCTTAAATTGATCAGGAGTAAATTCGAACCAAGTTAGTATCTCACCATTTCCCTCTGTAGGCATAATTATATCACAATTGATATGCTGAAGAGCTGGTAACTTATTAGGAAGTTTCCCTCATAATCTGAGATGTATATTCCTTGACCTTGTTGTTGATGGGTCCATCTAAAGCTCTCTCGGCAAGCTCATAATATATGGTATTGCCTTCAGGACCATGAACTTTGTCCTCTGTAAATACCTTTGCTGAACAAGAAGTTCCAAGGTTTGCTTAATGTTTCCAAGAACAGGATGATTTGCTTCATTGTCATTCAAACTCATCCTATTTAACTGGCTCCACAGACTTTCTTCTGGAATTTTGCCGCCAGCAAGATGTACAATACTAATTATGACAAACGTGAAACCGGACATGTATGCTGTATTTGCATCCACAACATATTTTTCATATAAATCAGAAGGAAGTTGGCTAATGAGGATATATGATTTTGCATCCGCACCACTTTGTGAAGCACGTGTCTGGGCTTTAGATGATGGGATAGACCTTGAAAGCAATCTCATTTCATAACCAAACATGGCAGAAAGCTTGTCCTTAACCTCATTGATGACAAAAGTAGGAAGATTCCTCTGATGATAATTCTTGGTAATAAGCTGAGTGAGTGGATGTGGCAAAAATGAATGAAGTAATTAAAATATGAATGAGTATGTGTATGGATGAATGGAAGCTTTTCAATGTGAATGAAAAATGTGAATGCAAATTTGAACATGAAAAATGTAAGAAATAATAAAATAAATAAAAAATAAAAAATAAAAATAGATATGAAATAGTAAATATGATCATGAATGAAGGATATGAAGTTGAGTGAAGAAAGAATGCAAACGAGTGATTGATGGGAAGAAAATTTCAGGGCCAAAATCGGGGTATGACACAAACTTTTCAATATTCTCTTTAGTTTTCAACATAAAACACTCACAACCAAAAGGGTAAAATTAAGAAATGTTGGGATTTTTGCTCTTCCGCAATTCATAGGGAGTCATACCCAGAATAGGTCTAATAGAAATCTTGTTCTGAATATAACAAGTTGTGTTAACTACTTCTGCCCAGAAATGCTTAGCCATGTCAGTTTCTTGGATCATGGTGCGAGCCATTTATTACAAAGTCCTATTCTTCCTTTCTACAACCTCATTTTGCTGTGGAGTTCTAGGACAGGAGAAATCACGGGAAATGCCATTTTCATCAATTTTTTTTTCAAATTGTTTATTTTCAAATTCTCCACCATGATCACTTCTGACACTGACTATTATGCAGTTCATTTATGTTTGCACTAGTGAGCAGAAAGTAGAGAACACATAATGTGACTCACCATTGGTTTCAAGAACTTTACCCATGTCCAATGACTATAGTAATCAATGATGACCAATCCATACTTCTTTTCGTTGATAGAGGTAGTTTCAACTGGTCCAAATAAATCAATGTGCAGAAGTTCTAATGGTCTAGAAGTAGAAACAACAATTTTTGCTTTGAAAGATGTTTTAGAAAATTTACCTTTCTGACATGCTTCACAAAGAGCATCTGAAGCGAAATTCAGGTTGGGTAAGCCTCTGATTAATCCAAGCTTATTTAGATGAGAAATCCTTCTCATGCTAACATGGCCCAAACATCTACGTCATACACATTGCTCCTCATTAACAAACATTATATATTTTACATTTTGATCCTTAAGATCAGAAAGCCTAATTTTATAAATGTAGTTCTTTCTATTTCCGTTAAAAAGGATTGTACCATCTTTCTGACTAACAACCTTATAGGACTGTAGTGGTAAATTCATGACCATTAAGCTATGGATAAACTTGACGTCAATAAAACCAGAGTCGCCACCGCACTTTTATTGTTTCCAAAGGAAAAGGGAAAAGTATGAAAGAAACCCAAAGATAAGAAGTTTTCAAATCAAAACTAATAAAATGTCAAAGATTACAGGTAAGGGGGTTGGTTACACAGAGGGAAGGTGTTAGCACCCAAAGTGTCCTAGGTACTCTTAGGGAGCCCTTTTTTGTGTGCAAGTGTTTTGGTCAAAATGATGTTTGGTAAAATATAGAGTGCGGGGATGAGAAAAGAATTTATTAATTATATTTTTGTGTTTGACAAGACCTTCGGTCTTATGCCTACATACCAACATAAAAATGAGGGATCAAAACCTCGTAGCTTGTGGTAAATTTTTTAAAGAAGTTGGTGAATTGATTTTAACAAAAGTTTAAATTAAAAGGCACAAAAGGCCAAAGATTTGAATGGGGTTGTTATTTACTTTTGCCTTTTTGGAATTAAATTCAATATGGTTAAGTTCATTTACAAGTTTGATTTAAGAAAAAGTTTGAAAATTCATTGGCATAAGGCCAAAATTTCTAATCATTAAAACATGTCTAAGTTGAAAACACAAACAAAGATTTTTTTTTGATAAGAGGGAGAGATTTTGAAATTAAAGAAGTGGGAGGAGATGAAGTGACTATCCTAGACAAAAATTAAAGATATCCATAATATCCAAGCAAGCACTTCAATAGCTAGCAGTCTTCAATGTCTTCTAATGTATCAGATGAAATATTCGTTGTGGTGAACTCAGAAGAAATCATCAGACATCAATAATAATAACATTATAACAATTGAGCACAAAGACAAAGTGGCAGATGAATTAAGGACACTCATGGTCTTGCATCAGATGAAAGGTGTAGTCAGGGATGACTCAGTCTCAAATAGTGGCATTGGCCAAATCCTTTAGCATAGGGAATGTTGCCTACTTCTAAGTCCAGAAGTTTAGATTAAGTCCAACAGTCCACCAAGATGTTTTTTTAGGGTTTTTATTGTTATTAGGTGTTTTAAGATCCTAAGACCATAAACAAAAACAAAGACAAGCAAACAATATATACAATCACAAGATATGGCTCAAATGAACAAAGTGAAAAGGACTTGAAACATAAACAAGTTACGTGAAATGTAAATGACAATGAATGATAAAGGTACTGAAATTTAAAGTGCATAAATTAAATGACTTGAAAGTAAAGCAACATTAATAAAAAGTTAGTTAATGGTTAGTATAATAATAGTGAATATTTTTAATTGTTTAAGTCATTCTTTGGAGAACACTCAACCATTCATTCACAAGTATGAATCCATGAACTAAGACATCATCCATGAGAAGGGATCCAACTTGGATAAATCAACAAGTATGCCACTAGCTCTCATGAATGGAAAAAAGGTCAAGTTTTCACACAATGCCATGAAGAATGGGAGACTTACAATCTCACTTACTAGAATGCTATGCCTCGTGAGACAAATTTAGCTCTATGTTAAGCAATCGTAATTGGACTTATGTAGAAGTCACAATCATCTGAGGTCGGACAATAAAAATATATGTGTTAGTGCGTGTTAGAAATTTGGTACAAAGAACCAAACTCCTAAAACATACCACACACTAAAAAAGGGAGGGACCTATCTCAGTCAGGCTCATGTTGATTCATTTTGCACAAGGTCATTGATGAATCAACTAGCATTTAGACATTAGAGAAATCATTGGTCAATGATGGATTGGGGAAGAATAGGGATGAAGATGAAGAGGGAAGAGGAAATAGAAACCCAAATTGTTCATAGGAGAAATTTCATCTGAGCAATACAATCCATTCATTTTGGGAGATGAAATGTACATTTCATCAATTCCCTAAATCCAATAGTATTGATCAAACAAAAGTCAAATCAACCATGATCAAGGCCAAACATCGGAAGACCAATTAAATAGCTCAACACAATTTTTAAATAATTATTCAATTAAAAATTAATTTTAAAATGAATTAAAATGCATTTTAAAATGGAAAAAACCTCAAATCCCTTCAAAACACCAAATAAATGGCCAAGGGATTTATCCTAGGTCAAAGGACCTTAGACAAAAAATTTCATAATTTTTGGAAAGTCAGAAGTATTTTAAAATATTTAAAAACAAGTATAAAATAATTTAATTCATGAAAAATACCAAATTTTATCCAAAAAATGATTTTAATTCAAAATATGGAAGAAAAAAATATTTAAATATTTTTGGGATTAAAAATGAAATTTCTATGAATTAAACAAAATAAAAAGATTAAACATAAAATCATAAATTAAAAAGAAATTCAAAAAAATAAGGGTCATCAGATCTCCCTCATTAATTGAGGTGGCAGATCTGATGGCCACGCGCGTGCTATCCACCATGGTCTCTAGTTAATACATGCACACAAATGGTAATAACAAGGGACATACCAGATTAGAACGCAGGGACAAGATCAAAAGGCTGGGAACACGCCAACACATCACCGGAGTTAGGGCTCCGGTCATCTTCTCCGGTGGACCTCACCAGACTGGTGTAGTACCCCAAAATTTACCCTTCATTTTTCTTGGAAGCATGGGATTGTGTTTCATATTCCATTAGCATCATACTAGGTCATACTCATTGCATACTGCATCAGTGACTTGGGAAATCAGGGGTTTGATTGACCACTCCTTAACCAGAAGGAGCCCACACAAGGTAAGACTGAGAATTGAACTTCATTCTCCAAATATACAAGTCTCAAGGTGGTCCAGGTATCTTATGGTGGTCCACAGTTCATCAGTGGAAGATTCAGAGCTCTTAGAGTGTGCATCTGCATTTAATCAGAAATCAGGGTTTCATGGCTATCTGCAATAGGCAATGTTTGATTGGAAGTAGAGGGGCTCATTCTTGTCATGATTGGAGAGGCATCTTGGTCTAGGAAGACTCACATTTATCTCACAAAGATCCATTGGCAATCAGTGCAATCAGTTCTTGATCATTTTTGCCCTAAACTAGGGTTTGGTATAAAATCGGTTTATTTCTGATTCCTAGGGTGAAACTCATTTCCATGGCCCTCCATATGTCCACAAGGGTCTACATACAAAAAATCAGCTCTTTATTTGAGCCAGAGGTGCTTCAATTGATCAATGGAATCGGAAATAAGACAGTTTGGGAAAAGTCAACTGTGGGGCCAGAAAAGTCAACTCCTGACATTTTGAAAGTGGAATCTCAAAATTTATGCCTAAGGGAGCCTACATGTGAAATTTGATCAAGGTTGGATCATGGATTCATCATTTAATCAGGAGTTTGAAAAATTACTAAATTTGGAAATAGTTGACTTTCCATTTAGGGCAAGTTTTTATGATTTTTGCACCCACTTTAAGCCCATTTTCCATCAAGATGAAAGCTCCATTTGAAAATTTCTCCAACATGAAAATTGTTCCTCTTGTTCCAAGATTTCTAGAGATATAAAGTTTGTTTCATTTGGATTAAAATTGAGAAAGTTATGCTTGGTCAAAGTGAGACATTATTTTAGAACACTTAGAAAATTTTCTAAGTCCAAAATTTGCAAAATTTGCCAAGACTTATGGGCCAGATTTCTTGCACTTCAAGGCATCTTTTGAAAATACTTTCTTCATGACAGTTGTACCTTGCTATGTCCTCTTTCACATCCTTTTGGAATCATCCCATTTAGATCATTGGTTTGAAATATACACTCATCTAAAGTTGGTATCATAGACTGAATTTTTTGACAGCATTTAGGCCAACCTGGCCCAACCATTTTGCAATTATGGAACTTGAACTTTATGGCCATTTTTCACCTCTTTACACTCATCATTTCAACTTGTATCCAACATGAAAGATGTTAAGCTCCATGCCCTCTTTCTACTGTTTGCATTGCCTTGCCATTTGGTTACATACTCATCAAGATACAAGGTCTTAAAGTCACCCTGTTGGACTATTTTTGTGCTGCACAAGCCAAACCAAATCAGACCACAAAACCAACCAACACACTTTTTACCTCATTTGGCCATTTGCTTTATGTTCACTCACTTAAGTTTTGCCACATTTAGCCATTTCTTTTCACACCTCATTTTCACATATTTTGTTCATGAATCCAAAACAAGCATTGCAAGCCCATTAAGCATTTCAAACCCTACATACATAAGCATCTAAACCCTAATCTGAAGAGATAGAGGCTGCTGTATTTCGAGCTAGGCAAGGCAAGAGGAAAAAGACCAAGTTGCATTTGTAACGCCTCAAAATTTGCCCTCCTCTTCTTGGGACTAGTTTAGCATATTACATATCATTTTGTAGGACATTAGGCATTTGCATAATTTCATATCATGTGGATAAGCAAGTCATCCTCCTAAGTCTTTCTCAGAAGATAGGGAGATTAAGAGATTCAAGCCTGAGGGTCTCATGGATTGATCACCAACCATCTGAGGGTTTGTGCTTCAATTAGGGTTTTCTTGATCTTCAAGGAGGTTGAGCATTATCTTGGTTGCAAGGATACATCATCATCATCATGGTTATGTCCTTATCAAGGGGTTCATTATTCATGCTCAGTTTCTTTGGGATTAGGGTTTTGACCTCTGGTCAACCCTAATAAGTGCCATTCTACCAGTCAGGATTTCTCAAGGAGATGGGGTTTATTTCTTGGATGGAGATCATATGGTATTTATCTTGGGCTTATTTGAGTTAGGGTTTCATTTTGGAGCCAATTCCTCAAGTGATAGAGGCTCAAGCTGATCAGAGCACTTCTAAGTCATCTATCAACCAAAAAAGTCAACAGAAAGTCAACTGTGGGTTTTGAACTGGGAAATTGTTTTGTTTCATCCCATTCATGTTTCAACAATGTTTATTCATCATGTCAAATACATATCTTGAGGAATTTGAGGCCAGATCAAAAGTTTCCAAAAATGGAAAGTGACCTGTAATTGAAAGTTTCCAAAAATGGAAAGTTTTTGGTCCAAATTCAACTTGATCTTACATCATCAAAGAAGCTTCAAATGAGTTTTTGTCCAACATGAAAGTTGAATATCTTTCTCTCCCATTTCCAAAAAGTCCAAGATCATGAGTTTGTGATGAATGGTTGAGGAGATATGATCAAATCATTGCCAAGTGTGCTTGAAACTTCAAAAGGGCATAACTTTTGACTCATAACTCCAAATTGAGTGCTTCTTTTTGCATTTTGCTTGTCCTGACATGTATTTTCCAAATCATCCATCACATTGCATGAAAATTCATCATATAATCATTTGCACATTCATGACCTTTTTGGAGGGAAAATGATAAATTCAAAATTGGTGCATTGTATGGATAAAATGACATTGCCATTATGTGCATGAGGTGTTTTTAAGAGAATTTGAGCTCTCATTGGTTACTGTTCACGTATGCATGCTCCATACACCTCCAATTTTCCAAATTTGCTCACACACCTTATTTTCACTTAATCACAATTAACCAATGCTAATTAACATTTTCAGTAGGATTAACACATCATATAAATACATAATCCTAACAGAATTTGGGAGAATTCACCATTTCTAGATCTAAAATCTTCTTCCCTCCAAATTATTCTCTCAATCCAAATTCAAATTTCTTCCACATAACCTTGCTATTTTCTTGCATATTCTTGTTCTGTGACATTGATTTGGTGTGGATCAAGCTCTTAATTGCAGCATTTGGCCAAGATTCGTGTGGTGCAAGCTCAAGAACACAAGTATGGAAGTTCAGATTTGAGCAAGATCTAAGCCACTACAAGCTCCAATTTCTTCATAAAGCTTCATAACAGTGATAGGGGAGTGGATTTGAAGCTTGCCAGGCCTTGAAATTGCTGAATCCAGAAGTTGATCTTCAAGAGGTAGGTTTTTTGAACCTCTTAATTCTCAAATCTTTTGCCATGATCTTGTAGTTCTTATCATGCTGATTAATCTGATGGAAATTTCGTGTGAAATGGTGGCCTATTGACTGAGATATGCTTGATTGAAGTTTTATGCATCAAACTGTTTTGATTCGATTTGCAATGTATGTGATGAATTAGCATGAATTGATACTGGATTCTTGTTGTACGTTGCATAAGCTTTCAAATGATATAATTATTTTGGAATTTTGGAATTTTTTTTTGGACGAACACTGTTCATCCGCCGTCTTCATGAAGAAGACGACGGTTTCCACCGTGCGTGTACAGTATGCGCCGCCCTCTGGTTTTATGTTAGGGCTTGGTCCAGTCACGTCCACGTGGGCGTCCAGTGGCAGAGCGATAGGCTCTCATGCGTTTGACCGAGTCCACATGTACTTGGACTGCTGCGTTGGCACGCCAACGCATTAATGGAACGACTGCATTTTGGCCAAAACGCGCTCCTCACTTCGATTCCAGCATGAGACATTTTTTCAAATTACTCATCATTTCACCATTTCCCTCCATTTTAACATATATTTTCTTTATTAATTCATAATATTTTCATCCAACTTCCAAAAATCATAACTAATTGAAAATAGTTCCAAATTGAATGCAATTTTTTGCCAAATGTTCATTGAGATGTCTAGTATTTTATCATGTGATTTTCCTGATTTTATCATTTATGGATTTTGACTGGTGAATTGTTATTTGATCATGATGCAAAATGTGACGTGCTTCATTCATTCTATTGTAAAATGCTCATACATTGGCCAATTGACTTGAAATTTGGTACACTGATTCCCAACATGTTGATGGATTTTGAGGCTTGGTTGTGTATTTTTCTCATTTTTCATTTCTGTTTTAGGCACATGAATGTGTGGTGTGACAATGTGTGTCACACAATTTGATGTCATACTTGTGCATTTTCATTTCTAGGTCAAATGAGCTCCTCTGTTTATGATTTTTGGCATGGTGATTGTGTTTGATATGTTGTGTGTACATAAATATTTCCAGAATTGTTTGAGTCATTTCTGATTTAATATGGAATTTTGATTCTTCATGTCTAAGTATGATCACCTTGTGTACCTTTTGCCTTATCTTGTGCAATTGATGACTTTGCTTGATGATTTTGACTTGGTCCTTTTTAGGACATGTTCTTGCTTGATTGTAGATGCTTCTTGTTGAATATCAAGTTCTGTTTTGACTTTTTGATTCACCTTTGACCCTAGGCTTTGCCCTAGGGGTTTGTACTCACATTTGAGTTGTGAATTTCAGGTTCAAGCATTCATCTCCATGATTGATGTTACCTCATCATTTGAGCTTGGCAATTTGTTATGTTTGCTAACCTTTGGTTCTTTTGTAGGTCCTTTGGTGAATCACTTGAGTGTTTGCCTCTTATGGCTTACATGTTGTACATATTGGGATTGTCTGTCTGTTGTTATCTGTTAACTGTTGGTTGTTTGTCTGAATACTATACTGATGGTTTAGCTTTTCTTACAGGTACTTTAGCCGCTTTAACTCATTATTTGAGTTGCTTTGCTTTGCTTGTGGTTGGCATACCACTTAGGTAATCTCTTGAACTCCATGTAGTCTGGAAGACCTGTCATGTTATTTTGGCAGGCATCTGTCTGAAGTCCTCCTTAAGAGGCAATGTTTGTGCTTGTTTATCTTTGTGCCTTGTACATGTAAAGACCTCCTAAGTGAAGAGGCATTGGCAGATAGAAGGGATGTGCAATCCATCCCCTGCTATTCAGTTGAGTCTTTCATCTTGCTCGCACTACGTGCTGATGCATTTTGAATAAACACCCAAAATCTTGTATAAAGAGTCAGTCATTGTGGAATAGAGTTCCTCATTCTGAACTCCCACGTTTTCATTGATTGAAGCTCACCCAGGCCCGGGTTAAGAGCTATGAGGTCTTACCCTCATTACCTTTTCATCTGATTCACCCTAACTCTCAATGTTAGGGTTAAGAGCTCAAAATACCCATAATAGAACCGGCTTGTTTGTCGAGGTTGATTTGACCCCTTGACTAAAGCCCAACTTTGTATGAGCCACTTGTTTGCATATAGTGTGTGTGCTTTCTCTCCTGTGCTTGTGTTTGCTTACTTGATATTAGGCTAGCTTGCTTCCTGTGCGAGTTAGGTTATGTTAGAAACCTCAACCAGGACTATTGTGGATTGCATGACAACTTTTAGGCTCGAGTCAGTCTCCCTATTAGTTTGTTTTTTCCCGGTCTCTGGTTAGGAGAAAGTTTCTCCCCTGTTAAGGGGAACTACGTTGCCCTGATCCTCATATCAGATGAGGTACGTAGGCAGGAGATCGTGCGAGATCTCTCCGGGCACCTTTTTTTTCTTTTTGTGTGTGTTTGCTTGACAGTTATTAGGCTCGAGTTCCAGACTCCATATTAGCTTGCCTGTTGGATAACCTCTTGTGTGTGGGTGTGGAGTCTGATGTAAGTCCAGCGATTGGCATTCGGTTTCCCGTTTGGGTGATTGTTTGTGTGGAGTCTGACGTAAGTCCAGCGATTGGCAGTCGATTTCCTGTTTGCGTTTGTGTGCTTGGAGTCTGATGTAAGTCCAGTGATTGATATTCGGTTTCCTTGTTTGTGTTTGTTGTTTGGAGTCGGACGTAAGACCAGCCATTGGCAGTCTGTTTCCATTTGCGTGTTTGCTTTGACGTCTCAGCGTCTTGGTGTGGTGTTTGTTTCGGCGTGCGTTAGCCGAGCTACGAGTGCTCTGATTCTTTCTCTGGTTAGAGAAGATACGTAGGCATAGGATGCGATATCCTAGCGAGCCCGTTTCCCATTTCCCCGAACTACGTCGACTCTGATGTTTGTGTCTGACAAACTACGTAGGCCCAGGATGCGATATCCTGCCGAATCCTCTTCCTCCATCTGTGTTTGATTCCAGTGTGTGTGCATTCTTTGAGCAGTTATTCAGCAACCTTATTCTATTCTTCTGAGCGTGGATCCCGTCGAGTACGACGGACGTGAGGGGTGCTAATACCTTCCCCTTGCGTAACCGACTCCCGATCCTTGTAATCTCCGGTCGTAAGACCATTTCCTTTCCAGGTTTACTTCGAGCGTTTCCTTTCCCTTCTTTGGGATAAATAACGCACGGTGTCGGCTCTGTTTGTTTGCTTTTTCTTGCCGGTTGTTTTTCGCGTTGCGACAGCTGGCGACTCTGCTGGGGACTAAAGAAGTTGACCTCTTGGTGGTCCATCTTCCCTAAGCGAGTCATTCCTAGCGCTCTCTAGGATAGTTTAGGTTGCTTGTGCTGTTGTATTTATTGCATTCATGATTATTATTTTGTGTTGATTTGCATATATGTTTGCATGCATCATATTATCATTGTGCTGACTCTGTACAGGTTGGTTCCTTTGATTTGGGGTGGGTGTTCTGAGTGGGGCTAAAACCCAGGCCCGAGTATACACCTAGGATTAGCGTGGTCTCATGTTGCCTCTCATGTTAGGTCAACATGTTTTTGGCGACGTGACATACCACAAGCCGGACGAGGTTCTTTTGAGAGAGCCCTTCCTTTGTGGAGTATCCACTTTGGTTGAGTTACCTCATCTGAGCTGGTGACTTCGGTGACCGTTCTTTCTCGGATCTTTGGTTTAGACGATCTTATGAGAGCTGCAGCGGCACACCCGAAAGGGCAAACCCGTTGAGTATCTTGTCCGATTGTCGAGACCATTATCCGCCTTAGGATGACCTGATTAGAATTCACCTGTGAGGGGAGGGTTGGATTCTTACAGATGCATGTTCTGATGGTGACTTTGGTTCAGTCGGATTATGGATATTTATTTCTGAGACGCCGGAGTTCTGTCCGTGGTATTTATCAGTGGGGATCCGTTTATTTCGGGATTCCCTGGGTTGGTACAGATGATTTTATGGTTATCAGATTAGTGGTTCTCCAGTGATGATGATGATATATCTGTTCCGTTTATTTCGGAACCCCGAGTCGGATTTGCGGTTACTCAGTACCTCAGATGGTTGGGATCAGTTCAGAGGCCGTAACTCAGTGCAGTGGATGTTCAGATGACTTGGAGGATGGCACAATGCATTGCATTCATACATCAACATCATTCCCATTTTGCATTTATCTGCATCTAACACATGTTTATCCATATGCAGGGAACATTCTTGATCGAGATCCTGGTTGAGAGACTTCTTTGTTCCAGACATGAGGACCGGCTTGAAAGACGATGTTGTCTACAGTTTCTTCGACCCAGAGATTGGTGTGCTGAGAGATATGATATCATTGATTACACCTGACCATGTGGGGATGTTCCGTGAGACTTATGGTGGTATTCTGAAGTTGGTTTTCAGGCTCACAGACACAGACAAGAGTGCCATCCATACCCTTCTCCAATTTTATGACCCGCGTTTGAGATGCTTCGTTTTCCCGGATTACTTGTTGGGACCTTTGATGGAGGACTATGCCAGTATCTTGGGTCTTCAGATCAGAGACCAGATTCCATTCTATGTCACCAAGGAAGAACCTGATGTTACTGAGATTTCTCGTGCTCTTTATTTGAGCCCGGAAGTGACTAAGGGGGGTTTGAAGGAGAAGGGAAAGTTGCCCGATTTTCATCTGAGTTTCTTGGAGGCCAAGGCCAAGGAGCATGATGTGTTGGGTAATTGGAGGACCGTTTGTGCTTTGCTTGCTGTCAGTATCTATGGGATCATCTTGTTCCCTAATCAGAAGAACTTTGGAGATATTAATGCTATCCGGTTGTTTATGCAGAGGAATCCCATTCCTACCCTGGTTGGAGATGTCTATTACTCGGTCCATAATCGGAACGAGAAGCGGCGTGGGGGATTGGTCAGATGTTGTGCTCAACTGTTACACAAATGGTTCATGGGGTATTTGCCTTCCAGAGGGGCCTTTGTCTTTCTTGATCCTACTATGAAATGGTCAATCAGGTTGATGGGTTTGCGAGCCAAGGACATAGCTTGGACTCACAATGGTATGGCTGGACGAGATTTCATTTACAGTTGCAGGAGTATTCCCAATGTGCCTCTTATAGGAGTTCAAGGTTGCATTAATTACAACCCGGTGCTTCTTAGGAGACAAATGGGGTTTGCTGTGGAGGGTCCTCCTCTCGGGCGAGAGATTCAGGAGTCTTTCTACTTCCCAATTGAGGGTAATCAACCAAAGTTGAGGCAAGTGGCTGATGAGTGGCGCGACATTCAGAGGAAGGGCAAGGTTCCTTTTGGTAGAGTTAATAGCAGGTCTTTTCCTCCGTTTGATGATTGGCTTAGGAAGAGGATTGAGCTCACACATCTACCATTTCCTGGGGGTGATCCTTGGTGTCCATTGATTGAGGGGCCATGTTCTTTTGTCAGCATGGAAGAGTTTCTTGAGATGAAGAAGGCCAGAGATCAGCTGCAAGCAGAGAAGACTGAGTTGGAGATGAGTGTTGCTAGAATTCAAATGGCTAATCAGGAAATCAAAGGGAAAATAGAAGACCAGGATAAGAGACATGCTATGGAGGCGAAGCGCTTTGAGATAGACACCGCTTATTACCGCAAGATCAGCCAAGCTTTGGAGTCATCTACAAAGGAGCACGACATCACTAAGGAGAAGTTAGCTAGAGCTTTGAGGGTTATTGAAGATGAGAAGAGGAGGCAGATCCTTGTGAAGAATCAGAGAGATGCCCGAGCCAAAGTCCTTGCCACAGAATGGGAAACTGAGAAAGCGAAGATTATTGCTGAGAGGGATCACTATCTTGCTGAGAGGGATCATTACTTCCGACAGATGAAGATTCACCAGAAGGAGGTGGGGAGATTGCAGCAGGAGAACACCGAGCTCAGGTTCGCTGTGAAGTTTACCAAGATGGTTGATGATGTAGGGCCTTCTGTAGGACCTTCGTCAGATTAGACCTTTCTTATTTGTGTTGGATTACCGTCAGGCATGTTGACGGAATTCACTTGCTTGTATTTTCTTTCTGATTCTGGAGAATTGTAATTTGATTTGTATCAGACTTGATGTATGACTTTTGCACTTGCAGTGCACTTTTGATATACAGTGGTTGTTTTCATTCATTGATTGATCTTCAAGCTTTATTTGCTTTCCTGTATGCACTCACACAGCACACACATGGTTGGGTGATATCTTTGCTGAATCATAATTCTCTGCTCTGTATGGAAAAACCAGATGATTGATGTCAGAATGTGGCTGGCGAATTATTCTCTGTCTCGATGAAACCAGGATCGAAAGACAGAGTGTTCCTCATATGGATGGACATTGCATTCATGCATGAATCATAATAACTTGTCTTCTATTTTGCAGGTGTCGGTTTCTAACGTGCTTGATTGTTTCAGGAATCATTGCTCGCGCACGTAGAATCATTCCCTTGCACGTAGCACGTCCGCACATATACCCTACCAGGCGCAACAAATCCAAGCTGATGGATCTACCCAACACAGATATTCTTGAGTTGAAGGAGAAAATGGGTGAGCTGATAAACGTCATGCAAGGGTTGGCATTGGGACAGAAAGCACTTGCTGATAAGGTGGAAAAGCTCGAGCGGGCTTCGGCTGCCAACAGTGGTAATAATCAGGAGGGTGTTTCCAACAATGGTCTGGGTGGTTCTAGGGATGGAGGAGATCTCAGAAAGAAGACTATTGTTGGGGTGGTGATCAATAATGGTGGTGGTTTTGGTGTTGCTACAGGCAGTGGACCAGGTCCGGTGGGCAACAATCTGAAGGATAATCTGTTTCCTCCTTTCTTTGGGGCTGAGGAGGATAGAGAGGAAGACCAGTTCTCCGTGCTGAATGAACAGTTTGGTCAATATGGTGTTTAACCACCAAACAAGGAGATTCAGGTGCTGGCGGAGAAAATCAGGGCTCTAGAAAGCTATGCTACTCCGGGGGTTGTTAACATGTCGAATATGGGGCTGGTTGAGGGGATTGTGATCCCGCAAAAGTTTAAAGCGCCTGCGTTTGACAAGTATAATGGGAGTTCTTGCCCGGAAACTCATCTCCAGGAATTTGTCCGAAAGATTTCTGCTTATACAATGGACCAGAAGCTTTGGATGTATTTCTTCCAGGACAGTCTGTCTGGGGGGGTCTTTGGAATGGTACACCAAATTGAGGTCATCTGATGTCAAGAGCTGGCAGGATCTTGGAGATGCATTCTTTAAACAGTATCAATTCAACGCTGACATGGCTCCTAGCCGTACCCAATTGCAGGGTATGTCTCAGAAGCCTAATGAGGGGTTTAAAGAATACGCGCAGAGATGGAGGGAGTTGGCTGCCCGAGTCCAACCTCCGTTGGTAGATCGGGAGATGTCTGATCTGTTTATGGGTACCCCTCAGGGGACGTTTGCAGAGAGGATGGTGGGATGCCCGGTTACCAACTTTGCTGATATAGTGGTGGCCGGAGAAAGAATAGAAAGCTGGTTGAAGCTGGGGAAGATATAGGGTAACGTTTCGTCGTCTGAATCGAAGAAACCCTTTGGTAATGGCCAACGTAAGAAGGAGGGTGATACAAGTGCTGTGTATGCCCAGAGGGGACAAGGTAGGGATCGTTACTACCAGCACACTACAGCGGTAACCATTCCTGCTGATAATCAACCTGCACAACAACAACAACAACAACAACAACCGCAACAGCAAAGACAACCATTTCAACAGAGACCGCAGAGGGCCGGGTATCAAGTAAGAGGGCGAATGACTGATCGTCAATTTGATAGGCCACCTGTGACGTACTCATTCCTGTTGAAGAAGTTGAAAGACTTGGGGTTGGTTCAACTGAGAACCTTGGCTCCAGTGAGACCCGATCAGAGGCCTCTCAGCTATGATGAGAACGCCAAGTGCGAATTCCACTCCGGTGCCCCTGGACACAATATGGAAAATTGTAAAGCTTTTAAGCATGTGGTCCAGGACTTGGTGGATTCTAAAGCTATCAACTTTGCTCCGTCTCCAAATGTGAATGCTAATCCCATGCCCGCACATGGTCAAATGGGGGTGAATGCAATTTCTGAGGATAAGGGCCGAATCTGGGTGATGAACGTAGATCAGTTGAAGACTCCATTGGTTGAGGTCAAGAGGCAACTGTTGAAGAATGGGGTCTTCCCGGGTTGCGATGACTGTTGTGCTGCGTGCACCGTTGCTACTGATGGATGTGTTTCATTGAGGGAGGCTGTCCAGAGGATGATGGATGAGGGAAGCCTCAAATTTGAAAAGATTGATTCGGGGAAGGAGGATGTCTCCACCATAACCATTTACTTTGACCCGGTTGATTTGTCAGCGCTGGCAAATGCGGCTCCGGTTACCATCACGGTACCTGGGCCAATTCCTTATGACAACGATGATGCGGTGCCGTGGCATTATGGTGGAGTGGTCTATTGCAATGGGGAGAAGTTGGATGATCAGATTGCGGTTGAAACCACCGTTTCAAAGGTGGATAATGCCGGACCCAGTGGTTTCACTCACAGTGGAAGGTTGTTTGCACCTGATGCTTTGAGGAGTGGGGATGGAGAGAGAGAAAAGAAAGATAAGACCGAGGCTTTAGCCAGGGCAAGAGGGAAGCAGGTGGAGAGCGAGGGTACTCCTGTAGTGACACCGGCGCCTGGGGGGTCGGAGAAAGAACTTGATGATGAAGCTGAAGAATTTTTGAGGATCATCAAGAAGTCAGAGTATAAGCTTGTTGACCATCTGCAGCAGACGCCGTCTAAGATTTCGATATTGTCATTGCTACTGAGCTTCGAGGGGCATAGAGAGGCTTTATTGAAAATACTGAAGAGAGCCTATGTTCCTCAAGAGATCATGATTAATCAGCTAGAGACGGTGGTGTCCAACGTCCATGCCAGCCATGGGCTGGGTTTTACTGATCTTGATTTGACGGTTGATGGGCGTAATCATAACAGGGCATTACACATTGCAATGGAGTGTAAAGGAGCAGTGCTGTCGCACGTGTTGGTGGATACCGACTCATCACTCAATGTGTTGCCTAAGAAGGCCCTGTCGAAGCTGGACTGTGAAGGAGTAATCCTGAGGCCCACATACCTGGTTGTGAGAGTATTTGATGGCTCGAAGCGGGCTGTGTTCAGGGAAGTGGAGCTCCCGGTGAAGATCGGGCCTGAGGTGTTTAAGTCCGTATTCTATGTCATGGATATTCAGCCGGCATACAATTGCCTGTTGGGTCGACCATGGATACATGCTGCTGGGGCAGTGACTTCGACTTTGCACCAGAAATTGAAGTATATCTGGGACGGGCAGGTCGTCACCGTCTGTGGGGAGGAAGATATCTTCGTTAGCCACTTATCATCGTTCAAGTATGTTGAAATGGACGGTGAAATATGGGAAACACCCAGTCAAGCATTTGAAACCGTTAAGGTGGAGAATGCCGTTTTTGTTAAGAAGGAGAAGAAGCCGTCCATTTCTTCGTATAAGCAGGCTGCTGAGGTGGTGAAGAATGGAGAAGCCCCAGGTTGGGGAAGGATGATGGATATTGCCGCCAAGAAAGACAGATTTGGGGTTGGTTATCAGCCGGGCCGAGGCTCGTCTGGGCAGAATAAAGGACGTCGTCAGCCATTCACGTTCACCAGTGCTGGAATGCTGGATCCAGATCGCATCTGTGCGGTGGGTGAAGAGGTCGACAATGATTGCGAGCTAGATCAATGGATAAAACTGTGCGTACCAGGGATGGAGATCCATAACTGGAAGGCCGAAAAGATCATCACTGTCACTCTACGTGAAGAGTAATATTTCCGGTTTTTCAATTCTGTCTGCATGAAAGCCGTACGTTTTGCCCGAAACGTAATGGTTCATTGTACGTTTTTCGTTTATTTTTGCAGTTTAAAAACAAAATAAAAATGGCAATGTTTGTTTTCATTTTCTTTTTGTTTGCCTCGTTCCGGTTCTAAAGCAATGCATGAATCAACATTCATGCAGATGCGATCATTCGCCGGATCTCATTGATAACAATCCTGTTACACCCTCATGTGACTTCGACAATCCAATCTATCATGCCGAAGAAGAAGGCGAAGAAGATTGTGAACTGCCGGAGGAATTAGCCAGGTTGTTGAAACAAGAGGAGAAGGTGATTCAGCCGCACGAGGAACGGATCGAGATTGTTAATCTGGGTACCGACGAGGTCAGGAAAGAGGTGAAAGTTGGGGCTGCTTTGGAGGCGAGTGTTAAGAGCAGAATGGTAGCACTGTTGAAAGAATATGTTGATATCTTCGCTTGGTCTTATCAAGATATGCCAGGGTTGGATACCGATATCGTTGTGCACAAGCTACCGTTGAGAGCAGATTGTCCTCCAGTGAAGCAGAAGTTGCGCAGAACTCGACCCAAAATGGCCATGAAAATTAATGAGGAAGTGCAGAAGCAGTTGGATGCTGGTTTCCTCGCTGTTACTAATTATCCGCCTTGGGTCGCAAACATTGTGCCGGTCCCAAAGAAAGATGGAAAGGTGAGAATGTGTGTGGACTACCGGGATTTGAACAGAGCTAGCCCAAAAGATGATTTTCCATTGCCTCACATTGATGTGTTGGTAGATAATACAACTCAGTTCTCGGTGTTTTCCTTCATGGATGGTTTCTCTGGCTATAATCAAATTAAAATGTCGCCAGATGATATGGAGAAAACAACGTTCATCACACCATGGGGCACTTTTTGCTATAAGGTGATGCCATTTGGTCTCAAGAACGCCGGTGCAACCTATCAGAGGGCCATGGTGACTTTGTTTCATGATATGATTCATCATGAAATCGAATGCTATGTTGATGACATTATAGCAAAGTCCCAAACAGAAGAGGGGCATCTGGTAGATCTGGCCAAATTGTTTGACCGACTGAGACAATTCAGACTGAGGTTGAATCCGAATAAGTGCACTTTCGGAGTGCGGTCCGGTAAATTGCTGGGGTTTATTGTAAGCGAAAGAGGAATCGAGGTTGATCCTGCTAAAGTAAAAGCAATAAGAGAAATGCCTGAACCGAGAACGGAGAAGGAGGTTCGTGGTTTCTTAGGTAGATTGAACTACATTTCACGGTTCATATCTCATCTAACAGCCACGTGCGAACCTATATTCAAGTTGTTGAGAAAAGATCAAACGGTCAGGTGGAATAATGATTGCCAAGCGGCATTTGAAAAGATAAAAGAGTATTTGCATGAGCCTCCGATTCTGATGCCTCCTGTGGAAGGACGACCGTTAATTCTGTACTTGACAGTCCTCGAGGGGTCTATGGGGTGTGTATTGGGGCAGCATGACGAGTCTGGTCGAAAAGAGCATGCGATTTACTACCTTAGCAAAAAGTTTACCGATTGTGAAACAAGATATTCACTGCTCGAGAAAACTTGTTGTGCTTTGGTATGGGCTGCTCGCCGACTGAGACAGTATATGCTGGTTCATACCACTTTGTTGATTTCCAAGATGGATCCGATCAAGTATATTTTTGAGAAGCCAGCATTAACCGGACGGGTTGCGAGGTGGCAAATGATTTTGACTGAATACGATATCCAATATACCTCTTAGAAAGCAATAAAAGGGAGTGTATTGTCTGATTACCTTGCCCAGCAACCCATTGAGGATTATCAACCGATGAAGTTTGAATTCCCTGATGAGGACATCATGTTTCTCAAATCGAAAGATTGTGAGGAACCAATCCCGGAGGAGGGGCCTGACCCTGAATCCGAATGGATTCTGATGTTTCATGGGGCCGTTAACGTGAATGGTAGCGGGGTTGGTGCTATTTTGGTTACGCCGAAAGGATCTCACATTCCTTTTGCTGCCCGGCTAACATTTGAGTGCACCAACAACGTGGCTGAATACGAAGCTTGTATCTTGGGGATCGAAGAGGCGATTGATTTGCGGATCAAAAACCTTGTTATATATGGAGATTCAGCTTTGGTTGTGAATCAGGTTAACAGAAAATGGTATACGCATCAATCTCATTTAATTCCATATCGGGATTATACGAGGAGATTGTTGACGTTCTTCACCAATGTGGAATTACGTCATGTGCCGAGAGAAGAGAATCCTTTGGCAGATGCTTTGGCTACTCTGGCCGCCTTGATTAAGGTGCAGTGGTGGAATAAGTTCCCCAGTGTTGAGGTGGGACGTCTGGATAGACCGGATTATGTGTTCGCTGTTGAGGCAACGCCTGATGGTGAGAAGCCGTGGTATTTTGATATCAAGCGCTATCTGGAAACCCAAGAGTATCCTGAGGGAGCATCCAAGAAGGACCGAAAGACTCTGAGGAGGTTGGCCATGGTGTTCTATCTGAACAAGGATGGGGTTTTGTACAAGCGGAATTTCGATTGGGTTTTGCTCAGATGTGTCGATGACAAAGAAGCAAGCCAATTGATGAAAGAGGTTCACGAGGGGTCGTTTGGTACTCATGCCAGTGGGAATGCAATGGTGAAGAAGCTGTTACGGGCTAGTTATTATTGGATGACGATGGAGGCCCAGTGTTCCAACTTCGTGCGGAAATGTCATAAATGCCAGATTTATGCTGATAAGGTGCACGTGCCTCCAAATCCGTTGAGTTTAATGTCGTATCCATGGCCGTTTGCTATGTGGGGCATGGATATGATCGGAAAGATCGAGCCTACGGCTTCGAATGGGCACCGGTTCATATTAGTGGCTATTGATTACTTCACCAAGTGGGTGGAAGCAGCCTCTTATGCGAACGTGACGAAGCAGGTCGAGACATCATTTGCAGATATGGGGTTCCCGAAAGAATCATTACTGATAATGGCTCTAATTTGAACAACAAGATGATGGCAGAACTGTGTCGGGAGTTCAAGATTGAGCATCACAATTCTTCTCCTTATCGTCCGAAGATGAATGGGGCGGTCGAGGAAGCTAACAAGAATATTAAGAAGATTGTGCAGAAGATGGTCGTGACCTATAAGGATTGGCATGAGATGTTGCCGTTTGCGTTACATGGGTATCGAACCTCGGTGCGCACGTCTACTGGGGCAACGCTGTTCTCACTCGTGTATGGGATGGAAGCCGTGCTACCGGTTGAGGTTCAGATTCCTTCGTTGAGAGTCCTGATGGACGTGAAATTGCAAGAGGCTGAATGGGTAAGGACTTGGTATGAGGAGTTGAGCCTGATTGAGGAGAAGAGGCTGGCGGCCATTTGTCATGGGCAGCTGTACCAGCTGAGAATGAAGCGCGCTTTTGACCGAAAGGTGCGACCTCGTGTGTATCACGTAGGCGATATGGTGCTGAAAAGGATCCTTCCTCCTCAAAACGATCGTAGGGGCAAGTGGACACCCAATTATGAAGGTCCATTCATGGTTAAGAAGGTTTTCTCTGGCGGAGCCTTGTTGTTGACGACCATGGATGGCGAGGACTTTCCATCCCCTGTGAATGCGGACGCAGTTAAAAAATACTTCGTATAAGAGACCCGCTGGAAGAAAAGAATAAAATAGTCCAGGAAGAAATGGGCATCTCGGCGAACCAAAAAGAAAAAATGAAAAGGTTCGGGCAAAAATTAGGGATAAAGAAAAGAAAAAAACTGTACACCCGGCAAGTCGAAAACCCCAAAAGGGCGGCTTGGGCAAAAAAGGGTATCCCGGTGGACTGAAAACCCGAAAGGGCGGTCCAAGTAAAAGAGAGATTGAAACGAACAACTGCGTCTAGCATGATCATTTGTATCTTTGGTTAAGACACGTGGATAATCCCCGACAGGGATCGGTCGGAAGCGTCTTGTTCAGAAGGCAGAAAGCGTGGAGAGTCTTGAGGACATATGGGGTGTAACCGAGTTGGAACTCGATGAGATCATGGGTTCACATTGCCATTAGGATAGATTTTTCCTTTTGTGCACAATTACCTCTTTTCAGGGGTTGCTTCCTTTGTATTGCTCAGTTTTGAGCCACCTTTTTCAATCAATAAAATGCATATTCAGTCAAATAATTTTGTTTTTGTTTTCATTACCGCTTTGATTGCAAAAACATCCATTTATCTTGATAAAGAATATTTGCATTTTTAGACATACAGGTCCCTTCCAATGCATGTTTATAAGATTGAAAACTTGAAATCTTATTTGGAAGGTTGAGTGACCTAGGTGTTGAAACTTTTGCACGCCTGGGGCACGTTTTTATCTAACAATCTCTTTTGCAGGTGCTGTTAGATATTTTCACTCACTTGCAGGTTGTGATGTGAAGTTTTTTGACAAAAGATCCCCGTGGAGTCCAATCAGGGACAAGGGATTGAAGAATGGTGAAAAGACAGCGAGAAACGTGCGACGATCCTGGAGGATTAATCAAGAAGACTCTTCAAAGTCTGAGGACTGGAAAGTTTGTACGAATCCAAGGAGTGCGATCTCCGTGGAGTACGGAGAAGGCGAGAATACAAGGTGATGAATCAGAAAAGTCTAGACGAGTCTGGGAGCTCTCAAAAGTGGAAAGCTGATGCTGGATTTAGATGTGGAATACCAGGGTTCAACGAGTCGACGAGTGTTCTGTGCCAGACTTTCCTTATTTCCCCAAGCAGAGTCGGGATTGTTATCTCCCTAGCAGGGTCGAGATTGATATTTCCTCAGCAGCCGGGCCGGAAGGTTGCTATTTCCCCTAGCAGGGTTGAGATTGTTTTTTTCCCCAGCAAGTCGAAGATTGTTGTTTTCCCCGCAGAGTGCGTTGGTGGTTTCTCCCCCAACGAAGTCCCCAAATGGATCGGTTTCAGTGGAGTGCATCCCTGTTGAGGGTTGTTCTCTCCAGCAGCAGTGTTATTCCCCAGCAGGGTGGACATTGGAGTGTTGTCGAGTTCCTCAGTAGAGTACCTCGAGCTCCCCAGAAGAGTCCCCTGAGGGGGACACTTTTTATGCATTCATCATTTAGATAAGCATAGCATATTGCATATCTAATTGTGTAGCATTTCCATAATTATGGAGTATTACGCTGAAACAAATCATGCATAAGCATTACAAGCATAAGCTAGTCTCAAGCCGTGGTTACTGTTTGAGGATTGGTTTCGCCAGATGGTGAAGATGTTACTCTGAGGAGTTTATCATCATGATGTCAGATCAATAATATTCCCCAGTAGTGCGATATTGGAGGAGGAGTTTCTGTCGGGCGGAGATGGAAATAATAATAAAAATCAAGAGAAGTTTTGGGGTTTCAAGAAAAGCAAAAAGAGAATAATCCCCAACTGAGCGAAAATTGTTCGTTCACAATGGATTAAGTAAGGATAGCATGCTCAAGGCTTGTTATCCCCAGCATGGGTCATTGGCACGCGTGCCGCCTCATTTATCACTTTTCCTTATTTCTGCCATTGCTGACAGGCAAGAAGTTTCCGATTTTCAGATCGAAGAAGTTTCCGACGTTCAGGTCGAAGCACTTGTGGCACTCAGGCCAGTTTCCGATTTTCAGATCGAAGAAGTTTCCGACGATCAGGTCGAAGCACTTGTGGCACTCAGGCCAGTTTCCGATTTTCAGATCGAAGAAGTTTCCGACGATCAGGTCGAAGCACTTGTGGCACTCAAGCCAATTTCCGATTTTTAGATCGAAGAAGTTTCTGACGTTCAGGTCGAAGCACTTGTGGCACTCAGGCCAATTTCCGATTTTCAGATCGAAGAAGTTTCCGACGATCAGGTCGAAGCACTTGTGGCACTCAGGCCAGTTTCCAATTTTCAGATCGAAGAAGTTTCCGACGTTCAGGTCGACGCACTTATGGTACTCAGACCAGTTTTCGATTTTCAGATCGAAGAAGTTTCCGACGATCAGGTCGAAGCACTTGTGGCACTCATGCCAGTTTCCGATTTTCAGATCGAAGAAGTTCCCGACGATCAGGTCGAAGTACTTGTGGCATTCAGGCCAGTTTCCGGTATTCAGACCGATGTGGCACTCAGGCCAGTTTTCCGGTATTCAGACCAAAGTGGTATTCAGACCGAAGTGGCATTCAGGCCAGTTTTTCGGGCATTCAGGCCAATCTCTCGGTGTTCAGACCGACATTAATACTCTCATATTCCGATGCTCAGTATTCAGACTGATGAGGTGGCATTCAGACCATGGTTCCTGTGTTACCATTTATTTTGGTATCCAGGTTAATATTTCTTTTCGGTACTCAGGCCGAATTTCTCCGTACTAGACGGATTCTTCTTTTGAGATTGCTTCTTTGCCGATTCTGGAGGGCACTGTTAATTATTTCCCAGCGGAGTGCAAATTGTTCGTCTGTTCTTGGTATTCAATCACTCTTCACCCTGATCATCTGAAAGCCGAGGCTATTCATATCGACAGGTTCACAGTGGATTGAATAGGGGCAGCTGTACCGCCTCAAAATTTGCCCTCCTCTTCTTGGGAGTAGTTTAGCATATTACATATTATTTTGTAGGACATTAGGCATTTGCATAATTGCATATCATGTGGATAAGCAAGTCATCCTCCTAAGTCTTTCTCAGAAGATAGGGAGATTAAGAGATTCAAGCCTGAGGGTCTCATGGATTGATCACCAACCATCTGAGGGTTTGTGCTTCAATTAGGATTTTCTTGGTTCTTCAAGGAGGTTGAGCATTATCTTGGTTGCAAGGATACATCATCATCATCATCATGGTTATGTCCTTATTAAGGGGTTCATTATTCATGCTCAGTTTCTTTGGGATTAGGGTTTTGACCTCTGGTCAATCCTAATCAGTGCCATTCTACCAGTCAGGATTTCTCAAGGAGATGGGGTTTATTTCTTGGATGGAGATCATATGGTCATTATCTTGGGCTTATTTGAGTTAGGGTTTCATTTTGGAGCCAATTCCTCAAGTGATAGAGGCTCAAGCTGATCAGAGCACTTCTAAGTCATCTGTCAACCAAAAAAGTCAACAGAAAGTCAATTATGGGTTTTGAACTGGGAAATTGATTTGTTTCATCCCATTCATGTTCCAACAATGTTTATTCATCATGTCAAATACATATCTTGAGGAATTTGAGGCCAGATCAAAAGTTTCCAAAAATGGAAAGTGACCTGTAATTGAAAGTTTCCAAAAATGGAAAGTTTTTGGTCCAAATTCAACTTGATCTTACATAATCAAATAAGCTTCAAATGAGTTTTTGTCCAACATGAAAGTTGAATATCTTTCTCTCCCATTTCCAAAAAGTCCAAGATCATGAGTTTGTGATGAATGGTTGAGGAGATATGATCAAATCATTGCCAAGTGTGCTTGAAACTTCAAAAGGGCATAACTTTTGACTCATAACTCCAAATTGAGTGCATCTTTTTGCATTTTGCTTGTCATGACATGTATTTTCCAAATCATCCATCACATTGCATGAAAATTCATCATATAATCATTTGCACATTCATGACCTTTTTGGAAGGAAAATGATAAATTCAAAATTGGTGCATTGTATGGATAAAATGACATTGCCATTGTGTGCATGAGGTGTTTTTAAGTGAATTTGAGCTCTCATTGGTTACTGTTCACGTATGCATGCTCCATACACCTCCAATTTTCCAAATTTGCTCACACACCTTATTTTCACTTAATCACAATTAACCAATGCTAATTAACATTTTCAGTAGGATTAACACATCATATAAATACATAATCCTAACAGAATTTGGAAGAATTCACCATTTCTAGATCTAAAATCTTCTTCCCTCCAAATTATTCTCTCAATCCAAATTCAAATTTCTTCCACATAAACTTGCTATTTTCTTGCATATTCTTGTTCTGTGACATTGATTTGGTGTGGATCAAGCTCTTAATTGCAGCATTTGGCCAAGATTCGTGTGGTGCAAGCTCAAGAACACAAGTATGGAAGTTCAGATTTGAGCAAGATCTAAGCCACTACAAGCTCCAATTTCTTCATAAAGCTTCATAACAGTGATAGGGGAGTGGATTTGAAGCTTGCCAGGCCTTGAAATTGCTGAATCCAGAAGTTGATCTTCAAGAGGTAGGTTTTTTGAACCTCTTAATTCTCAAATCTTTTGCCATGATCTTGTAGTTCTTATCATGCTGATTAATCTGATGGAAATTTCGTGTGAAATGGTGGCCTATTGACTGAGATATGCTTGATTGAAGTTTTATGCATCAAACTGTTTTGATTCGATTTGCAATGTATGTGATGAATTAGCATGAATTGATACTGGATTCTTGTTGTACGTTGCATAAGCTTTCAAATGATATAATTATTTTGGAATTTTGGAATTTTTTTTTGGACGAACACTGTTCATCCGCCGTCTTCATGAAGAAGACGACGGTTTCCACCGTGCGTGTACAGTATGCGCCGCCCTCTGGTTTTATGTTAGGGCTTGGTCCAGTCACGTCCACGTGGGCGTCCAGTGGCAGAGCGATAGGCTCTCATGCGTTTGACCGAGTCCACATGTACTTGGACTGCTGCGTTGGCACGCCAACGCATTAATGGAACGACTGCATTTTGGCCAAAACGCGCTCCTCACTTCGATTCCAGCATGAGACATTTTTTCAAATTACTCATCATTTCACCATTTCCCTCCATTTTAACATATATTTTCTTTATTAATTCATAATATTTTCATCCAACTTCCAAAAATCATAACTAATTGAAAATAGTTCCAAATTGAATGCAATTTTTTGCCAAATGTTCATTGAGATGTCTAGTATTTTATCATGTGATTTTCCTGATTTTATCATTTATGGATTTTGACTGGTGAATTGTTATTTGATCATGATGCAAAATGTGACGTGCTTCATTCATTCTATTGTAAAATGCTCATACATTGGCCAATTGACTTGAAATTTGGTACACTGATTCCCAACATGTTGATGGATTTTGAGGCTTGGTTGTGTATTTTTCTCATTTTTCATTTCTGTTTTAGGCACATGAATGTGTGGTGTGACAATGTGTGTCACACAATTTGATGTCATACTTGTGCATTTTCATTTCTAGGTCAAATGAGCTCCTCTGTTTATGATTTTTGGCATGGTGATTGTGTTTGATATGTTGTGTGTACATAAATATTTCCAGAATTGTTTGAGTCATTTCTGATTTAATATGGAATTTTGATTCTTCATGTCCAAGTATGATCACCTTGTGTACCTTTTGCCTTATCTTGTGCAATTGATGACTTTGCTTGATGATTTTGACTTGGTCCTTTTTAGGACATGTTCTTGCTTGATTGTAGATGCTTCTTGTTGAATATCAAGTTCTGTTTTGACTTTTTGATTCACCTTTGACCCTAGGCTTTGCCCTAGGGGTTTGTACTCACATTTGAGCTGTGAATTTCAGGTTCAAGCATTCATCTCCATGATTGATGTTACCTCATCATTTGAGCTTGGCTATTTGTTATGTTTGCTAACCTTTGGTTCTTTTGTAGGTCCTTTGGTGAATCACTTGAGTGTTTGCCTCTTATGGCTTACATGTTGTACATATTGGGATTGTCTGTCTGTTGTTATCTGTTAACTGTTGGTTGTTTGTCTGAATACTATACTGATGGTTTAGCTTTTCTTACAGGTACTTTAGCCGCTTTAACTCATTATTTGAGTTGCTTTGCTTTGCTTGTGGTTGGCATACCACTTAGGTAATCTCTTGAACTCCATGTAGTCTGGAAGACCTGTCATGTTATTTTGGCAGGCATCTGTCTGAAGTCCTCCTTAAGAGGCAATGTTTGTGCTTGTTTATCTTTGTGCCTTGTACATGTAAAGACCTCCTAAGTGAAGAGGCATTGGCAGATAGAAGGGATGTGCAATCCATCCCCTGCTATTCAGTTGAGTCTTTCATCTTGCTCGCACTACGTGCTGATGCATTTTGAATAAACACCCAAAATCTTGTATATAGAGTCAGTCATTGTGGAATAGAGTTCCTCATTCTGAACTCCCACGTTTTCATTGATTGAAGCTCACCCAAGCCCGGGTTAAGAGCTATGAGGTCTTAACCTCATTACCTTTTCATCTGCTTCACCCTAACTCTCAATTTTAGGGTTAAGAGCTCAAAATACCCATAACAGAACCGGCTTGTTTGTCGAGGTTGATTTGACCCCTTGACTAAAGCCCAACCTTATATGAGCCACTTGTTTGCATATAGTGTGTGTGCTTGCTCTCCTGTGCTTGTGTTTGCTTACTTGATATTAGGCTAGCTTGCTTCCTGTGCGAGTTAGGTTATGTTAGAAACCTCAACCTAGGACTATTGTGGATTGCATGACAACTTTTAGGCTCGAGTCAGTCTCCCTATTAGTTTGTTTTTTCCCGGTCTCTGGTTAGGAGAAAGTTTCTCCCCTGTTAAGGGGAACTACGTTGCCCTGATCCTCATACCAGATGAGGTACATAGGCAGGAGATCGTGCGAGATCTCTCCGGGCACCCTTTTTTTTCTTTTTGTGTGTGTTTGCTTGACAATTATTAGGCTCGAGTTCCAGACTCCATATTAGCTTGTCTGTTGGATAACCTCTTGTGTGTGGGTGTGGAGTCTGATGTAAGTCCAGCGATTGGCATTCGGTTTCCCGTTTGGGTGATTGTTTGTGTGGAGTCTGACGTAAGTCCAGCGATTGGCAGTCGGTTTCCTGTTTGCGTTTATGTGCTTGGAGTCTGATGTAAGTCCAACGATTGGCATTCGGTTTCCTTGTTTGTGTTTGTTGTTTGGAG